>NC_091433.1:84229995-84567795 GCF_964237555.1 Oryctolagus cuniculus | reverse complement strand
GCACAGTGACTCCTGTTGTTGACTTTACAAATTGACACTCCTGTCTATGGCATCAGTAATCTCCCTATGCTCCAGTCATGAGTTTCCAAGGCTATGGAAGCCCTCTGAGTTCTCCGACACTTATCTTGTTTAGACAAGGTCATAGTCAAAGTGGAGGTTCTCTCCTCCCTTCAGAGAAAGGTATGTAAGGTCACATTTTAAAACAAAGACCAGGATGTGTGTGTGTGTGTGTGTGTGTGTGAGAGAGAGAGAGAGAGAGAGAGAGAGGGAGAGAGAGAGCATGTGTGTATAGGTCAACTGTTTCCCCAATTTTTCCCACACACAAATTGGCCATTGGCTACTGTGCATTTTATTAATGAGCTGAGCTTCATAAACAAACTACTATTGGTACAGAAGGTTCAAATTTTGACTTTTTATTAACATTTCTATTGACCTAGCTTGATGTGTATGTGAACACACACACACATACACACACAATTTTTTTTTCCAACATGTAACTATTGAATGAGATTTAAGATTATCCCTTAGGGATAGAAAATAAGATAGTGCTATTATTTTATGAAAGCAAAAGGGAGGCTTACAATGATTGTACATAACTGTCACATGTATGATTTTTTTAAACAAGAATTCCAGAAGTAGCTGGAGACATTTCTAGGCCTTCCTTAAAATATTGAGATAATCATTTATATTTTCATTTAACAGCTATTATTGAGTACCGACCATCCCCTTAACTGCTTTCCAAGCCTTGAGGATATACCAATGAATAAAATAATGCCCTTGCCACAATGAAGCGTACATTTAAGTTTATTCTGTTCTTTTGCTATCTTTTAACTTTCTAGTTATGATACTATATTACACTCACATACTTCTTTTCACTGTGCAATACATTCTCACACGTGTTGTTCCACATTGGTTTTGCTTATTACATGGATCATAGAAATTAGAGAGTGCCCTTTATTCCAATAAATAGGTAATGAAGCTGAGGGTGAGTGAGTTACCTGACTTGTATAGATCTGCCCAATGAGTTAAGAGAGCTAGCACTCTATCCAGAACTTCTGATTCTTCATTTGGGATCTTACAAACACAGGTGTCCACAAGCCCATAGTGGATTTTGCACCTTGGGATAATGGTTTTTGACCCTATACCTGCAAAGCACTTCCTCAAACTACACTAGTCCTTGCTAGGCTTACCCCACAGTTTCAAAATTACTACAATTACCCAAATCTTTTTCCTTTCTGGGCCAGTGTTTTCCAACATAATCTACTCTTCTTGGAATGTGTCCTTGTCTGTATGGAAATGCCTTCCTTTCCAAACAATTCAAGAGAAAGTCCTCTGGCACACAAAGGTCAGCAGAAATCTGTCCTATCAAAACTCAAGGGCCCTCAACTGGTAGCATTATGCATCCATATTCAAAGGAGTTAAAATCATGTCTTCAGAGAGTCTTTGAGAAGACAACTTTGGATGCTTGTATTTAAAGCTAGCTCTTCCCCAGTTAGACTGACATTATGAATACAGAATGGAAGCTGCATTTTACTGCTTAAGGCTGTTATTTGAAACTACTCCAGATTTAATATATCTAGAATCTACTTCATCTCTCTGGCTTTATTATTTCTACACACTAAACCTTAGCATTTATTTAGGTAGCAGGTAGCATTATTCTTGCTAAGAACTAGATCCATTCTCAAGGGTTGTGGCAACTGAGATGGTTTAAATACATGAGTGAATCTGGGGAGCTTGTGACTTTGCTAAGATTATGAATAAAAAAGAAGGAAGCTGATAGTAATTTGTTGTTGATGTTATCAGTACAATTTTCTGAAAGTGGAGATATATTGAAAAAAAATAACAATTTTTTTAGAAAATAATTTTTAGAGGAGAATTATCTTTCCCCCATTCAGAACATTTTCTGTTTTCTTTTCTTCTGCTTTTAAATTTCAATAGCAGGTTTCCTAGGCTCCCTGAAATGGGACCCAAGAGTGACACAGTCAAATAGTCCCCACTTGATTACAGCATGTTCTTTTTAAGTTAAATGGTTGATAAGGCCACTAAGCATTGTGCCTTGTGTTATGAACACAGCTGGATCTGAAGCTAAAATGCTGGTTCCCTGGGTAGCCAGCAATTTTATCCTAAACCCAGGCATGGAAACAATAAGGAATAATATGTCTTTGGTTTGATACTCCTTAAATGAAAGACCTGGGCTGTTTACTCTACAATAGAACACACAGCAAGATTCTAACATTCTTTTCTTAAGCAAATTCTCCCCTCCAGCTTTATGGACTCTGGGAGGAACACAGCCAAGGGTTGTTGTTGTTGTTGTTGTTGTTGTTTTTTAATTTCTTCCCAGGTGAGGAGTCTGGAAATAATTTTTTAAGTGTATGATTAGGAAAGAAAGGAATCTAATGGAGAGTACTGTAGTTGTAGTTGTAACTAATCTATTTATCTGACTTTGCATATTTCAATTGCTTGTGCCATGTGTGAATATATGGATTTCTGTAATCCCTGGAGTTTTTCTTTCCTTTTAATGCATGGACAAGCTTTCCTGGCAGTGAGGGCATTCTCATGGGTTCATACCTTTACCAGAGGAAACAAAAGCTCAGCTTCCAAGACCTGATAGCCACACAACATTGCAGCAAATCATTTATGCAGGAGTATAAAATAATGAGAAAATAGAAATATTTATTTAGTAGATATCATTGTCCTCTTTCTGCCTATGCTCTTTCTTCCACTGTCTCATTGGAAAGGCCCTCACTATATGATTCTTTTTGTTACTGAATCTCAACTCGTGGCAAGCTAGGGTTAGAACAAGCTGCAATTTAGAAGATCAGGCTCATCCTTTTACAGGATGTGGTGGTATCTGGGATGGTGTTTATTTATTTATTTTTTTAAATTTTTTGACAGACAGAGTGGACAGTGAGAGAGAGAGACAGAGAGAAAGGTCTTCCTTTTGCCGTTGGTTCATCCTCCAATGGCTGCAGCGGCCGGTGCACCGCGCTGATCCAAAGCCAGGAGCCAGGTGCTTATCCTGGTCTCCCGTGCGAGTGCAGGGCCCAAGCACTTGGGCCATCCTCCACTGCACTCCCGGGCCACAGCAGAGAGCTGGCCTGGAAGAGGGGCAACCGGGACAGATTCCGGCACCCCGACCCAGACTAGAACCCAGTGTGCTGGCGCCGCAAGGCAGAGGATTAGCCTATTGCTGGCGGGATGGTGTTTAAATGAATATTCAAAGGAGGCAGAGTTTGGGCAGTGCTTGGGTGACACCCATCTTTGTGACCCATTTTTGGAAATCTCTGAAGTGTCATGGCATCTGGTGTATGAACGTAATAGGGTTGAGGTGCATGATGGGAGTTGGTGAGCCAAATGTGCAGCCATGTTGCATATTTCTAGCTGGCACCACGCCAGCACCTAGAGTTTGCCCAGAAGGGAATGAAGTGTCCTGTTGTACACACGTCTGAGTGCTGAGAGTCCTCAGCTCCTCTTTGCTCACTAGGTACCTGCCTACATCTCTTCAGAATATTTACCTTTGGACCTAGGGTCAGACTTGTGCGCTGCCTCTGAGAGATATGTAACCCTTAGCAAGTTACATCAACCACATTCTGTCTCAGTTTCCTCGTTCGTCAAACAAAGCTGACATGAGCAACTAAATCACAGGGGTGTGGGGAATTTTGAGTTTATAAATTTTTTAGTAGCACTTAACTGTGATTTTTGGCACATGAAAAATATTCTATCAGAATTTCCTCTTGTGATGCTGCCAGCGATCAAGGCTATTTTTGTGATTATTTGATGATCATTCAATTTTCTTTTCTGAAGCCTGCACTCATATGGGATGCTGGTGTCATGGTTGCGGGGGGTGGAGCTTAACCTGCTGTACCACAATACTGGCCCCAAATTTTGTATTAGAAAAAATCTTATAATAGTGGCATCCTTACAGCATTATTTTTCTTTGTTCCTCTCCTCCTTAATGGCTCTAAAACTTTCAAGTAGACAGGGAGTAGTAAGGATAAAGTGTTGGTTGAGAAAGTAGCTAAAAATTAAACCTTTAAAAAGTCCCAAAGTAGGCAGATGCCTGCATCCCATATTAGAATGTGAGGATTCAATTCTCTCCTTGGCTTGGTTTCCTAATGCACACCTTGGGAGACAGCAGGTAATACAGCTCAAGAACATGGGCTTCTGTAACCCGTATGTGAGACACAAATGGAATTCCTGGCTCCTGACATTGGCCTGGCCCAACTCCTATTGTTGTAAACATTTGGGGAGGGAGTCACCAGATGGAAGATCTCTCTGCATGTCTGTCATATTACACCTTTGAAAAAAAAAAAAAAAAAACCCTTGCTGCTTATTTCTGGGTTCTGCATTCCAGAAAAATGCTGTCTGAGCATAGGTCCAGGAATAAATTGGTCCTTTCATGACAATGAGACAGCTCCCTGCCTTGGGAGAGCTTCTGAGGTGGATTCAGGCAGACAGGATTTTTACCGTTTCATGGACCTTTGCTTAGCTTCTCAAATGCCTCCAGGTTAACGTCATCTTTCTCTTGCTCAGGAAGTTTTTCTAGAGCCTGGACAGATAGAGAGTGGAAGAGAACAAAATGATTTGCTATATCATCCAACTATTTTCTTTCTTTTACATACCATAGTGTTTAGTTCCTAAACTTAGAAATCTAGCATGTAGCATTTTTATTTTCAATACTTTTTCTGGGGTCATGTCAGCCCACATGGGTATAGGTAAATAATTAAAATATTGGGCATTTGGGGTTGGTGTGTGGTGTAACCAGTTAGGCTGCCATGGGCATCAGAGAACTGGTTCAAGTCTTAGCTGCTTTGCTTCAGATCCAACTCCCTGCTATTGTATCTGAGAAAGCCATGGAAAATGGCTCAAGTGCTTGGCCCCTGCCACCCACATGGGAGACTCAGATTGAGTTCCAGGCTCCTGGTTAAATGGCCTGGCCCATTTCCTGCTGTTACAACCATTTGAAAAGTTAATCAGTTGGGAGGAGATCTCTCTGTCTATCCTTCTCTCTCTCTCTCTCTCTCTCTCTCTTTCTCTCTCTCTCTCTTGCTGACTCTTTGATAAGTAAATAAATTTAAATAAATAAATACTTGCTATTCAATTTTATTTTGCCTCAAAATAATTGAAACAATCAACACAGAATAGAGCAAAAATGAGAGATGTGTATTCTTTCTCATCCATTAAGCTAGCATTTGTAACAAATGTCCAACATTTCCAGAACTGGTTATCTTTAGCATGACTTAAAATCCACCTAACCCTCGCCCAACTTTAATATCTTGGTACGGTATAGAGCTACACATCATTAGCAAGAACATCATTTAGAGGTGGCTTGTAGCATAGTGAATTAAGCCACTGCCTGTGATGCTGGATCTCTTATCACAGCTGTCTGAATCCCAGGTATTCTGCTTCTGCTAATGTGCCTTGGAAGGCAGCAGAACATGGCCCAAGTACTTGGGCTCCTGTCACCCACATGGTGAGATCTGGATGGGGTTCCAGACTCCTGGCTTCAGCTTGGCCCCGGGGCTGACTACTGTGACCAATAAGAGAGTGAACCAGCAGATGGAAGATCTTTATCCCTCTATCACTTTGCCTTTCATATATAAGTTTAAAGAAAATATCATTTGAAAATAATACCAGTACTAGAAGCATAAGGGTGTCAAAGTTTTATCTACTATTGAGTAAAAACTGTGCTGGATACTTTACTTCTGAATTTTATTAATCTAAAAAATATTTTCTCAAACACTAAAAAAATATGAAAGAAACAAAGGGAGAGACAAGACACAAAGGAAGGAAAGCAGGGAGAAAGAGAGGGAGGAAGGCAATATCATTATATTCTTAGAATTCTGTCTGTGAACTATAATGAACCTGTTAAAAAACTTAAAAGAAAAAAATTAGAATTCATATGAAACTATAAAGGGTGTCAGTAACTGTCCTAAAAGCTGAAGACAGAGGAGGCTTCACCTACATTTTTTTAGACAATGAGAGTACTTCAGAAAATGCATAGGAAATGGAGTTAATAAATAAGTTTATTTTGGTGAAAAAATTTTTGAAATCCAAGCAGGAGTGGTTGGGTCTTAAAGTGGTTTTTGAAAAGTGTGTTATTTTGTTTTATTATAAAATTATGTACGGATTTCTAAAGATTTTTCAGCAAGATAAATTTGTCTTTTAAATCTGCCTTTTTTTTTTTTTTTTTTTTGGACAGGCAGAGTTATAGACAGTGAGACAGAGACAGAGAGAAAGGTCTTCCTTCCATTGGTTCACCCCCGAAATGGCCACTGCGGCAGGCACTGCACCAATCCAAAGCCAGGAGCCAGGTGCTTACTCCTGGTCTCCCATGTGGGTGCAGGGCCCAAGCACCTGGGCCATCCTCCACTGCACTCCCGGGCCACAGCAGAGAGCTGGACTGCAAGAGGAGCAACCAGCACAGAACCAGTGCACCAACCGGGACTAGAACCTGGAGTACCGACCCTACAGGTGGAGGATTAGCCTAGTGAGCCGCGGCGCCAGCCAAATCTGCCTTTTCACAAACATTTTATGTTCCTTTGATACATTCTAAGAGAGAGATGTGTGGTCAGTGCATTTACAAACAGCATAGTCTCTGGCATGATGAGACAGTGTGAGAGAACTGTCTGAAGAGGTGGCTTCGAGATGCCCCTGAAGAGTGAGAAGGAGATGACATCAAGGCCACGAGGCCAAGGTGGAGCAAAGAACACTTGTAATAGAAGCGATGCTGCCTCCCTCCTGCTCCCTGCAGCCCTGAATGAGGGCACTGCTATCTCCAGTTTACTGATGAAGAAAGCTCAGTGGTGGCAGGAACTATGCCAGAGTTTACACAGCTAATGCGTGGAAGAGCCAGAATTTGAACAAACTTCCACTTGACTCCAAAACTCTTTCCAGTAACACAAACTGTTTCTCATTAAGAAGTCTAATTCCTCATCCCTCGTCAGCTGGCAGAGGAAAATTGCTTGCCCTGATTCTGCTCTACCTACATCAGAGCCATTTCGTGTGGCTTATTCCACAGTTGGGATAAATAATTTATTTATCTGCTTCCTTCACTCACAAATCCTATTGAGATGAGGCTGTGGAAAGGTGCTAGGAAAAAGGAAGACATCTAAGGGATCAACAATTATTTCGACCAACCTTCTGCAAGCACATCTCAGGTTTTTAGCATCTTGAGCAGGTGTGGTGAAGAGAGTTTTAAATTAATTTCCTCCTGATGGCATATGTCCCTGATAAACTGAAGAATTTCTGAAAGCCATCCACCACCTCCATGTGCTTAATAGCTCAGTTACTCCAAGGCCCCACTGGGGTCACTTAGGGATCTTGTTTTCCTTCCTGTCCATCCAGAATAACTGGAATCTTCACGAGACATGCGAGCAATTTTGATATAAAAAACTAAAACATAGGTCTAATTTTAATAAGTTTCTATATCAAGGTATCATTAACACGCTTGGTGCCGTGTCCGGAAATGACAGTTTTATCATTGTTTCCTTTGAAACTAATCAATTGGGTCAGGCTAAGGGCAGTCCTTTTAGTGGCCACACATACACACAAAAGAAAAACAAAAAAATGATCACTGGTGTTATTTAAAGCTCCATAGGAAATTCTGTTTGGTTGTGTCCATTGAATGCTGACTCCTAGATGTTTGCCAAACACAACAGGACATTTTAGATGTGTTTGTGTTGTGTGGGGTGTGTGTGTGTGTGTTTGAAAGAGACAGAGACACTAAGACTAAAAGATTACTTAGGTTTGCTCTCACTTCAATTAAACAAAAAATAGAAGAAATCGGGTGTTATCAATGCATTGTAGGCTGAAGCACTTTTTTTTTCTAATTTTGTCTTTATTTTAAGTTATTTCATAAAATACAGAAAAGTAAAAGAAGAATTCAATAAGCATGCATAGAATTAATAATTTTAACATTTTACCACATTACTTCTACATAAATACACAATACTACATTTTAAAGCAAGGGTTGGATATACTAATATCATGTCATAGAAATTCATGACAAACATCATGAGATGAGATTTGATGAAACCTTATCAAAATCCCAATGGTGTTTTTCACAGAAATAGAAAAAAAAACATAAACATCTATATAGAACCACAGAAGACCATCAATAGCTAAAACAATCTGAAGGAAGAAGGACAATTCTGAAGGTATCACACTACCTGGTCTCAAAATATTACATGAGGATATAGTTATCAAAACAGTATGGTGCTGGCATATAAACAGATGTAAGGACCAGAACAGAGTAGGGAGACAGAAATACATCCCCACATTTATGGTTAATTGATATTTGACAGAGATGCAAAGAGCACATAAGGGGGAGAAGATAGTCTTTTTTTTTTTTTAAGTAAATATGCTTTGGGAAGGAATGAAACTGCGGTGCAGTGGATTAAGCTAGAGCCTTCAATGCCGGCATCTGAAATAAGCACAGGACAAATGGTCCACTTCTGATCCAGCTCCCTGCTAATGCTCCTGGGAAAGCAGCAGAAGATGATCCGAATGCTTGGGCTCCTAGGACCAACGTGGGAGGAGACTCAGATGGAGTTCCAGGCTCCTGGTTTCAGCCTGGCCCAACCTTGGCCATTGTTATCCTTTGGGGAGTGAACCAGAAAATGAAAGATCTATCTCTCTCTGTGTCTCTCTTTTTCTCTCCCTGTAACTCTTTCAAATAAAAAAAAAAGTTGTAAAAAGTACTGGGAAAAATAGATATTCACATGAGTATCTACATAGCTGAAAAGAATTGAAACCTTGTCCTATACCATATACAAAAACTACTCAAAATAAATTAAGGAATTAAATGTAAGACCAGAAACCATAAAATTACTAGTAGAAAAACACAGAGAAACCTCCCTGACATTGGTTTGGGCAATTACTTTGTATATAACCCCAAGAACACAGACAACAAAGAAACAAAAATAGACACATGGGAGAGCATAACCTTTTTTAGAGCAAAGGAAAAAAATCAATAGAGTGCAGAGATACAAAGCCATCTTATGGAATGGGAAAGTATGTCTGTAACTCTACATCTGGCAAGGATAAATACCCAAAATATACAAGGAAATCAGACAACTCAATAGCAGGAAATTAAATAATCCAATAACATGAATTTAAACATGAATATAGGCATTTCTCAAAGGAGGCACACAAATGGCTAACAGGTATGTGAAAAAAAATGTTCAGCATCACTAATCATACGGGAAATGCAAATCAAAACTACAATGAGACATCACCTCATTCCTGTGAGAATGCCCGTTATCAAGACAAACGATAACAAATGTTTGCTAGGAAAAGGGGAAAAGAGAACCCTTGTGCACTTTTGAGGGAATGTAAATTAGTGCAGGTGTTAAACAGAATATAGATTCCTCAAGATATTAAATGTAGAACTGTCATATGACCCAGCAACTTCATTATGGGTATATATCCAAATAAATTAAATTGTTTTCAGTATCCCAAAGAGATATATTTCTACATTCTTTGCAGAATTATTCACAATGGCCAAGTTATGGAAATAGCCCCGATGTCCGTAAATGGATAAATAGATAAATAAACTGTGATGTGTACACACATAGCCCGTGCATGTGTATGGTCATGGAGGGGACTTTGAAATGAAATAATATTCATCCTTAACAAAGAATGAAATGCTATCATTTGTGACAAATGGATGAACGTGGAGATTATTATGCTAAGTAACATAAAACAGATGCAGAAGTATAAAAACTGATTCTCACAGCATTAGCAAGGATAGCCCCATTCCCTTTTAACAGAATCAGTCAACAGGTTATGACTCATGATCATTCAGGATTTCTTAGTAATAAACTCCAGCAGTGCATCCCAGATATATTTTGATGTTAAATAAAAATGCTGTAATTTCCAAAGGAGTGACTATGCTGCCATTGTCACGTATTCTCACCCTGTTATCTTTGAAGATACAGAAGCTCAACTTTCATATTTATGGCTCTTCTGTGCATTGGCATGTAGCCAGTACTCTGTACTTGGGATCTCACTTCCTGATTTCAAAGTGAGAGAAATAGTTGTGAAAAACTTCTGCCTCTTTTCTACACATGAAAGCATGTAGTTCCAAAGCCTCCAATTCCAGGGCACAATCTGTTTCCAGATTTCACTCCCAATTCAGAGGACAGAGCAGTGTGCTATGTCTTTCTAAAGTGATTCAGGTGATTCGAGTTCTTGTATTAATCACAAATTGTCAATCTTTTCCAAGCACCATATTTTCTTTATTTTTGAATGGGAGATTTTGAAACTGAAAAGACCTTCAAGTTATCTAGTTTATTCAATTATAGTTAAAGTAAAATCAGTCATCTCAGGACTAGAACTTCCATCAATAAATGGGAGATGGATCCTAGTTTCCTACATTCTGCTTCTTCCTGTCTGCAAATTATGATGGAGAACTATAAATTGGCATGTTGCCCATGGTTTTCTCACTCTACCATACTGCATGCCTGAAGCGATTAGAAAGTATGAATTTTTAAATTGGTTGGAACAACATCAGTATGACAGAATCATCAATAGGATAAGGGACAGCATGTATTCTCCCTAGTATCACAAGTACATGACAATTAATCACTCCCCTACCTGTAATATAAGCATGCATCTACCTGGCACGTTTAGTTGAGACTTTCTAAATTTGAGTTGCTTAGTACTCAGCACTCTGAGGACAGTGTTATACGAATATCAATACATGTGGAATTTTTGCTCAGGATTGCAATCTAGTAAATCCCAGAAATACCATAGTTTCTTAACTCACCTGTGAAAAGCTCATTCAGATGCAAAACTACCTACATGATGAATGCCATGTCCTAACTCCAATGAGAATCAGAGCTGGCAGAATTGTGACCTACACAGGTGAACACCCATCATTAAGAGATGACCACAGGGTACCTCTCCTTTCTAACTCTCAGTACAGCAGTATAGATCAGAGGCTCAGAGCACAGGCTTCTGGGAAAGCTAGCACCAACTTTGAATCCAGGTTTCACTCCTTTTTATACAGCAAAAAATGATATCAGTACATTATAAAAAGTGAGATGATTTAGTTAACTTTAACACAGAAGTGCGCACTTAAAATACAGTTAAATGGTATTTAACACTACCATTATTTTATTAATGTTATACAGCTCTTAGGTCAATCAGTAAACAAGTATTTACTTAGCACCACTCACATCAAACTAGATTGTGACTTCTTGATGTAGAAAACAAAGACAAAATTCTCCTTGCATCCAGGTTCACAGGAAAACCACAGCAGATGAGTTTGTAGAGGTTCACCACAAGTTCTTTGGTGTCAGTCAGCCTCGAGATGATGTCAAGGAAAAAAGTTTAGCATCAACTATATGACATCCTAAGATTCACTTTCTAGTAGTTATCTCCCATTCAAATATCGCTACCAGTTATGTGCAGGTGAGTTATTGGCATGGGTTTATGGGAACATGGAAGTATGTCATACGTGGGTTGAACTCACCGCTGTTTGTGCTTTTGGGAGAATCAATTTAACTCATTGTACATAGTCCCTCAGCTAGGATGGGGTATGAGTACAAAGTGATGAGTTCTCAGTGCAAAGTGTTGTTCCATCCCACAAGCTGGTGTTCCTGCAACACAAATCGTGTCATCATCTTCCTTCCTGCTCCTCAGTCTTCATTTCACCACCTCCTCTTTGAGATGCCCATGCCATACCTGTAGCCCTGGGTTAGCGAAGAATTCAGAGAAAACCACCACAGGCAGTGTCAGTACACCCTGCTGGCTGGCTGGCTGCCTGCTCCCACTGCCAGACTAGTCCAGTCAGACTCACTTTCTCAGGAGCCCTTTCATTTGATCTGACTAACCCCACCCTGCTAGAATTTCCATGGAAATACTGAGGTTCTATTGTCATTACTTAGGTGAAAGTGAAAACTGTTAAGCGGTGGACCCATGTAACTTTCTCAAATTGCAGTTTTCCATTTCATCTTTTTCATTTGAATACAGGAAAACCACAGCAGATGAGTTTGTAGAGGTAGAATAAAGTACTAGAAAGTGATCTTCAAATCCAGAGAACAAATATTGTCTCTTCTAAATATCTTCTTTCATTGGATCTATTAATACTAAGAGTATTAATACTATCCCACCCTAAAAATAAACTGGAAACCCTAGCGGTTTTATTTGTCTTCTTAAAAAATCACAATTGCCAGGAATGTTGATGGACTTCAGTTCAGGGACACAACCCTGCTTAATTTTGTAACACTGGGTTTCTGTCTGTCTGGATACATTACATAAACTGAAGCATCTGCAGCAGCAGTATGGGGAGGACCAAGCTGCACCAAATACTACATGTTCCACTGTGTAAATATTTGATGCTTTGGTCGTGAAGGTTGACATAGCATAGCAATCAATTAAACAAACAAGCTACAAGAGTACTATTGACTAGGAGCACAATGCTTCAGCAAATCTTGGCATTGGCTTGCCTTTGTAAAAAAAAATCCATCTTGCTCTTTTCCAATCATTTATGTATTCAAAACAAGAGCTCAATATAATATAATATATGACCATGTTCCAGAAGCCAAAGAGACTCTTATTTAAAGGTTTCCTCCTAATGCTGCATTGCAACAAACATTTAACATTATACCATGAATTTGTTATTTTGTTTTAATTATTGGCCCAGTTACCTCTTCAGGCTTGATCTCTGTCTCATCTCTTGTTATCTTGCTTTCTTATTGCCGTATGTAAACATTCATTTCTCTCCAGCCAAAGACATTAAGTGCAATGCTCTTTTCTGATTCATGTCTTGACTACTTCCTTGGACATGATCATATTATCATGAAATCAGTGAGATTTGGAATAGAAAGTTGTGAATAAATGGGAAAATGATCTTGTTTTCTACACTCTACATTGCCTGTCTGCAAAATACGATGTGCATCTCTAAACTAACATCTTGTCCATGCATAGCAGATGAAGTTTCAAATATTTTATTCAGTTATAAATTTTTATCAAAATCCTTTGTCACATCTCATCTGAAAGCCACTTGGGGATAGAGAGCTTTATATTATAGAAATGTGGCTGACCTTGTTTTGCTATGACGAATAGAAAACAGCAAAAGTGGTATTATCTGAGTTTTGAGAACATACCACAAAAGCCACTGCAGGTTCTATCTGGATCATTCGAAATACTCCCTCTTAAGAAAATCCTTTAAGAATCAATCATGCTGTTGGTCAGTCACAAAGAGATGTTGTTTGTAAGATGCTGGTCTATAGCATCAACCAACCTTGCTACCAGTAGCCAACATCAACTACTCTCCACACAAGTGAACCACCTTAGATATCCAACCAAAGTCAGTTCTTCAGATAAGTGCAGCCCCAGTAGACAACTACAAGCCATGAGTGGTCTCAAGAGACAATCAGCATTACTGCCTAGTCAAATAAGTCTACCGTAGGAGATAAAAATATAACTTCATGCCATTAAGTTGTATATAAGAAAAGATCACGGAAACCAGTATTTTAATCACTAATAGCTTAATAATGTAAAATCTCAAATGAAGGTATACTTGATCATACTATTTTTAAAAATGAAAAGCAACTATTTTATTATTCTTTCTCATTTTATTTACTCCACTACAGTTAATGTTATAAAGCCTATCCACTAATATTGATCTTCTAAAGGTCACTCCTGTTTGCCAATCACATTCTTCCAGTGGACTCAAACAATCCTATTCTATCCTTGATCTTAATGGTTTCTCCATAGCATCCTTCAAACTTTTTTGTAAAAGATTCATTTTTATTTATTTGAAAGGCAGAGTGACAGAGAGAAAGAGAGAGAGAGAGAAATGGAGAGGCACAGAGATCTCTTCCATCTGTTGGATCACTCGTCAAATAGCCTAAATAGTCAGGGTTAAATCAGGCCAAAGTCTGGATCCCAGAGCCAGGAGCCAGGAACTCCTTGGGTAGCAGGGGCCTAAGCACTTGGGCCATCTTCTGCTACTTTCCCAGGTGCATTAGCAGGGAGTTGGATAAGAAGTTGGATAGCCAGGACTTGAACCAGCACTCAGGTATGGGATGCTGGTATTGCAAGCAGCAGCTTAACACAGTGCACCACAACACTTCAGTCTGGGAATTACTGTCCTGTTTTACAGCATCTTTCTCTTTAAGCTTGGAGGAAAATAAAGAATGGCACCTCTTCTCAAGTGAAGGAATGAAAGAAATCTACAATTGAGAGGCTAAAGGGCAATGAGAGTGCTAACCTTTCTTATTGATTCACTGTATGTGTGGTCGAATTCTATGCCCTTGGCTAATATAATGTTATTTTTAAGTTTGGGAGGTGAGTTCAAGAAGAGAGTTTGGAGGAAAGATAAAACAAAATGATTAGTGCATTTCTAGAGGTTAAAATGTAAAGCCAAGTTTTCTTAAAATACCTTTATATCACAGATATTTGTTTCTACTCAGATCTACTATAAGCTCCTAACATATCTTCAATAAATGCTTAAGTAAAATTTTCACATAATATCGAATATGCTTAATTTTTATTCTATGTAGTATGGGGCACTATCATCAGCTCTTGAGTCATTGCTCACTCATGAAGAGATAGGAAGAGAATAATGGGCTTTGATCAGGAATGGAGTAGATTCCACATCTCTACCTCCCCGTGTGATCACAGTTATTAGGCTATTTCTTTCCCCCCCTTTTCCTGCCTTTCCTTCTTTTTCTTTCCTTTCTTTTTTTTTCTTTTCTTTCTTTCTTCTCTCCTAGCCTTTCCCCCCTTTTTCTCTGCATCACTTTCCTTATTTCCTTGTTGCTGAAATATATGAAAGTAGTAGGAAAAAATAGAAGGTAATTTTGTTTTGATTATGAGAACTTTTCATAAGCAGACTGCATTGGAGCAAGAATCTGGAGATGAACAGTGGAAGATGGAGGTGGCATTGTGTCCCTCTGTGTATTGACACAGATCACTAATCAGATGTACAACTCATGCTTGAATACCTGTTGGCTCTATAGCTTCTGGGTCTAATGGGCATCCTGTGGAAACATTTTGTTTCTACACAGCTGTAGATTACCTTCATGAGCACCTTTGTCCCTGAGGCACCTGACAGTTACTACAGACTCTTGGGCAACTCTGGAATCCCAAAGGAGAAATTTGTTTGAGTATTAAACAGCACCAAGAAATAGGAAAGAGTTGAAGGATTTGCAATGGAAATAAATTTTAAAATTTATTTGAGATTCTATCAGCTAGTATAGCAGACACTAGACTTGTTTGTGTGATCCCTTTGATTCTTAGACCTATCAGTGTGATCAATTGTGAACTGAAATTGATCACTTAGACTAGTGAGATGGCATTGGTACATGCCACCTTGATGGGATTGTATTGGGATCCCCTGGCATGATTCTAACTCCACCATTTGGGGCAAGTCTGATTGAGCATGTCCCAAATTGTACATCTCCTCCCTCTCTTATTCCCACTGTTATATTTAACAGGGATCACTTTTCAGTTAAAATTTAAACACCTAAGAATAATTGTGTGTTAATCACAGAGTTCAACCAATAGTACTAGAACAAAACAAAGAGAAAATACTAAAATGGATAAAGTATTACATTGTACATCAACAGTCAGGACAAGAGCTGATCAGGTCACTGTTTCTCATAGTGTCCATTTCACTTCAACAGGTTTCCCCTTTGGTGCTCAGTTAGTTGTTGCCAATCAGGGAGAACATATGATATTTGTCCCTTTGGGACTGGCTTAATTCACTCAGCATAATGTTTTCCAGATTCCTCCATCTTGTTGCAAATGACCGGGTTTCCTTGTTTTTGACTGCTGTATAGTATTCTATAGAGTACATGTCCCATAATTTCTTTATCCAGTCTACTGTTGATGGGCATTTGGGTTTGTTCCAGGTCTTAGCTATTGTGAATTGAGCTGCAATAAACATTAATGTGCAGACAGCTTGTTTGTTTGCCAATTTAATTTCCTTTGGGTAAATTCCAAGAAGTGGTATGGCTGGGTTGAATGGTAGGGTTATATTCAGGTTTCTGAGGAATCTCCAGACTGACTTCCATAGTGGCTTAACCAATTTAGGGAGAGAATGATCCATCATGGGAAGCGGGATACACAATAGACTCATAGAATGGCAGATGTCGTAAATAGCCTCTGGCCTCAGAATCAGCCCTTAAGGCATTCGGATATGGCTTGAAGAGCCCATGAGAGTATTTTAGGCATGGAAAGCCAAGACACCCTGGAAAAAAAAAAAGAAGACCTAAATGGAAGATCTCTGCGAGTGAGATCCCAGTGGAAAGAATGGGGCCATCAAAGAAGGAGGTACTTTTCTCTGAAGGGAGGAGAGAACTTCCACTTTGACTATGACCCTGTCAGAGTAAGATCGAAGTCGGCGAACTCAAAAGGCTTCCATAGCCTTGGCAACTCATGACTAGAGCCTAGGGAGATTACTGACGCCATAAACAAGAGTGTCAAATTGTTAAGTCAACAACAGGAGTCACTGTGTACTTACTTCTCATGTGGGATCTGTCCTTCGTGTGTTGTCCAATGTGAAGTAATGCTATAACTAGTATTGAAACAGTACTTTACACTTTGTGTTTCAGTGTGGGTGCAAACTGATGAAATCTTTACTTAATATATACTGAATTGATCTTCTGTATATAAAGAGAATTGAAAATGAATCTTGATGTGAATGGAATGGGAGAAAGAGCAGGAGATGGGAGGGGTGTGAGTGGGAGGGAAATTATGGGGGGGAATCCATTGTAATCCATTAACTGTACTTTGAAAATTTATATTTACTAAATAAAAAATAAATAAAAAATGTATTTGAGAGATAGAGAAAGAAATAGAGAGAGAGAGTTCCCATTTCTGGTCCACTCCCCAAACACTTAATGTCTGGGTTTGGGCTGGGATCTCCCTCATGGGTAATATGAATCCAATTACTTGTCCCCTCATTGCTGCCTCCCAGGATTTTCCACAGCAGTAAACTGGAGTCAGGAGTTGGAGCCAGGGCTCAAACCCAGCTACTCTGATGTAGGAGGCAAGCATCGTAACCACCAATCCAAACGTCCACTCATGAAGATAATTTTTATGAGATTTACTATACGAAGAGTAAGCACCTTGGTCTTCTAGTGATGAGAATCAACCTACCTTGATAATGTGAACTTTTGAGTTTTTAAATTTTATGTTATTTATTTTAAAATAAACTTTTAATTTCAGAATACTTTTAAATTTACAAAAAAATAAGTACAAAGAGCTCACATATATCCCACACTCAACTTCCTCTATTATTAACATCCCATATTAGCATGATGTATTTGTTGTGATAAATGAACCACACCCAGATTCCCCTGTTTTAATCCAAATTTCCTCTCTTTCTCTCTGCAAGACTCTAGTAATCATCATGATGCTTTCAACTTTTTTTTTTTTTTTTAGCTCTCACATACACAGAAAAACATGAGGTATTTGTCTGACTTTTGTCACTTGGTTCAATGTCCTTTAGTTCCATCCATTTTACTGCAAATGATAAGATTTAATTTTTTTAATTACTGAATAGTATTCCATTATGTATAAATACAAGATTTTCTTTCCTCAGTCACTTAATGATGGGAGTCTTGGTTGATTCTCTATGTGATCATTTGTATTTCTTCCTCTGAGGACTGTCTATTCAGGTTATTTTCCCAGTTCTTAACTGGTTGGTTGGCTGTTTGGTTATTGTTACTAATTTTTTGAGTTCCTGATATGTTCTGAATGGCAATCCTTCGTCAGTGAAATAACAAATATTTTCTCCCATTCTGTTGGATGTCTATTCAATTCGTTGATTGTTTCCTTCTCTGTGCAGAAGCTTCTGAGTTTGATATGTCATTTGCATAGTTAGTTACGCTTTTGTTGCCTGAGCTTTTGGGTCTCTCCAAATAAATCCTTCTCTAAGCCAATATCTTGAATTGTTCTCCTATGTTCTTTTTTTTTTTTTGCAATTTTCATATTTTAGGTCTTATATTTAGATCTTTGCTCTACCTTGAAGTGATTTTTGCATAGGGTGAGAAGTAGGGATCTAGTTTCATTATTTTACATATGTATGTCTAATTTTACCAGCACTACTTGTTGAATTATTACCTTTCTCCAAAGTATGTACATGAATTATTTTCTTGTTTTTATTCTGCTCTATTGATTTTTTTTGTCAGCTTTTGCTTCAGTACCATGCTGCTTTAATTACTATTACTATAGCTTTATAGTATGATTTGAGATCAGGCATTGTGATGAATTCAGCTTGATTTTTTTTTCTCTTTCCTCAGCATCACTTTGGCTATATTGTGTTTCTACAATTCCATATAAACTTTTGGATTGTCTCTTCAAATTTTGTAAATAATATCATTGGTGTTTTGATTTAGATATCATGTAGTTTTGGATTGCTTTAGGTAATATGGGCATTTTAATTAATTTTTTCAATCCATGAACAATGAATATATTTTCATTTTTGTATACTTGAAGATCAGCTCATCAATATTTTATAATTTTCATTGTAAAGCCTTTCACTTATTTTAATTTGTTCCTAAATATTTAAATTTCTGTAGCTATTATGAATGGGATTGTTTCAGCAATATTGTAATTGTACAAATAAAACTCCCAGTTTGTTTGTTTTTTTCTATGGATATGGTTTCCCATGACTTTACAGAATTGGTTAAATACTTTTTGGTGGAATGTTTATGTTTTTCCATGTAAAAAAATCCTGTCATCTGCAAACATAATACTTTGAATTCCTCCTTTCCAATTTTGATGTCTTTTTCTGTCTCTTCACTAGTTACTATGCTAATACTTCCAATACTACATTAAATAACAACATGAAAGTGGACACCCTTTTCTTGTTGCAGATCTCAGGGGAGATGCTTTCCACTCTTTCTCATTCAGTGTTATATTTGCTGTGTGTTTGTTGTATATATCTTCTATAATTTTGAGGTATATTTCTTCTATATCTAACTTTTGAGAGTTTTTTTTTTTAAACCATGATGTGATGCTGAATGCTACCAAACTCTTTTTATGCATCTATTGAAATGATCAATAAGTTTTTGTTCTTCTTTCTGTTGGTGTGGCTTTTTGCATTTACTGATTTGTGAATGTTGTACCATCCTTGCATCCCTAGGATAAATTCCACTTGATCGTGGCATGCACTCTTTGTGACTTGGATTGCTAATATTTTGTTGAGTGTTTTTGCAACTATGTTGATCATGTATTTTAATCTGTAGTTTTCTTTTTCTGTTGTGTCTTTGATGTTGGTATCAGAGTAATGTTGGTATCATGAAAAGAATTTGGCAGAGTTGAGTATTTTTCTTCTTAATTTTTTAAAATTTTTATTTATCTATTTGAGAGGTAGAATTACAATGAGAGGCAGAGACAGAGAGAAAGGTCTTCCTTCCGTTGATTCACTCCCTAGATGGCTGCAATGGTCAGAGCTGCGCCAATCCGAAGTCAGGAGCCAGGAGCTTCTTCCTGGTCTCCCATGTGGGTGCAGGTGCCCAAGGACTTGAGCCATCTTCTACTGCTTTCCCAGGCCACAGCAGAGAACTGGATTGGAAGAGGAGCAGCCGGAACTAGAACCGGCGCCCATATGGGATGCTGGCACTGCAGGTGGAGGAATAACCTACTATGCCATGCAGAAGGCCACAGAGTTGAGTACTTTTCAATATTTTGAAATTGTTTGATTTGATAAGTGTTGGACTTAAATAACTCTCCAAATTTTCGGTAGAATTCAGTTGTAAACCCATCATATTCCAGGCTTCTGTTTTGATGGGATATTTTAAATTACTGCTTTAATCTCATTACTTATTATGAGTCTGTTTAATTTTCCATATCCCCTTTATTTAATCTTGGTAAATTGTGTGTATTTATCCTTTCCTTACTTCAAGGTTTTCCAATTTGTTGGCATATACTTGGTAATAGCAACTTCCTGTGATTCTTTGCATGTAATTCTTGAGTAAAAATTTAATGTTCTGTTTTCATCTCTAATTTTATATAGTTGAAATTTTTTCCTTTTTTGTTAGTTTTGCTAAATTTTATCCTATTTTCTTTTATTGTTTAAAAAATAAGCTTTTCAAATTGTTGATCTTTTCTATTTTGTATGGCTTTTTTATTTCTATTTTATTTATTTTTGTGTTGATTCTTATTATTTCTTGCTTCCTTAAAATTTTGGGTTTGGTTTTGCTATATGCTTAAGATGCATTATTAGATTGTTTACTTGAGATATTTCTATTTTTGCAATGTATTTACCTATTGTTATAAACTTCCTTCTTAATTCATCCAACCTATGTCTCTTGACTGGCTAGTGTGGGCCATCTACACTTAAACTTAATATTGATAGGGTAAAACTAACTACTGTCATGTATTTTGTTAATATTATTAGATGCAAATTAGCTGCTGTCATTTTATTGGGAGCCTACTGATATGTTATAAGGTCTCTTTTCTTTTTTCTGCCTCTCATTATTTATCTTTTTTTCTCGCATCTTTCTGTCATAATAAGATTGGATTCTCTTCTATTTCTCTTTTGTGCTACAACTCTGTTAGTAAATTTTATGCTGACATATTTTTATGATGGCTACTTCTAAGGTAAGATCCCTTTCCAGTGTCCTCATAGGACTGATCTCATGGTGATGAATCAGCATATGAAAGAGTTATCTGTATTTATTGAGGCTCAATTAACAATAGAGATAATCAATGCAGATGTCCAACAACTGATGACAGTATAAAGAAAATACAGTATAAATACACTATGGAATACTACTCAGCCTCAAAAAAGAATGAAAACCTGTATTTTGGGACAAAAAAGAAGCAACTGGAAACCATTATGCTTATGAGAGAAACCAGTCCCCAAAAGACAGATATATGTTTTCTTTGATAATATAGAATACAAAATTTGTATCAAAATGAAACAGACATCTTATAATAATAAGATTGTTGTTTTTAGCCCTTGTTTATAATCCTGTGGCCCTGTGGCCTTCCTACTTTTTACTTGCTTAATATCACAACTAGTGGTGAATTAAGCCTGTGAATATAGAGAAGATTGAAAACATGTCTGCAAAAAGTAAAGAAAAAATAAAGAAGGAAGGAAGATGAGAGATTGAGGGAGGAAGAGGGAAAGAGGAAGAAGAAAGGTTATCTTCTAAGAACTGAACCTATGAAATACATCAAATGTGTTCTATTTATATTAATAAAAAATTAAAAGATAAATTTAACTTTTAGGTGTTTAGTCCAAGGAAATTAAGACTGAAATGTATATAATAAACTGAAGTTGAAAGACTATTAAAGATGATCTGTTTTTAATTGTCAGGAGGATATTTTATTTCTCCTTCACTTTTTATTTTTTATCTTTTATTTAATGAATATAAATTTCCAAAGTACGACTCATGGGTTACAATGGCTTTCCCCCCCATACCGTCCCTCCCACCCACAACCCTCCCCTTTCCCACTCCCTCTCCCCTTCCATTCACATCAAGATTCATTTTCGATTATCTTAATATACAGAAGATCAGCTTAGTATACCTTAAGTAAGGATTTCAACAGTTTGTTCCCACACAGAAACATAAAGTGAAAAATAATAGATGATTTTTTTTTAAATCATGATGAAATCAGATCAGACCTATTGTCATGTTTAATCCCAGTGAGAGTCAAGTTGGGAATTGATAATTTCTTTTTTTTTTTTTTTTTTTACAGAAGATCAGTTTAGTGTACATTAAGTAAAGATTTCAATCGTTTGCACCCCCATAGAAACACAAAGTGAAATATACTGTTTGAGTAATCGTTATAGCATTAAGCCTCAGTGTACAGCACATTAAGGACAGAGATCCTACATGAGGAGTAAGTGCACAGTGACTCCTGTTGTTGACTTTACAAATTGACACTCCTGTTTATGGCATCAATAATCTCCCTATGCACCAGTCATGAGTTTCCAAGGCTATGGAAGCCCCCTGAGTTCTCCAACTCTTATCTTGTTTAGACAAGGTCATAGTCAAAGTGGAGGTTCTCTCCTCCCTTCAGAGAAAGGCACCTCCCTCTTTGAAGACCTGTTCTTTCCACTGGGATCTCACTCACAGAGATCTTTTTGCCAGAGTGCCTTGGCTTTCCATGCCTGAAATACTCTCATGGGCTTTTCAGCCAGATCCGAGTGCCTTTAGGGCTGATTCTGAGGCCAGAGTGCTATTTAGGACATCCGCCATTCTATGAGTCTGCTGAGTATCTCACTTCCCATGTTGGATCACTCTCCCCTTTATTTATTCTATCGGCTAGTGTTAGCAGATACTAGACTTGTTTATGTGCTCCCTTTGACAGGCAGAGTGGAAAGTGAGAGAGAGAGACAGAGAAAAGTCTTCCTTTTTTCCGTTGGTTCAACCCCCAATGGCCGCTGTGTCCGGCGCACCGCGCTAATCTGATGGCAGGAGCCAGGTACTTATCCTGGTCTCCCATGCGGGTGCAGGGCCCAAGCATTTGGGCCATTCTCCACTGCCTTCCCGGGCCACAGCAGAGAGCTGTACTGGAAGAGGAGCAACCAGGACAGAATCCAGCACCCCGACCAGGACTAGAACCTGGGGTGCCGGCGCTGCAGGCGGAGGATTAGCCTATTGAGCTGTGGCAATGTTAGCTTTAAGCCTCTCCTTCACTTCTAAGGATAGCTTTGCTAACAATGTAATATTATATGCATATTTGTTTTCTTAATGGTATCCCATATGTCTTGTAGGTTCTTCTCTTTTTTTTTTTTTTTTTTTTTTTGACAGGCAGAGTGGATAGTGAGAGAGAGACAGAGAGAAAGATATTCCTTTTGCTGTTGGTTCACTCTCCAGTGGCCGCCATGGCCAGCGCACTGCAACCAGCGCACCGTGCTGATCCAAAGGCAGGAGCCAGGTGCTTCTCCTGGTCTCCCATGGGGTGCAGGGCCCAAGCACTTGGGCCATCCTCCACTGCCTTCCCGGGCCATAGCAGAGAGCTGGCCTGGAAGAGGGGCAACCAGGAAAGAATCTGGTGCCCCGACCGGGACTAGAACCCAGTGTGCCTGCGCTGCTAGGTGGAGGATTAGCCTATTGAGCCGCGGCGCCGGCCGGTTCTTCTCATTTCTTTAAATTTTTTTTTCTTCGTTTTTTTTTCTCAAGATGTTTTCTTCTCAAGAATGGAAATTATTTCCTCCACTTGGTCTGTTATGCTGTTGTAGCAATCAATTGGATTTTTTATTTCATTGACATTTTCAGCTCAAAATTTTATAATTCCTTTCATAAAAAATTACAGAGAGACAGAAGTAGAGACAGATCTTTCATT
The DNA here is from genome assembly GCF_964237555.1 of Oryctolagus cuniculus. Taxonomy (NCBI): domain Eukaryota; kingdom Metazoa; phylum Chordata; class Mammalia; order Lagomorpha; family Leporidae; genus Oryctolagus; species Oryctolagus cuniculus. The sequence goes on along the minus strand of NC_091433.1, from coordinate 84,544,530 downwards.
TGCTGGTTTACTCCACAAATGTCTGCAATGGCCAGTGTTTGGCCAGGCCATGCCAGGAGCCAGGAGCTTCAACCTGGTAGCTGGGGGGCCCAAACACTTGGGCTTCTTCTAGATGATAGTAAAGAGCTGGATCTGAAATAGAGCAACCAGGACACAGCTGGGACATCCCGTATACAATGCTGGTGCCACAGGTAGTGGCATTACTCTCTACATTACAACATCCATCCTGGTTGTTGGTTCATTTCAGTGCTATCTATCTCCTTGTCGAATTTCTCAGCCATATTATGCATTGCTTTTGTCATTTCTCTGAACTATGTATTCTCTTACATCTCATTGAGTTTCCTTAGGATCACTATTCTGCATTATTTTTCAGACATTTCATAGACTTCCTTTAAATCAGTATCTATTCCTGAAGAACAATTATACACTTCGGGAGGTGTTATGCTTCCTTGCTTCTTTGTTTTTCCTATGTCCCAATATTGACACATGCTCATCTGATGTAACACTTCCTTTTTCTTGATGGAGTAGTTTTTGTTGCAGCAAACAAAACATTTTTGTTTAGATGGAATGGAGGTTTTCAGTTGGGTAGTTACTTTGGCTTTGGTTGTAGGTGAGTCCAGATATGTAAGCTTTGAATGATTATTTTAGCTTTAGTCAATGTCAGCAGTGCCTGTGGTCGCCACAGTTGTCTAATCTGCAGCAGTTTATGGAGGCAGTAATGCTTCTTTGAATTGGATGTGCACTTCCAAAGGTGTGTGTCTTTAGTCCCCAGAGAGCTATGTGTCAACTACACTAGAATTTATAATGGTTGTACCCATTTTCCTGGTGCCCTTGTCTTGCCAGGCAAACCTGAGTGATACTGGGCATTGTGGCACCGATGCTGGTGGCCCTGAAACTGATGTGGATGGGACCTCCCGTGGTTCCTGCTGGGGACATGGGTACTGCTGGGGCTTAAAGCACCAAAATCCTCACGGTGACCTACAAATTGATTGTAAGTTATGCTGGGGATTGTGTCCTAGTCTCTGCAAGCCTGAACGAGTGGGATGCTGATACAGTCTTCCCCACCTCCCATTGATGGGCATAGGTGAAATTGGTACTTACAGCATCAAGAGTCACAGTTTTTGAGCTGCAACATGCAGTGGAACCTCACACAGGTCTCATAGGGTGGGTGTCATTTATGCTGGGGATTTTGGACAGGCAGCTGCCAGTCTGAAGCACAGGAAGGCAGGTAGGGCCCTCCATATCCCACAGATGAGTCTGAGCTTCTTGAGTATGTCTGCAGCAATGACAGGGGCCAGAATTTCATAGTTTTATTCTTACTTTTCCCAGCAAGATAGCGTACCCTTGGGCAGGAAGCTAGGGTGGGAGCTACATTGTGCCTTGTTCCTCTCTCTCTGCTGTCTTTTAGAGTCTGTGTTACGTAGAATCCCTATCATTTCTTTATGAACGTTTTCCCTCAATCTTCTCAAAATGTGGTCTTTCCTCTGTTTTGGTTCTTCTCTGTAGCTGAGAAGTTCATGACCTCTCTATTCAGCTATTTGAGCTCTCAAACCTTACAAATTCTTATAGAAAATGAACCTCGGCATCTTCCCTTCCCCTTTAATTATCTTGTCTATGTACACAATTCCCTTGATTTCACATAGCATGAAAATGTAAGGCTAATGTTTTATGGAAACCAAAGGAAAATAAAAATGTTCATGGAAACAAAAATTGCTAAAATTATAAAAATACATTATGTGTGTGAATGTGTGTGTGTGTGTGTGTTTCTGATACTTCCTCAGGGAGTTATACCCAGGGACAGAGAGACCTATTCCTTAAGGGACACATACATCTTAAATAGGTAAAAGTTTTGTTCTTATTAGCTCCTGGGCTATCTGCAAATTTTGGGAGCTATCATTCAGTTGACAGTATGATACATTGGCTCCTTTGTTCAAGCACAAGAACAAGATTTTTAGAAAAAGATTTACTATTTATTTATTTATTTAAGGGCAGAGTGACAGAGAGAGATGAAGAGACAGAGGTAGAGAGACAGAGAGAAACTCTTCCATCTGCTGTTTCACTCCCTAAATAGCTGCAACAGCTGGAGCTGGGGTTGGGCCAGACCAAAGCCAGGACCCTGGAACTCCATCTAGGTCTTGCATGTGGTTAGCTGGGACCCAAGTACCTGGCCATCTTATGCTGCCTTCCTAGGCACATTAGCAGTTAACCAGATTGAAAGTAGAGCAGTCAGAACTTGAACTAGCATTTACATGAGATGCCAGTGTTGCAAGCAGCAGCATAACCCCTGGTTCCACAATGCCAGACCCAAGAATTAATTCTTCCTTTTCCCTCTGATGTTATTTAGTTCTAGAATCACAACTGAAAGAAGTTGCAAAAAAAAAAAAATCTCCTACTTTAAACACGGTCCTTTCACCTGCTACAGAAAATAATCCTTTCCTGGTGCAGGTCCGATACTGAAAAAGCATGGACATCTGAGGGTAAGTATTATGTGTCTTGTATAACTGGTGGCAGGGGTGGCGGGTGCTATTCTAACAAGTGACCACTCCTACTTCACAGTTCACAGGTGGCTGTGAAGGTTGAGTACATGAGCATATCAGAAGATGCTTAGTAAACTACAAGGCAATTTAAGAAGTCATTTTCAATTTGAAAGAAGACACTTTTATTTTGCATTAAAGTGACTTTTATGTGAGGGAGAAATTCCATTCAGGAACTGGATGATGCTCGCTTATCCTCAGGCATTTCTTGATATTCAGGGTCTGGCTGGCTCACTTTGTGCTCTGATTTGTTCCATTCCAGGATGACCCTTTTTATTACTTACTAATATCAATCCCTGGAGGCTATTCAAAATATTTAACAGTATGTAAGGCAAAGGCACTGATCAACCAGAATGGATGCCACCTGAAAAATCTTTTATTGCTGATATACTTGATTGAATATCACAGAGTGGAGAGTGGTTGGAAGGCAAATGACTTGTTAGCTGTTATCATACGTAGTGAAGAACTATGTTTGGAATAGTAGCTAACATGATATGTAGAGGGGATTAAGTATGAATTTCATGTTTGATGGGGTTGAGGCATGGAAGGGCAGGGAAACAGAGCAGTGTCTACATGGGAAAAATCAATGTTTCTGCTCTTCTTTGGCGATTTGATGTTTACTCAGCAGTAATGCCCCAAACACAGCATCAGTTATAATCTATTGACTTACTACAATGTTCCTATGAGCTTGCTAATTCTATTTTTAGTCTACATAAAAACAGGGCCTGTGCATTGGTGCACCAAGATAAGCTGCCACTGGTGATGCTGACATTCAACATCGGACTGTCAGTTTGAGTCCCAGCTGCTCCGGTTCTAATTCGCCTCCCTGATAATGTGTCTGGGAAGGCAGTAGAAAATGGCCCAAGTACTAAGGCCCCTGCCATCAACATGGAATACTTGGATGAAGATCCAGGTTCCTAGCTTCGCCCTGGCCTAACCCTTACCATGGCAAAACCATTTGGAGAGTGAACCAGCAAATGAAAAACCTCTCTCTCTCTCTCTGCCTCTCCCCCTCCTTCACTCCCTCCCTCCATCTCCCCATCCTCTCTCTCTCTCTCACTCTATCTCTGTCATTTCAAATGGGTAAAATATTTCAAAAGAATAAAATAATTCTTTTTTATAAATGCATAATGAGGCTTAAGAGGTTGCTCATGTGTGTAATCTTTCTGCCAGGCATAGCTGAAATGTTCCCAGTTCTGACATCTTCATTTCTTATTTAAATATATTTTAATTGACAAATAATGCTTGTGTGTATTTATGAGCTACAATGTGATATTTTGATCTTTGTTTACCTGTGGAATGATTTAATCAATCGGATTGCAATTTCCGTAAGGTGACGAATATGGCAAATTGGAAGACAAGTATTCTTTTCTACTTTTTTTGACTTTAAGAATAACCTCATCTCCCAGGGTTCCATGGAGGTACTCTGCAGCATTTGGTTTATGTTGAGCCAATTGGATGACTTTTGTGAGTTTTTGAAGGGTAAGAAATGAAGCCAAAGCTTCATTTTTGCTGCTTCTGAATTTCTCTGGTGGGCTGTTGGCTAACATGTGTTAGTGTTAGCAGGGAGGCTAATATCATCCAGTCACTGCTTCATCATTTCTAGAAGAAAGCTGAACTGTGTGTTTTTCTCAGGCACAACTTATGAAAGCATAGCATGGTACATATAAGTTCTGCATTTATGATGTCTTTGTGATCATAGTGTTTTCTGGACAATAATTCTCATATATTCTCACTGTGGCAAGAGCAGTGTGAATTGTGACCAGGTTCTGCAGTGTGTCTTTGGTCAGTCCTGAATGTTCAATCAGAATCTCTTTCATCAGTCCTACCAACAGTTCTAGAAGCTGCCATTCTACAAATTGTAGGAAAACACATCTTTCTCAAATTAGTTAGAGTGGCTTATTTTGCTAAAAACTAAACCCTGATTGACATTATAATCAAAACCAGTGGAGACTGTGAGAACTAAGAATTTGACTTTGTTCATATAAACCAGTTAGGTGTGTATGTTAAGTTGACAAAGTTCACATGAAGATTGAGTAGCACATAATATAATTTTTTCAAGTTTTAATCTTAATTTTATTTCTTTGAAAGGAGGAAGAGAGAAACTAGGGGAGAGAAAGAGAGAGATCTCACATCTGCTGGTTCACTCTCAAAATGCCTGCATCTGCTGGGGTTGGACTGTGTGGAAGGTAGGAAACAGGAACTCAGTCACTGTCTCTCAGACAGGTGGCAGGCACCCAGATACTTTAGCCATCAACTGCTGCCTAACAGGGTGCACATTAGGAGGAAATTATAATCTGGAACATAGCTGGGAATTGAAACAGTGCACTCCAGTATGGGAAGCAGCTATTCCAAGCAGCATCTTAACTGCTATGCCAAATATCTACCCTTATATTTAATTATAAAAGGAGATTGAAGGCAAATATTTAGAGGGACAGTGTCTGTTTGCCTCTGAGGATCACTATTGCACAAATGAAGGGCACACAAACTTTGAATATGATGGGGAGTTTAAAGGGAGCAAATAGTAAGTATGTGATTCTGAATTCTCAACTACAGCTAAACACAGGAGACCAAGGATGCATTTCTATCTACTCCCAGGTAACTTCTTGTCTCTTCTTACTCAGGGCAGGCTTGTATTTAAATCAGAAGCTGAGTCAGGTTGTGAGTACTTTGAATCACAACAAATACAAATGTACAGACTAACCAGGTCTTCTAAGATAACCTTGTGGAATGTTTGACGGAGTTGGACTTTAAGAATTTATCTGAGAACTTTCCAAGAGGTTTGGATCATTGATACACCAAGGTTCTGAAAACTTGTTGAAATGCCATTGCCAATAGAATCAATTCCTTTTCCCTTCTGGGGAGTCCAGCTCTACCTGGCTTGTACCCTAAAATGATTTCTTCTGAATATACTCTTGTAAAGGAAAGCTGCACATAGGTAGCCACCTCTCAGACTCATAGCTCAGCACACACCAGGTGGACAAGAATGAAGGTGGACCTTCAAGAACACACATACACACACACACACATATACAACAACAACAACAACTACAGTCTTAGCAGGATCCTAGGCAGTCTGTGTGGAAATTAGTTTTGTTTCTCTTATAAAATGGTAGAAGGAATAGCATTTTACAATGAGCTGAATTTAGAGAAATTTTATCAGAAATTCTGTATTCTAAGACTAATTTTTGTAACTTAGAGTGGTGATAGTAGCTACTCAGCTGGTGGACTGAAATCTACTTGAAGGGTAGATCTAAATGAAATTAAGATGCCAGAAACTACTTGGTATAATATAAAGGGATTTAAACATCCAGGCAGAAATTTAGATGCACTTATCATGTAAAACCTACACATTGAGCTCATAAATATACCCCCTTCGAGGATCTGCAGGACATTCCTCAAGAATTGCATCAGTGAAGAGAGAACCAACTTATTTAAAAATAAATAGGCATGGGCATTGGCCTAGTGGTAAAGACATCCATGTCCTACATCTGAGAGCCTGGGATTAATATCCAGCTCTAGTTCCTGACTGTAGTTTCTTGCTAATGCAGACCCTGGGAGACTTTAGTAATTGCTCAAGTACTTGGGTTCCTGCCACCCACGTAGGAAACCTACATCGAGTTCCTGGCTCCCAGTTTCTAACCTTGGTCTGGCCCAGGGATGTTGGGGCTTTTGTCTATATCTCTCTGGCAAATGAATAAATACTAAATGGTTCTCATCTAGTAAACAAAGGTGATATTAGGAGATGCTCCACCTCATGCTGTTGCCTGATTTCCATGGAAATGATGAGATCCTAGAGTTTGAGAAATCACAGGCAGCAGTTTCTGAGCCAGCATACTGATGAGCAAGGGCTTAACTTGAGAAACGCATTCCCTGTGCTAATTTATAGGAGAGTCTTTTCCTTGTGAGAGAGCCTGGGAGACCTTCAGCAACAATTTTGTGATAGCACAGAAATTATGATCCCAAAACTTCTTTATAGCCATATCCAAAGGGACCTGTAAACATTTGCCAGGAAATCTGTGCATAGGAGAAAGGTAGCTTTTCAGTCATTCATAGCTCTGAGCAAACACTAATGTCTGTGGATTAAAATTTCACTTGGGTTCACTTATCAGAGTCCAGGTTGTGTGTTTAGGTGATAAATTACCTGATGTCCCAAGTTATATTAGTTATGAGTCAAATGAGTCTACAGAACCAAGGTCTGGTTATTTCAGAGTTTGTTGAATGCACAGATGAAGAAAGCTACTGGAAGACTTCCCATACTGGCTCCTGGGCTGTGGCAGGAATGATACTATGGTAGGAAGGAGTAAGTGGAAGCCCCTAGAAATAACATCATGCCCAAAGGACTTGCAAAAATCAATACAGTATTCCTAATTAAATAACACGGATTAGTGTCATCATCTAACAGTTAAAATATTCAAGTTATTGATTCCTATTGTATTCCCACTTAACTCTTCTTTTTGTATTATTAGAAAGGAGATAGATATTGAAAAATAACAATGGATTTCACAAGCTCTATCATGAGGGGAAGAAACTACAGCTGCTATTCTATTTGTGGCCTCTGTTAAACAACACATGCCTTAGCTCTGAATGCACATATTGAGCGAACTCCTCTGTCCCACATCTTTCCAATCCCCCAGAAAACACTAAAATCTGTCTCCACTCACCGGGCAAAGACAGAAGAACACCATCATTGTCTGAATTCAGCACCATATCCACTCACTAGGAATGTAGATGCTCTATTTCACAAAATATCCCACTAGCCTAGTTACAGAGGTAGTGTCAGGCCAATGATCAGGAATAAACATATACCTCAATGCTTGACAGAAGGTAGGAGACCAACTCCGTGATATTCAGAATTCTACCACACTGGTTGTGTGGAAGGAAGGCATCCACAGTTACGAGCATTTTGTCATATCACTAACCAGAGAGGAAGAACGACTGCTATGCCTTATTCCACTTCCCACCATGGGAGAGGAGCTGTGTCAGGGAAGCCTCTCTGGACCTTGATGGTAAATAGATCACACTGATGCACTTTCAAGTAGATTATAGAGATGCTAGCTTTCCCCGGCCCGGATTTGACTGAGACGCTTGATTACATTGCATCCTTTGATCTGTGCACCCAACAGAACTCGAGCTAAATCAGATGAGACTGTTCAAGGTAGACTGTGGCAAACGCTTGTGGGAGAACTGCAAGCTGTGCCTGTGGAGTCTTAGAACAGAACAACAGACTCTTTGGAAGGTAATCCTTCACTGAGAAAAAAACTTGCGCTTCCTAGGAGAGAAGAGCATTTCACATAGGAGAATTACCTTGAGCCAAGAAACGGCGAATGTGTGCAAGAAGCGCTCTGCAAACCACAAACCTTCCTGTTGGACTGAAACACAACATTTCCGCGTGTGAGCAGACTTATAAACTGGGGGAAAAAGCTTCCTGTCACACTGCAGAAATGTGTCCCAATGAAATTAAACTAGTCTTATTCACTCCTGGTTTTAAAATCCAACAGCTAAGAATGCTAGCGAAGGATATTTTTCACTTTGGGCAGGACAAAACTGTTCTATCCTGAGTCATGCATGGGTAGTAGGAGATTCAGTGCACAGCTTGACACAGCTGGAAACGACTCCGTGCTGAAATCAACTCAGCGTCCAGCAGTGGCTTAGAAAACAATATACAGCACAGAGCATTTAAGCTCATCATGAACTGACAATTTCCCTAAAACAAGCTCTTTGTACAAAGAAACTGCCCTTCGAACTTGGAGATACACACACCCACCCACACTGTAAGAAGAGTTTGAACACTAACAATTGAACACTTTTAATAAATGCCATATTACCATAGGCCTAGCAGAACATGGGCATAATAACTGTATTTAAGTATGCTGTGTCATTCGGGATTTGAGTTCTTGGCAGGTAACATATAAAATATTCATTTTCTTACTCATTGTTTTTCTGGCTCTAGAAAGAAAATTCACAATAATGGATTTTTTTTTCGTCCACCAGCCTAAGCTCTCTGTATGAAGAAAAAATTCAGTTTTTCCAGGTTTTCTCATTGTGGGGAGTAGGGTGTTGTGATGGATGTGTTGACCATAAGCTCAGTCCACATTAGTGACTACTTAGTGGGGGAACATCAGGTGACAAATTTCACTGGCTCCTTTCCACATTAAGGACCCAAAAGAATATAAGTCACTTGGTATATAGTTGCAGATTTATAGAATACATAATATGAGGGATCTTCAGAAATTCATGGAAAACAAAAAGGATTATGGAAAAACTATGCACACATTTCACACTTTTTTGCAAGAAAATTAATTTCTTTTCATCTCATTTTCTGTGAATTTTTTGAAGTCTCCTCATATTTTTATATATATATATGAAACTACATCAGCCAGTGTCACAAAATTCTCAAAACAAGCTTTAAAATAATTATATCTTGTTCTTTAAAAAAAAAAGATTTATTTATTTAAAAGTCAGAAAGAGAGAGTGAGAGAGAGAGAGAGATCTTCCATCCTCTGGTTCACTCCCCAGATGGCTGCAACAGCCAGTGCTGGGCCAGGCCAAAGCCAGGAGCTTCATCTAGGTCTCCCATATGGATGACAGGTTCCAAACACTTGGAGCATCATCCACTGCTTTTCCCAGGTCATTAGCGGGAAGCTGTATCAGAAGTGGAGCAGCCAGGACTCAAACCAGCCCCCATATGGAATACCAGCATTGCTGGTGGCGACTTTACTCCCCATGCCACAACGCCAGCCCCCTGTTTTTCTGTTTGTTTTCTATCATGTTTTCTCTTCTACTTGCTTAGGGAACAGAAGATAATGATTGAGAGACCTGAAATAAAAAATGATGCAAAGCATGCCACTGTGCAAAGAGTGTGTGACATTGTATCATCAAACTCATGGTCCAGCATATACTGGTGAGGTGACTAGATCAACCCTCAGCAGACCATGGGCCTTCCCCTCATCTCCAAACCAGAGAAGCTTTGTGTGTTACAGGCCTACTCCTGGGGAAATGAATGTGTCGTTAAACTGTTTAGATCATGCACAAACCAAGAATCACAGTTTACCATACAGTTACTCAAACTAATTTTTTATTAATTATTAATTTTGTTTGAGGTTAAAGAAGCAAGGTACTAATGTTTTTCTTCTGAGTTAACTTAGTAAGTAAAATATAATTTTTTAAAACATGCCATTCCTCTTATTATGACAATTCTGATGGAATATGCAGGTATGGAAGACTTATTTTGAAGATAGGGATATGTTTTGTTGTTGTTGTTTTTGACCTTAAATCTAGTGACAAATTTTTATTTAACTCTCAAACTCAATCCATAAAAGAAAAAAATTAGTTTTGACTTTATTATTTTTATAGAAAGTTTTTATTTAATAAATATATATTTCATAAGTACAATTTTTGGATTATAGTGATTCTTCCCCCATACCAGCTTCCCAACCCCAAACCATTCCACCTTCTACTCCCTCTCCAATCCCATTCTTCATTAAGATTCATTTTTAATTATCTTTGTACACAGAAGATAAACTCTATACTTAGTAAAGATTTCAATAGTTTGCACCCACACAGACACACAAAATACAAAGTACTGTTTGAAGACAAGTTTTACCATTAATTTTCATAGTCTACCTCATTAAGGACAAAGGTCCTACATGGAGAGCAAGTGCACAGTGACTCCTGTTGTTGCTTTAACAATTGACACTCTTATTGATGATGTCAGTGATTACCTGAGGCTCTTGTCATGAGCTGCCAAAGCTACGGAAAACTCTTGAGTCCACAAACTCTGACATTATTTAGACAAGGCCATAATCAAAGTGGACATTCTCTTCTACCTTCAGAGAAAGGTACCTCCTTCTTTGATGGCCCATTCTTTCCACTGGGATCTCACTCACAGAGATATTTAATGTAGGTCATTTTTTGCCACAATGTCTTTGCCTTTCTATTCAATGAAATGCTCTCATGGATTTTTTCATCAGATTTGGATACCTTAAGGGCTGATTCTGAGGCCAAAGTTCTGTTTAGGGTATTTGTCATTCTATGAGTCTGCTGTGTGTCCTGCTTCCCATGTTGGATCATTCTGTCCTTTTTAATTCTATCAATTATTATTAGCAGACACTTGGCCTTATTTATGTGTTCCCTTTAACACTTCATTCTATCTTTATGATCAGTTATGAACTTAAACTGATCACTTTAACTAGTGAGATGGCATTGGTACTTGTCAACTTAATGAGATTTGGAGTCCCATGGCAAGTTTTCAGCTTTACCCTTAGGGCTAAGTCCGAGGGAATGTGTGCCAAGCTGTACATCTCCTCCTCTCTTATTTCCACTCTTATTTTTAACACGGATCAATTTTCATTTGGATTTAAAGACATAAGAGTATTCGTGTGTTGAGTAGAGAGTTCAACCAATGGTATTAAGTAGAACAAGAAAATACTAAAAAGAATAAAATAGTAAGCTGTTCCTTGACAGTCCAGACAAGGGCTGATCAAGTCATTGCCTCTCATAGTGTCAGTTTCACTTATACAGGTTTTTTTTTTAGGTGCTTAGTTGTCACAGATCAGAAAGAACATATGATATTTGTCCCTTTGTGACTGGCTCAGTATGAGGTTTTCCAGATTCCTCCATTTTGTTGCAAATGACCAGATTTCATTTTTTATTTTTACCGCTGTGTAGTATTCCATAGAGTACATATCCCATAATTTCTTTATCCAGTCTTCTATTTATGGACATTTAGGTTGATTTCATGTCTTAGCTATTGTGAATTGAGCTGCAATAAACATTGAGGTGCAGATAGCTCTTTTATTTACAAATTTAACTTCCTTTGGGTAATTCCGGAGGAGCGGGATGGCTGGGTCGTGTGGTAGGGCTGTATTCAGATTTCTGAGGTAGCTGTCTCTCATAGTGGCTTTTCCAGTTTGCATTCCCACCAGCAGTGGATTAGTGTGCCTTTTTCCTCACATGCTCACCAGCATCTGTTGTTTGTTGATTTCTGTATGAAAGGCATTCTAACTGGGGTGAGGTGAAACCTCATTGTGGTTTTGATTTGCATTTCCCTGATGTCTAGTGATCCTGAACATTTTTTCATGTGTCTTTTGGCCATTTGAATTTCCTGTTTTGAACTATTCAAAGAGAAGGAATCTTCCCAAATTATTTCTATGAAGCTAGCATCCCCTTAATTCCTAAACCTGAAAAAAATGCAACAGAGAACAGAATTACAGATCAATTTCCCTGATGAAACCATTCGCAAAAATTCTCAATAAAATTCTAGCCAATAGAATCCAACAACACTTCAGAAAGATCATCCACGCAGACCAAGTGGGATTTATTCCTGGTATGCAGTGGTGATTCAGCATTCGCAAATCAATCAATGTGATACACCACAATAACAGACTGCAGAAGAAAAACCATATGATTATCTCAATAGATACAGAGAAAGCATTCGATAAAATACAACACCCTTTCATGATGAAAACTCCAAGCAAATTGTGTATAGAAGGAACATTCCTCAATACAATCAAGGCAATTTATGACAAACCCATGGACAGCATCATATTGAATGGGAAAAAGTTGGAAGCATTCCCACTGATATCCTGTACTACATAGGGATGCCCACCTTCACCATTTTTATTCAATACAGTCCTGGAAGTTTTAGCCAGAGCCATTAGACAAGAAAAGGAAATCAAAGGGATATAAACTTGGAAGGAAGAAGTCAAAAATCCGTCTTTGCAGGGATGACATGATTATTTATTTAGGGGGATCCAAAGAACTTCACTAAGAGACTATTGGAACTCACAGAAGAGTTTGGTAAAATAGCAGGATATAAAATAAAATAAAATAAAATAAAATAAAAAACCAACAGCCTTTGTATACACAGACAGTGCCATGACTGAGAAAGAACATTTTTTTTTTTTGACAGGCAGAGTTAAACAGCGAGAGAGAGAGAGAGAGACTGAGAGAAAGGTCTTCCTTCCGTTGGTTCACTCCCCCAGTGGCCACTCAGTGCCGATTCAAAGCCAGGAGCCAGGTGCCTTCTCCTGGTCTCCCAATGTGGGTGCAGGGCCCAAGCACTTGTGCCATCCTCCACTGCAACTCCTGGGCCACAGCAAAGAGCTGGATTGGAAGAGGAGCAACCGGGAGAGAATCCAGCGCCCCAACCGGGACTAGAACCCAGGGTGCTGGCACCGCAGGCAGAGGATTAGCCTAGTGAGCCATGGCACTGGCTGAGAAAGAACTTTTAAGGTCAATCCCATTCAAAATAGCTACAAAAACAATCAAATACCTTGGGATAAACTGAACCAAGGATGACAAAGATCTCTACAATAAGAATTAACAAAACTTTAAAGAAACAAATATAAGATGATACAAAACATGGAAAAATCTTCCATGCTCATGGATTGGAAGAATCAACATCATCAAAATGTCCATTCTTTCAAAAGCAATTTATAGATTCAATGCGATACCAATCAAAATACCAAAGACATTCTTCTCAGCTCTGGAAAAAATTATGTTGGCATTCATATGGAAGCACAGGAGACCTCTTATAGCTAAAGCAATCTTGTAGAACAAAAACAAAGCTGGAGGCATCACAATACCAGATTGCAGGAAATACTACAGGGCAGTTATAATCAGAACAGCCTGGTACTGGTACGATGGATAGACCAATGGAACAGAATAGAAACACCAGAAGTCAATCCAAACATCTACAGCCAACTTACATTTGATCAAGGATCTAAAACCAATTCCTGGAGCAAGAACACTCTATTCAACAAATGGTGCTGGGAAAACTGGATTTCCACATGCAGAAGTATAAAGCAAGATCCCTACTTTATCCCTTATACAAAAATCCACTCAACATGGATTAAAGATCTAAATCTATGGCCTGACATCATCAAATTATTAGAGAACATTGGAGAAACCAGGCAAGATATAGGCACAGGCAAAGACTTCTTGGAAAAGCCCCCAGAGGCACAGGCAGCCCAAGCCAAAATTAACAACTGGGATTGCATCAAATTGAGAATTTTCTGTGCTGAAAAAAAGCAGACAGGAAAGTGAAGAGGCAACCGACAGCATGGCAGAAAATATTTGCAGACTATGCAACTGATGAAGGATTAATAACCAGAACCTATAACGAAATCAAGAAACTCCACCACAACAAAACAAAAAATCCACTGAAGAGACGTCCAAGGACTTAAACAGACATTTTTTTTTTTTTCAGACATAGCAATTAGCACACAATTGGCATCTTAAAGTTTCTGAAAGGGGTTGAATATTAGGCCTAGTAGTTAAGACATCCCTTGTGATACCCACATCACATATTAGAGTCCTGGATACACATCCTAGATCTAATCTTGATTCCAGCTTACTCCTAATGCAGATACTGGGAGACAGAAGGCGGAGGCTCATGCATTCTGTAGCTCAGTCCCTGCCACTTACATGGTGGACTTAGAGTGGTTTCCCAATTCCCGACTTTGGGTTGTCCCACTCAAATACTATGGGCATTTGGGGAGTGAACCAAGTGATGAAAAATCTTCTCTCCTCTCTCTCTCTATCTCTCTGTCTCTATCTTTGTATCTCTCCCCCCACCTCTCCCTTTCAAATAAATAAAAACTCTCAAAGATTAAACTCAAAGTCCTAACACTACTATGGGAATGTGTGGATTGTGAAAACCATTTCTAGTTCAACAATGATGATGCTGATTCAGATCCTCCTTTGAAAAACAGCACTTTTCCCCTGTAATTAAGCACTCAGCAACACCTCTAAAATAGGCTCTCCAGATAAGAGTAAATGCAAAACAGAATCCTAAGGATGAGAGAGAGAAAGAGGGAGAGAGGAGAGAAGATTTTTCATCCCTTGGTTCACTCCCCAAATGCCCATAGTATTTGAGTGCTTCCATACCCTAGGCAGCTCATGACAAGAGCCTCAGGTAATCACTGATGTCATAAAAAAGAATGTCAATTGTTAAATCAACAACAGGAGTCACTGTGCACTTGCTCTCCATGTAGGACCTCTGTCCTTAGTGAGGTAGACTATGAGAAATAATGGTAAAACTTGTCTTCAAACAGTACTTTATATTTTGTGTGTCTGTGTGAGTGCAACCTATTGAAACCTTTACTTGATATAGAATTGATCTTCTGTATATAAAGATAAAAATGAATCTTAATGAAGAATAGGATGGGAGAGGGAGTAGAAGGTGGGATGGTTTGGAGTGAGAGGGAGGGTATGGGAGTAAGAACTGCTATATTCCCCAAGTTGTACCTATGAAATTTATATTTATTAAATAAAATCTTTCTCTCTCCATATACATATGTATATATATACATATATGTATGTGTATATATATACATATGTATACATATATACTCAAGTCACAGCATTTTGAGAGTATGCATATTACTGCATAAAGAACCATATGAGAGTACTGGACCCTGGGCATCCATTCCCTAAGCTAGGGAAAAGAACTTCCAGAGAACATTTCACTTGCAGTTTATGTAGTTAAATGTATGGCAATACTACTTTTATTCCCCAAAGAGATAATGTAATTTTCTGATTTCACTTTTAACTCCATTTTTTAATTTTAGCTTTGATTTCAAGGAGAATTTTGAAATGTGAAATAAATGTGAGAGAGAAAATGGAGAATAATTTTTTCACGAGTTTTCTTCCTCTTACCGAAATAATTTCTGGACATTTCTTAGATTTTATTAGATTTATTCTTCTACAAACCTTTACTTAATAATTTAATTTTGTTTGGTAATTGTGGGTTTTACATGTGTTTGGTTTTTTTTTTTAAGATATATTTATTTATTTAAAAGGCAAAGTTACAGAGATACAGGAAGAGACAGAGGGAGAGCTCCCATCTGCTGGTTCACTCTCCACATACTGAAACTGGCATCCTGGTACTCAACCTGAGTCTCCCACCTGGGAGGCAGGAGCCTAACAATTTGAACCCATCACCTGCTGCCCTCCAGAGTCTGCAGGAAGCTGGAACTGGAAACTGGAGTCTTGATTCAAACCCAGGCACTCTGATTTGGGATACAGTTTTCCTAATGGGCAGACTGACCCCTAGGCCAAATGGCCACGCAGACAAACTCTTTTTGCACAGTGGTTTTATCATTTTATATTTCTGGTCAACAATGCATGTAATGCTCAGTTTCTCTGCTAGCCTTTGATAAAGTTACTGATTTTTTTTTTATTTCAGTTATGCTGGTAGGTATACAGTAATAGTTCATTATAGTTTTAGTGTACATTTTCCCAAGGCTAATGATATTGAACATATTTGCATGTGCTTTATTTGCTATTTATATTTCCTCTGTGGTGCAATGTCTGTTCCTATTTCTTGTCCATTTTCTAATTAGTGTGTTTTTATTATTTTTGTGTTTGTTTTGACTTTTTAAAATGTATTCTAGCTACAAGTTCTTTTTCATAAATACTTGCAAATGATTTCACCCAGTACATAGCTTGATATGGTATATAATTCATTTTGGAAGAAAATTTATCTAGATTCCATCCAATTTGATTTTCTACAGTGCTTTGTACTTCAATAATTTCAATCCAGGTTTTAATTATAATATTGTATTCATCTCCTTTCTTTTACTTTTAAGGTAAAGAATATGGTTTACATATTCTATAGTTACATTTTTCTTTTAATTTTTATTTCCTTTGATTTTATTGAAAACACAGTTTGTTTTCTTATATTTTCATTTCTCACAATAAATGTTTAATAAAATACATAATCCTCTTGATTCCTGATTTTCCAAAGTATAATTGTGTCCATATAAATTTTAATCTCTTAAGACATCTTCTGTAAACCACGCAGACCAACACAACCAAGGTAATTAAAATTAAGAGCAGCAGAAATAGAAGACTGAAAATACTACTAACTTCAAAATTATAGGTCACTTTGAAAAAAAAAAAAACATATGAGGTGAACCAAATCATCTCTGAAAACTTTAAAAGAGTAGAAAATATGTCAGCATGTAAACATTGGGAAAACACAGAAAACATCGTCTAAGTTGCATCTTCAAAAATAGTAGATATATTGAGTAAGCCTTTAGCTTACCAGTTAAGACGCCAGCTGGGATGCCTGCCTCCCGTATTGAACTTCCAGTTCCATGCCAGACTCCAGCTTCCAAGCAACGCAGGCCCTGGGAGGCAGTGGTGATGGCTGAAATACTTAGGATCCTGCCACTCTTATGTGAAACCTGGATTGAGTTTCTGGCTCCTTGCTTCAGCCTCTGGTTATTGTATTTAGGGAGTGATACTGAAGATGAGAGCTGTCTTTCTCTCTTCTCTCTCTCTCTTTCTGCCTTTTAAATAAATAAATAATTTTTGAAAACAGCACTTGTGACAATTGCTAGACCAGACAATTATATCCAAGAAATTCTAAAAGGAATGGTTTGGAAAGTACATAGAATGAGAAACAATATTTGAATAAGGCAGCAGGAGGCAGCTTAATAGCTATGATAGTCCTTAGACACTTAAGAGTGAGAAACACAGAAAGAAACTACCTTAAAAAGGATTAAAATATGAAAATATTAATCATTAGAAGGTAAGAGCACTTTCCTCCAAAGTTGCCATTTATTCAATTAAGTGTATTTAACTGTACTAATTGAAGAAAGTACTTAAGAACTAAAAAATCAAATTAGGTACCTAAATCTCCCTTCCCACTGAGGAGTTGTTGATTATCACAGTGATGAATACAATGACAAGACAGCAGGGAAGGCCTGCAGCTCCTATTGCAGATAAAGACATATAGCATCCTTAGAACTATAAGAAAAGACACAGACTCAACCCACACCCCAGAGAAGAACATAGCTGAGTGCACTACTCCAACATTAACTAAATATAATTAAACAATCAGTGTGAAAGGATCTGAAAATCAATAAATAAACAAGACATATGAAAAACACGATGTGAATCAAAAATTTAAAACCACAGGGAGGAATGAACAGACACAGAACAGGGAGTGATACTGAAGATGAGAGCTGTCTTTCTCTCTTCTCTCTCTCTCTGCCTCTTAAATAAATAAATAAATAAATTTGAAAACAAGACAGGAGAAAAGTTGAAGCAAGTGACAGGAACCTCAAAGAAAAGAACTAAATGACAGGGGCCACCTCTGTGGGGCTGGTGTTAAGCACTGGCATCCCCAGCTCCCTACTAATGCACCTGTAAAAGCAATAAGCAGAGTAAAGCAAACTGTTGAAATCTTTACTTAATATACGCTAAATTGATCTTCTGTATATAAAGAGAATTGAAAATGAATCTTGATGTGAATGGAAGAGGAGAGGGAGAGGGAGAAGGGAGGGTTGCAGGTGGGAGGGAAGTTATGGGGCGGGGGGAAGCCATTGTAATCCATAAGCTGTACTTTGGAAATTCATATTCATTAAATAAAAGTAAAAAAAAAAAGCAATAAGCAAGAGGCCCAGGTCCCTGGGCCCTTGCCACCCATATGGGAGACCAAGGAGAAGCTCCTGCCTCCTGGCTTCAGCCTGTTGTAGTGGCCATTTGGGGATTGAACCAGTGGATTGAAAGGAAGAGTCTCTCTCTCTCTCTCTCTCTCTCTCTCTATCTCTCTCCCTATAACTCTGCACTTCAAATAAATAAATAAATCTCATAGAAAGATGGCATCTCTTAAAAAAAGAATGACATGACAAGATATCCAAGAGAGAATAGACATAATTGCAGAGACAATATATAAGAGAGAAAATCAAGAAAAAAAAGAAATAAGGAAAGGGACAGAAGAAACAAAGAGAAAGCTAAAGCTATACATATAGAACACGGGATGAGGTGATACAACATTTGTATACAAGGAGTCATTAAAAAAGTGCTGAGTATATTTAATGGTACCTATAATTAGAGAAAATGCTTTTAGATAATAGAATGGCTGGTTCTGTAAACTAAAACATTTCCCTGTCATCTGAGAGGAATTAACTCTAAAATATGTCAGACAAATTCATTTCACATTAAAGGGTAAGAAAAAAATTTCCCAAGGACTCTAGGGAAAGAAATGTCACCTATAAATAAAGAAAATACTCTTCAACTGAGAAATGAAACCACAAAGTGGAGAGAGATATATAGAGAGTAAAATAAGTTCATTGGTTTTGCAAAGTTGGGGTGAGTCAATGGCTATCACTTAAAATTGAAAACCAAGCAGCATTAAGTGTGAATAAGTAAAAAGTAACCTAAAAGATTTTAAGAAAAATGTATTACTTTTGTGATGCCTCTAAATAAAATTAACTTCATTAAATAGCCAAATAAAAAGACTCAATGAGGAAACTTCAAAAAGTTCATGGGAAAAGAAAATTAAAATGTAAGTTTATTTTGGAAAAAAGCAATTGAAATCCTAAGTACTTGTAGAATTTAAGCATAAATTATAAAAAATTAAAAATAGAAATAATATAACATCTGTTTTAAAAATAAATGCAGGTGGTATTTACTAAACTAGAAAATGTTATAAGGTAGAAGGAAAACTGATGTAAGACATGAAAAAGCAAAGTGATGCAGAAAGGCTAAAAACAAGACAGGCAAGCGAGACCAAATGAAGGTGAACATGGAAATCAAACACTATCATCTTCATCACTGACAAAACAGAATTCAGTCCCCAAAGCATTGAACAATAGACGGACATTTTGTGAGTGCTAAAGAGCGTCATTCACAATGACGATCTACAGCTAAGAATATCTGTGCAACGAGTACCAAAGCAAACATCTTCATAAAGCATAAAATATAGGATATCCAAGGAGAAATTGACAATAACATTCTCATTACTGAAGACATTAATATATAAACCTTGGCTTAAGATGGTTTAAGTGAACAACAGATAAGTATGAATATAAAAGACCTACGCTACATAATAAAAAATAGACTTCATGAATATATACTAATTATCTCCACCTAATAGAGCATATGTCTTTTGTTCAAGCATGAAGCATGATCAAAATTAACTATAAATGAAATCCCAAAGCAAGCTTTAGTAACTGTCACAGCATAGAAATATACTAGCTATATATTCATAAACAGAAATTAAAATAAAATTTTAAAAAGCCATTTCACTTTGAAAATATAAATCTCTTCATACAACTGTTCATTCACAATGACACACTAAAATGTCAGAATTTCTTTAAAAAGTAATAACTGTCAATGAATGATAATGGATGAATTACAGATCCAATCTGTAAGATAAAAATATGATAGTGATAAGCCAACTCCAAACCCTGAATAGTCATATCAAAAAAAATCAATAATAAATTAAATGACCAATACATATCTTGATTAATCGAAAAATGAACTATATGAACAGACAGAAGAAAATTTAATGCATGTTAATAATTCTAAAGAAATAAAGAAGACTTGATTATCTGCCGGCATTCTGAAGAAGTCTACCATAGTGGTCAACACCTATTCTCATTCAAGGGAAATTATAAAATAAATAATCAATGAAAGTACTAAAATACATGTATATTGTTCTGAAAGCCAATGTCCTGTGTTGTCAAGAAACACTAGAGATCTGCCTGCTAAAATCAAGAGCAAGGTAACAATGCTCGTGTATTGTGTCTTGATTATTTTTGAACATTATACTGTGGATAGCAGACATTGAAATCAGATAGAAAGAAACAATTACAGACATTAAAATTAAAATTAGGAAGAAAATCTTTAAAATATATCATTGAAGATCACCTTCATAGACATAAAACATCTATGAAGCAGCATAAATAGTAAGCAACTTTAGTCACCTAGAATGATATAAAAGCAATATGCCAAGCTATCAACAATATTTGTATACACAAATAACAATTATAAAAGTATGAAAAGGATAACTGTCTATAATGTCAGCTACATGAAATAGTTAGAAATAACCTTGATAAGAAATATATACAACTTATATGTAGAAAACTTTAAAAAACTTCAGAAAATCACAAAAACAGTCTGGAAACACTGGAAAAGCCTTCATTATAAGAAAATAAAACATCATAAAAATATCAGTTCTTCCATAGTTAAAATACAATTTTATCATAATTATAATATCACAATATTGTAATATAATCACAAAAATAATTTTCATTCTGAAGCTAGCCACTTGCTTATACAATTCATGTAGAAAAATAATAGATCTCTTTCTGTGTGTGTCTCTTTCTGTAATTCTGCCTTTTGAATAAATAAATACATTTTAAAAAAAGAAGAAGAAGGATAATTGTTAGGAGAACTCTGAGGAAATAAAGGATAAGTATCTGCACCAAATATAAATGATTTGACCCCCATCCTATATTTAATACCATTTAATTTAGAGCATGAATAAGGAAACCAATACAACATTTGGGGCCAGCATTGTGGTGAAGTGGGTTAAGCTACTGCCTGTGGTGCCACAACTCATAGGAGCAAGGGTTTGGGTTCTGTCTGCTCCACTTCCCATCCAACTCCTTGGTAATGAGCCTGTGAAGGCAGAGGAAGATGGTTCAAGGGCTTGGGCCTCTGCAATGCACATGGGAGACTTAGATGAAGCTCCTAGGTCCTAGCTTCAACCTGGCTCCGCTCTGGCTTATTGTAGCCTTAGGAGGAATGAACCAGCAGAGGAAGATCTCTCTCTCTCTCTCTCTCTCTCTCTCTTTCTCTCTCTCTCTCTCTCTTTCTCTCTCTTTCTCTCTCTTTCTCTCTCTTTCTCTCTCTCTTCTCTCTCTCTGTAACTGTCTTGAAAATAAAAAAAAAAATTAAAAAAAAAAAGAAGGATAAGAATGATGCTTGTTAAGGATAGATATCTGCAGCAAATATAAATGATGGGACCCTATTCTATATTTAATACCATTTAATATTAACATATGAATAAAGAAATGAATGCAGCATTGTGGCAAAGTGGATTAAGCCACTGCCTGCATTGCTGCATCTCATATGAGTGCAAGTTCAAGTTGCAGTTGCTCCACTTCCCATCAAGCCCCTTGCTAATGTGCCCGGGAAAGCAACAGAAGATGGCAAAAGTGCTTGCTTGGGTCCTTGTCACCCACGTGTCACCCTGTCACCCACGTGGGAGACCTGGACAGAGTTCCAGTTCCAGGCTCATGAGTTTGATTGGGCCTATCTCTCTGTCTATCTCCTTCTCTCTGTATAACTCTGCCTTGCAAATAAATAAATAAATCTTAAAAAACAATGCAACAAAATATAAATGAAGAAGCAAGCACAGAGTAGATTGAAACATACAGAAATGCACGGTAAATATTAATCATGTATCTCAAATCACTAAAAAAAGGTGAGATGTGTATTGAGTGAAATATGTGCAGTTGAACAGACATTTCAAAAAGACCCATTGCCTCCAAACCTCGGACTGTGTCTTCCTTCAAGATGCACAGGTTTCTCAGCCATGGTAGAGTCAGAGTCAGAGAACAATGCACTGAAGCCAGGTGCCAGTTTTTGTACACTTTCAAGACAGAAAATATGTGATCACTGAGTTAATTTGGAGGTTATTGAAAATTGAGAGGATTGGCCGGCGCTGGAGCTCACTAGGCTAATCCTCTGCCTGTGGTGCCAGCACACCGGGTTCTAGTCCCCGTCGGGGTGCCGGATTCTGTCCCGGTTGCCCCTCTTCCAGGCCAGCTCTCTGCTGTGGCCTGGGAGTGCAGTGGAGGATGGCCCAAGTGCTTGGGCCCTGCACCCCATGGGAGACCAGGAGAGGCACCTGGCTCCTCGCTTTGGATCAGCGTGGTGTGCCAGCCGCAGCGGCCATTGGGGGTGAACCAACGGAAAAATGGAAGACCTTTCTCTCTGTCTCTCTCTCTCTCACTGTCCACTCTGCCTGTCAAACAAACAAAAAAAAAATAGAAAAGAAAATTCAGAGGATAGAAAATATTAAAGGACACCAGGAGGAAACAGGCAGGCTGATGAAGCACTCGAAAAGACAGCCATCTTGGAGGCCTCCTAACATCAATGTAATAAACAAACCAGGAGCGGTGGGTGTTGCAAATTAAAGAGAAAAGCGACCTTCCAACCAAATGCACTTTAAAAATCAGTGGAAATAAAAAGCTATAATGAAATTCTTGTCATCGCTTCAAATTTCCTAGGTGAAACAGTTGTATCATGGTACAAGGGAACATGTCCCAGTCTTTTGAGATGAAGATATATTTTTATTTTAAAATTTTATGTATTTTCATGTTATTTGAAAAGCAGAGAAATGTGGAGAGGGAGGAAGGAGGGAGAGAGAGAGATTTTTCTACTTGTTGGTTCACTCTGCAGATATCTGCTACAACCAGTGCTCCACCAACCTGAAGCCAGAAATCTAGAACTCAGTCTGGCTGTCCCATGCAGGGGTCAGGGATCCAATTACTTGAGCAATCACTTGTGGCCTCCCGGGGTGTCTTAACAGGAAGCTGAATCAGAAGTGGAAGAGGCAGGACTTGAACCACATTCTCCAAATCCAGATGCAGTCATCCCAAGTGGTATCTTAACTGCTGTGCTAAACACCTACAGGAGGTAATGCCTTAGACATTATTTCTACGCTCTACTGACAAGTGGTTTAGTTATATGTACAGATCAACCTTTATGGCAAAATGTCAGCAGTTGTTAAACAGCCATTCATAGCATAATTCTGCTACTATTTCTGTATGTTTAAAAAATTGTGTAATACGATGTTGAGAAAAAGTACTCCTCATTTAGTACAAATATATTATGTGTTAGTTTACTATTTTCTCAATGTCTTTGCATAGGCCCTAAGTTTTGTTTGTTTTCCTATTCTGTTTACATGTGGAGTTTGCTCATAAACAGTAAGGTAGTTTCTCCTTGGTTACCTTCACTGTATACAAACCATTATGAAATTACTCTCGGAATTTAATATATTGAGGTTTTTCATGTAAAATTAAGTTATCAGTTCAAAGATCCTGCAGTTTGAGGAAATGAAGACATGTTTGGCAATTCAGTTCTGTGAATGTCCCGAAATAACCTGGTTTTCAGCTTCTGTTATTCACCACATTCAATTCTGTTTGGGTACCGAGAAGCCATGCTTTTCTGTGTCTTTATGATGCTTCCTTTGGTACACCGTGAGCTTCTTGGAAGGAGAACTCGAGTCTCTGTAGTTTGCCTCAATTCTCTTCCTTTTTCTTAGGAGTGAGCTGCAAAGTGTTCAATTCTCATGCTGTAAATTCACAGGGAGGGAAGCCTGAATTAGGGGACGCATGTTCAATTAGAAATCCAACCTTTGCTGCACAGACCCCTGGATACTGTCCATCAGGGAAGTGCATTTTGGGAAGTCAAATTATAGGAAATGCATTTCGGTTTATACTTAGCCAATTATCTGATACTTATTTAGAACTTAATTTACTAAGTTTTATGTGGTCTGTATAAGGACACAGACATGCTTGCAGCCCTCAAGTAAACCACAGCTTAGTTAGAAAGAAACAAGAGACATTTTTAGAAGATATTGTGAATTAAGAGTACACATGTCACTCTCTCACACACATTAAAACTCAGTGCAGACAACCCCCCAAAAAATTAAAAAATTGAAAACAAATTCTGATTTAAAAATAAAAATCTCAACCTCTTCATAGCAGCTGATTGAGAGAAAAACTTCTATTTGTAATTACTCAAGGGTTCTCTTTATCCAAATATTCTTTGGGAAATTATTTTAAAATGGCAATAGATAAATGGAATGTAAGACTTGAAGGCACCTTAGATAACACTGAGTCATCTCCCTTCTAGGTTCACAAATTCTGCATACAGCATTCTACCATAACATTATTCTTTTTTATTTATTTATTTTTTTATTTTTTGACAGGCAGAGTGGACAGTGAGAGAGAGAGACAGAGACAAAGGTCTTCCTTTGCCGTTGGTTCACCCTCCAATGGCCGCCGCGGCCGGCGCACCGTGCTGATCCGATGGCAGGAGCCAGGAGCCAGGTGCTTTTCCTGGTCTCCCATGGGGTGCAGGGCCCAAGCACCTAGGCCATCCTCCACTGCACTCCCTGGCCACAGCAGAGAGCTGGCCTGGAAGAAGGGCAACCGGGACAGAATCCGGCATCCCAACCGGGACTAGAACCCGGTGTGCCGGCGCAGCTAGGCGGAGGATTAGCCTAGTGAGCCACGGCGCCGGCCAACATTATTCTTTTTTAAGCATGTCCAGTGATATCCAGTGATCCCTGTACCTCCATAAAAAGCCAAATCTAATTTTTTAACCCATTCTATTTTTACAAAGTATCCATGTATTAACAATGGCTTAAGCCAAAATCTGCTTGTCTCTACTTTCCAGTTATCGCATTAAATATTGTTCTGCAATCACATGACATAAATGCAATCTCTCTTCCACGTGGTAGCTTCTCAAATATTTGCCATTATGTATGAGTAAGTCTTCTCTTGGCCATGCAAACGTCTCCAGTTTCCTCTTACTATTTATATGGCACAGCATTAAGTTCCCTTACCATCTCATTTGGGTCAACCTTCAGGAACGTGCTCCTGTCTTCTGATCTTTTAAAATACCTGGCCACCAATCAGGCACTTGCCTGCAGTAAGATGCCACTTGGGATGCCCACATCCAATATCAGAGTTCATGGATTCAAGTTATGACTCCTGTCCGGATTCCAGCTTCCATGAGATGCGGACACCGAGCACAAGGTGGTGATTCAAGTAGTTGGGTCCCTGCCACCCACAACAGAGGATCACATTGAGTTCTTCACTCCTAATTCCAGCCTGCATCAGCCCCATTTCTTGTTGGCATGTTTTGTTGTCTCTTTTTCTTTGTGTCTGTCTTTCCACCTTTCAAAGTTTTTAGAAAAAAATAAAAGTAAAGACGAGTAAGTAAGTAGTAGAGAAAATTCTCTTTTTTTCCATAGGGCACCATATGCCTATTGATCCACCCTACGTTAGATTTAGTTTTGGGGGAAGTAATATTGCAATTTCATCTCAAATTACTTTAATGTTAAATAAAATACAGTTTCAAGCTACTTTTTTCCTATACTTTTGCAATTGGTGTGTGAATTCCCAAATTGGCAAAAACAGATAAAGCTAGAAAAAGAATTGAGGTTATTGAGCACAATTTCCTCAATTTAGAAATTATAAGATTTAAAATCACAGAAGTAACCTGACTTGTGAAGGTTTTATAGCTGGCAGTGATGGAGTCCAATTTTCCATCTCAGGCTATTTATTTTCTGTTGGATCTTCCACTTGGTTTGTTTGAAAAATGGTCATCTGATTATTTGGGTATTGATAGCATTCCTGTACAATTTAGCTTAAAACTTCTTCCTCATATGATACATAGTTTAGTGTTAGAGCTAAGAGAAGAAAGTTTAGTGATGTGAATGATAGAAAATATCTGTGTTTCAGGATTACTTAGGATAAGAATCCCTGAGCAGCTAAGCCCGCTGGACATTCAATATCATCTTTAAATGATATTATTGTTCATGTTTTCTTTAGCTACACTGGGTAATTTAAGAGTATCTCTTAAGCCGGCGCCGTGGCTCAATAGGCTAATCCTCCACCTTGCGGCGCCGGCACACCGGGTTCTAGTCCCGGTTGGGGCGCCGGATTCTGTCCCGGTTGCCCCTCTTCCAGGCCAGCTCTCTGCTATGGCCAGGGAGTGCAGTGGAGGATGGCCCAGGTGCTTGGGCCCTGCACCCCATGGGAGACCAGGAAAAGCACCTGGCTCCTGGCTCCTGCCAGGATCAGCGCGGTGCGCCGGCTGCAGCGGCGGCCATTGGAGGGTGAACCAACGGCAAAGGAAGACCTTTCTCTCTGTCTCTCTCTCTCACTGTCCACTCTGCCTGTCAAAAAAAAAAAAAAAAAAAAAAAAAAAAAAAAAAAAAAGAGTATCTCTTAAAAAATCATTAAAGCAGCCATATCCCTCAAGTTATATATAACACACAAAGGGGTTTCATCTCTGAACAAAAACAAACCAAATTTGTTCTACAGTAAACAAAATTTTCTCGCTAGCAAATTGACCCTGCATAACACATATTAGTTTTAGAACTGCTTTGTTTAGTGACTGGCCTGCTGTGCTCTCTGTGCTGATTGAAAATAGAAGACGAGATTGTGTCAGGTGACTGTCAAAACTACATGCTACATAGGGGAGAATGGGTGGGGGAGGGCACCAATTAGGATTACTTAAGGACTTTTCTACATGACACCAAGAATATCACAGACACAAGATATACTCAGTGAGTGGTGCACAGCTCTTCTTCGTTTTGGCTAACTAGGGGATATCACCTGTTGTTAATGATTGTGATGGTTCGGTCATGGCAGCAAGCTCTATGGAATCTCCAGTGCACCCAAAAGCAGTAACTAAGGGTGAATGAATATTCTTTCCCAGTGAAAAGGAAGGTTTTTGCACTGATTAGAAGAATCTGAAGAACAGAGGATAGAAATCAATGTGAATTTACCAACATTTACTCACCTATTTACATTAAATGGCCACAGGTCAGTGAGACAAACAAAGGACTACAGTAACTCAATATTCTCAAACATAACAGCTTGCATTTATCCAGAACGCATATATGCACACCTTTCTCCCTTCCCTGGTTCCTTCTTCCAACTTCACCTTTCTTTTAATAAATACCTTACACTGATTTGTGTAGAAATCTAGGGATAATACTACCTTGCTCCCTTATTCTTTTTTCTTTTTTGACAGGCAGAGTGGACAGAGTGGACAGGCAGAGAGAGAGACAGAGAGAAAGGTCTTCCTTTACCCTCCCATGGCCGCTACGGCGGGCGCACTGCGGCCAGCGCACTGCGCTGATCCGATGGCAGGAGCCAGGTGCCTCTCCTGGTCTCCCATGGGGTGCAGGGCCCAAGCACTTGGGCCATCCTCCACTGCACTCCCGGGCCACAGCAGAGAGCTGGCCTGGAAGAGGGGCAACCGGGACAGAATCCAGCGCCCCGACAGGAACTAGAACCTGGTGTGCCTGCGCCGCTAGGTGGAGGATTAGCCTAGTGAGCCATGGCGCCGGCCACTCCCTTATTCTTATATCCAGACTAGCTATGTAAATCCACCACTTGGTGTTAGCACTGCATTGTAACATGCATAGTGATTCAACATTCTGATATTTGAATAGTCTTTTATTTCCAGTGAATCTAGTACTGTTTTTTTTCCCCCAAATATGAGAGGGTATCATCAAAGCTCCTGGATAACACAGTCTTTTAATTATATTTCACATGAACTTTTAAAGTACCCCCATGTTATAAATTGTAGCAATTTGCAATCTAAATCAACACTATTTTCTTTATGCTAAATTTCACAGACATCCTATGTTAATCCACTGTGCCACAATGCCAGCCCTGAGTTATATCTTCTTTACTGTAACTTCTACCTCCTGGTTCTGGTTCTGTTCTCTGGAATAGCATGCAAAATATCCTTCTCTTTTCCATAGTACAGAATCTGAAAGAATATTCCCAAGCAGTTCTCTGACATGAACTGCCTAGAGGTGAATTATAACACATAGAATAAGGCAATGATTCCTCCTGTCTGACACTGCAGGATGATGACGATAATGAGGGTCACCGATTTCTAAACCTAATTTATAAAAGGAGGTATACGTTGTCTGGTTTAGTTTTATTTTTGTTGTTGTTAAGAGAAAACAAATCAAAATAGAGAAGATATGTGCAGTCATCTGCATATATAATACTTTAAATTCTTTCAACCCTCTCTGAATTTGTGATTTGCATGAACAACTATGTTTATGTTTGTATGTACATGGATCTTTTTACAGGAATAAATTCTAATTTGAAGTTTCATTTGGCATATCAGGACTTTCAGATTTTCTCATTCAAATTTTATCTCTCTTTCTCTCTGTTATTTTCTGTTTCTTTTCATCTTAACCCAGAAAGTGGCCTACTTTCTTGTTCAACAGATAAGAATTTACATACTTCAATCTTAATAAGAACATTTTTAAACCATTTTATTGTTGTTTGATTTTGAGGAGTTAGTGCAGGCTTTGAATAAAACATATTTGTCAGGCCGGCGCCGCGGCTCACTAGGCTAATCCTCCGCCTAGCGATGCCGGCACACCGAGTTCTAGTCCCGGTCGGGGCGCCGGATTCTGTCCCGGTTGCCCTTCTTCCAGGCCAGCTCTCTGCTGTGGCCAGGGAATGCAGTGGAGGATGGCCCAAGTACTTGGGCCCTGCACCCCATGGGAGACCAGGATAAGTGCCTGGCTCCTGCTATCGGATCAGTGCAGTGCGCCGGCCCCAGCATGCTGGCCGCGGTGGCCATTGGAGGGTGAACCAACGGCAAAGAGAACCTTTCTCTCTCTCTCACTGTCCACTCTGCCTGTCAAAAAATTAAAAAAAAAAAAACATATTTGTCACCTATTTCCAGTCCTTAGGGAGCCATATTTAAATAATTTAATTTGGGGTTGAAATTAAAAGATAATATAGATTTTGAGTAAAGTGACCATTTATCACATATGACATTTTTCATGTGCTACATGGAATTTCCTACCATATTTGTAACCCATGTGTATAACAGAAGATATGCAACATATACGGGCTTATACAGCACAAGATGAGCTTCAATTGAAAGATAAACTAATAGAAAATACACTTGGAACAAGGGTAAAGACCTTCATTATGAGCCAATTCACTTGTTCCAAGAAGAGCATGTATCCTGAGGACATAGGTACTTAACCCTTCTAGGTATCAGAAAATTTGGGGCACAAAACTTTGATCTCAAAGTCCCTAACCCTCTTGAATCTTTTGTCATATCAGATTCTCTAAACTGACAGTCAAGAGTAGTTTTGTTTCTCTAAGCCTTTAAAGAAAAATCACATATCTTATCTTTTCCATTTAGTATGAGCTCATACCAACTAATATTTCACATCACGAGGAAACCTAGAAGTTAAATAACCAGTCAATGTTGCAACAAACAAATCAGCAAGACAGAAGATATAAGCCCAGCCTATATTCACCCACAGATAGGATTGTTTATGAAGACAGAAAATGTGAAATGTGATTAAATTTGAAAGGTGCGAAGTCTTCCCTTCATTTGCAAAATGCAAAATGCCCACAGGAAATGAGCATGTATATTTTGCTAGGTACTGTGTTAATCATTTCATATTTTTAATTTACTTCTTACAAAAATCTTATAACATAGCTTTTAATCTTGTGAATTTACAAACTGAGAGTAGAATAATAACTTATACCAGTTTATACAGTAAAAATTGACAACAACAGGATATGGTCATATGTCAAATATGGCATTCACAATAAAATCCCTATTCAAATGCAAAATAATTAGTTGAACTAATATCTAACATATATGTAAAAATGCACTAGGTTAATCTGGGATTGCTAGAAATCAGATCAGATAAAGAAAACTAAAATGTGAATATTGGTTACTGATTAGAACAGACAAGGTGGCTGAATCATCAAAAGATGTAGATGAGGCATTAGCATATAAGAGACAGCATCATGATTCAATTTTCATCAAATACTTTTCTTTGAGCTATCCAACTAGGAAAACGAATCTATTTTATGTGTTTTCAAGTTTATTTCATTTTACTAGTGTTCAGTTGGGAAAAGATAATAATTTAATAATTTAAAGAAAATAAAAGCATTCTGACAGCCTAAGTGAAGGGCTGATGGGCAAGCTTTAGTATCCATTGTAAAGCAATTGCCATACTCTTTGTTAGGCTCAAAGGAGAATGATGGATGATGGAAAGCTGTCATCCAAGTAACATATCATGTTTCAAGAAATAAGTCATTGTACGCATTGCAGGCAAACTTGCATACATAGATTTAGTAAGTTGTAGAGATATTAAAAAAAAAAAAAACAAAGTTCTACCATTCCATTTCTAAACTCAAAGAATATTCTCTTTTGGAGGATTCTGAAAACAATTTGTTAGTAGAAAAGCAGCAAAAGATTTTACTTTGTGATGAGTGAATTGATAATTAGAATTAATTCTACAATCCCATTAATAATCATTTAAAAAGATATTTTAAGGAATGAAGGAAAACAACTTTGAAGTGCACCAGGGAAAGCCATGTTTCTAGACAAAGACCAGAATTGACTTTAGTTGCTAAAGCCATTGAGAAGTTGCAAGCAGAGCTATCCAGAACTAATCCAATAATAATTTAAATGGTTAAAATAGAAAGAAAAAAAATCAGCTACCATAACAAGAAGAGGAATAAAACTACTTAGCACTGAGTAGTAGCAGTAGTTGAGAACAGTTGAAATCTATGCCACTAACGTGAGTTCCAGAACAAAAGAAAAAGTAGACCAAGACTGGATGGCATCTTCGCCATAGGGGTTAAACAAGAACTACTTTGTATTCAGAAGCTTCAAAAGTAGGAAAAATAACATCAGTCTAGTCTGGGGTCTTAGTCAGTTGGGTAGTTGCTATGACAAAGTACCACACTGTCTCTAGGTGGCTTAAAAATAACAAATTTATTCCTCATGATTCTGGAGGCTGAAGTCTGAGATCAGACCCTGTCCAAGATGCAGATGGCAAATTTCTCATTATGTCCTGCTGTGACTGAAAGCAGACTGAAAAGGCAGGGTCTCTAGTGTTTACTATTATAAGGGCTCCAATCTCATCTAATTAGGACTCCACATTCATGACCTAATTACCTCCTGATTGTTCCACCTCCTAATATCATCACTGAGGTAAGGATTTCAACATGCAAATTTTCAGAAGGGGGTGAGTGGACACAGATATTCGTTCCATACCAACAGGTAAGCAATGTAAATGTACATGCAGTTCTTATTTATAGCTTGTACACAAATACAACCGGGTAGTCAAGATAAGTCTTAATGAATTTTGAAAAATAGGCAATTCTTAATACCTTTATCAGGTACCACTCATTATTCGGAGAATTGGTTCCTAACAAGAAAAATCAGAAGAGAAATTAGCCTTTTTCTGATACTAATTTGGGTCCCTATACTAGAGGAACAAGTGGAATTCTGGGGCAGCAAAATATGTTAAACCCAAAAAGAATTTTAAAAGTTCAGTCTCCTTGGGATATTTGTATGTCAGATTCGAAGCCTGATTGGCAGCGAGAGAAACAATGCTACAGTTTGACACTCAAAATAGGACAGTTTAATTTTGGGGCTGGGATAATTACTTCCTTCTATGATGTACCATAATTCAGTAACAAGAATGGAAGTTATAATAAAGAGTGACAAGCTAGTTGACTCAAAAAATAGAACAGGGTCCAGCACTATAGCTTAGTGGGTTAAGCCACTGCCTGCAATACCAGCCTCCCATATAGGGGTGCCAGTTCTGAGACCCGGCTACTCTTGTTCTAATTAAGCTTTCTGCTAATGTGCCTGTCAAAGCGGCAGAAGATGACACAAAACTTGGATTTCTGCCACCCATGTGGGAGACCCAGATGGAGTTCCAGGCCTCTTGCTTAAGTCCAGCCCAGTCCTGGCCATTGCAGGCATTTGTGGAGTGAACCTCTCACTCTCTGTCTCTCTCTCTCTCTCTCTCTCCTCTCTTTCACTCTGTCACTTTGCCTTTCAAATAAAATAAATAGACCAATCCTTAATAACACAGAAGTATTTTTCAATAAAAGGCATTTATTTATTTATTCATTTTAATTTATTTGAAAATCAGAGAAAGAGAAATAGAGAGAGAGAGAGAGATCGTCCATCTATTAGTTCAATCCCCAGATGGCTACAAAGTTCACTACTTGGCTAGGCTGAAGCCAGGAACCAGGAGCTTCTTCCAGGACTCTTACATGGGTGGCAGGGGTCCAAACACTTTGGCCATCTTCTACTGCTTTTCGCAGGCCATTAGTAAGGAACTGAATTGAAAGTGAAGCAAAAAAAAAAAAAAAAAAAAAAAAGAAAGAAAAAAAGAAAGAAAGTGAAGCAACTGAGACACTAACCAGCACCCATATGCCCATATGGAATGACAATGTTGCAGGTGGCAGTTTAATCCATTACACCACAGTGTCGTCCCTTAGAACAGACAAATCTTACAGATGAGGTTCATCAGTGTATTCTTGGGAAATCAAGGAGAAAAGAACTGTAGGAATTCATAGTAAGGAAAAGCAAGGCTCAGTGCAAACATGGTGACTTGAGTTTGGAAGGAATGCAAGGGACCTGGCATTTTATGGCTTTGTAACACTTCGTATTTAATTCCAAGTAAAAGTGAAAACCAATTAACATTTAAGCAGTCAAATGGCATTATTTGTTATGTGTTAAAAAGAATAAATTTAAATTTTAGGTGAAGAATAAAATTGGTAGATGAAAATCAGAACATAGGGCACGTCCAATGACCATTAAAGATTTTTTGTAGTTGATAATGTGGTCTGGACTAGGGTGCCAGTGAAGGTTGTGAGAAACAAAACAGATCCAGAATATGTTTGAAAAATAAAGTTACACAGGCCTATCTGATGACATGGATATAAATAAAGTATAAAAGAGAAAGAGTCAAGGATGATTTCAAGGTTTTGCCTTAGCAGCTAGAGAATAGCTGTTTCACTTGTTGTGATGCGTATCACTGGGCAGATTGTGATGGAAAATTATGAGATCAGTTTTTCGCAGATTATGGCAGAAAGGTTTATTAGACTTGCAAGTGGAATGATCTTTAATGTAGGAGTCCGTAAGAAGAAGTAGATCCCTTAAAGACGACTGACAGAGAGCATCCAGCTTGTAAACAGGAACACAATAGTGCAGGGTTACGAAAGTCAGGTTGGAAAACAGTTTGAAAAAGGCAATGACCTTGCACTTCATCCACAAAGTATTAACTACGAGAATTTTAATTTTCCTTAATAATTAAAGGGAAAATAAGACAAAATATATACAATAACTCTTTCAGACTCTAGAGAATAAAAGTGAAAGCCTGAGCCGGCGCCGTGGCTCACTAGGATAATCCTCCACCTTGCGGCGCCAGCACACGGGGTTCTAGTCCCGGTCGGGGCACCGGATTCTGTCCTGGTTGCTCCTCTTCCAGGCCAGCTCTCTGCTGTGGCCAGGGAGTACAGTGGAGGATGGCCCAGGTGCTTGGGCCCTGCACCCCATGGGAGACCAGGAGAAGTACCTGGCTCCTGCCATCAGATCAGCGCGGTGTGCCGGCTGCAGCGCGCCGGCCGCGGCGGCCATTGGAGGGTGAACCAACGGCAAAGGAAGACCTTTCTCTCTGTCTCTCTCTCTCACTGTCCACTCTGCCTGTAAAATGTAAATAAAATAAAATAAAATAAAAAAGTGAAAGCCTAAGATTACTGGAGGAAAAAAAAAAAAAAAGAAATGAGATGACTCCTTGATGTTCCCAGAAATTTACTCAACAGCATTTGAGAGTCTGCAGACAACTAAAAGGAAACCATATAGAGACTTTTATGTCATTGAGATGAGGAGAGATACAGAGACTAGAGTTTAGGGGGGTCAGTCTAGCTAAAACATGCAGGGGAGATGGCTTGATACCAGAGAAGCAAGATGAGTAAGAATTCCTTACAGATGTGTGACGTTCTCCTTGACTACCAGTGAGCACAAGAGCAAAATAAAGCATTAGTATGCTAGAGAATTTATTTTAAAAAAAAAGAAACTAAGAAAACAATAATAGTGAAGGAGATGTAAGAATAATTCCCAGAGCTTACACAGAGCTAGGAATCAGTTTCTTCTTCTCTAAGAAGAGAGTTTGTTGAATAAGCATTCAGTAGAAAACCCAAAGAGGAAGGCATAGAAGTGGGGTTAAATTAGACCTTCTCCAAATGTACTCCAAGCCAACTTGAGAAAACTTAACATCAAATACAAGAAAAATCAAACTAATCTCCAAGGCTTTACCTTCCAAAAAATGAACCAACCAATCCGACAAACAAGTAAAAAATGAGCCTTTAAAAACATAAAATCCAGCATATGAAAAGTGACTAATGTTTACAATAACCAAGAAAAAGAGCAATCAATGGAAAAATTTAGAAATGATGGGTGTGATGAAATTAGCAGTATGTTCTACTTGCTAAAGATGGCAAAGAAACATACAAGTAAACTCAGAACAAAAGCAGAATTTAAAATGAAAATACATGGAATATCTAGACATGAAAATATACTAATATACAGGAAATACGTTTGACATGGAATCACCTTTAGATATATGCAAAATAACACATATGCACAAAATAATAATATAAAATAGCATATATATGCAAAATAAAAAATCAGTACACAGACTATAAAACTAAACTACCCAACATGATTTTTAGAGAGAATGAAGACCGACCTCATCAATGAATTCTGAGAATATTATCAAGCAGTTTCAAATACATGTAATTCAAGTCTAAGGGGAGGAATGATGCTGAAAGACAGTTGAGGAAAAAAGCCTCCGAATTTTCAAAATTTTGTAAAATATAAACCCGCAGAGTTGAGAAGCACACAAAACCTCGCACAGCAAAGATAATCATAATTAATCAATTGTTGAAAACCAACGATAAATCAGTGACATTCAAAAATAAAAGTCTTAAAAGCAGTTAGATGAAGGTATTATGTATGAATAAAATATAATTATTAAACAAAATTTGCCTGAATCTATGCCAGATAAAAACATAGCAGAGTGATGTGTTTAAAGTGCTGAATAGAAACATCTATAAATTGTCAGCATACAATTGCTAAACACTGACTGCTTCTTTGAAAAACGATAAAGAAACAAACAGTTTTTCAAACAAATAAAGATGAAATAATTTCTCCAAGAGACTTGCACTAAAAAATTATTCAAGAAAGCACTTAGAACAAAAGAAAAATGGCACTAAATGAAAGTACGGCTCTACTTAAAGGCAACAAAAGACACGGAAAATGGTAAATATAAAAATAATATTAGAATTTTGCACTCTTTAAAACACTATTGATTATTTAAAGCAAAATAAATGAGAATATATTGTGATATTTATAGCATAGAGACAAACATGCATGACAATAGAGATGCAGAGAAACAAAGATTTACTGTTACACAATTTTGCACTTTGCATGGCATTATTTGAATATGTATTTCTGTAAAATAAATTTATATGTTATGTTAGCTCAGCAATAACAAAAGCAACACAGTGTTTGGCACATTACTAATAGTGATAAATTAAAATCATAATAATTCAGTCCAGATAGAGACAAGAAAAGAGAAAATAGGAAGAAAAAACAAGAGTAAGTAGCAATCAGCAAGACATTGTATTCGAGCCCAATTATATCAATAATTACTTTTTTCAATAATTACCTTTACTGTTAATGTATAACCTCTTCATTTAAGAGGCCTACATTATCAAGTCGAATGAAAAGGAAGAATCAACTATTTAACATCTACAAGAAACTTACTGTGAACACAAGAATACACATGGGTTAAAAATAAGAAGATGTTGAGCCGGCGCCGTGGCTCAATAGGCTAATCCTCCACCTTGCGGCGCCGGCACACCGGGTTCTAGTCCCGGTTGGGGCGCCGGATTCTGTTCCGGTTGCCCCTCTTCCAGGCCAGCTCTCTGCTATGGCCAGGGAGTGCAGTGGAGGATGGCCCAGGTGCTTGGGCCCTGCACCCCATGGGAGACCAGGAAAAGCACCTGGATCCTGGCTCCTGCCATCGGATCAGCGCGGTGCGCCGGCTGCAGCGGCGGCCATTGGAGGGTGAACCAACGGCAAAGGAAGACCTTTCTCTCTGTCTCTCTCTCTCACTGTCCACTCTGCCTGTCAAAAAAAAAAAAAAAAAAAAAAAAAAATAAGAAGATGTAAAATATTTCTCAGTGTAAACTCTAATTAAAGTAATCTGGGGTTGCAATATTAACATCACACAAAGTAAAGCTCTGTACGAAAGCATCATCACAGATAAAGGAGGAGTTTTCATAAAGCAAAGAAGATAAATTTGTCAAAATGGAATACTGATTCTAAATGTAAATGCATCTGATAACAGTTTCAAAATACTCATACACAAAGCATAAAGAGAGCCAAAAAAAGACATAGATACATAGATGAAACATCTTAACAACTCACAGGTAAATAGCCAATTTATTTTCAACCAAGATGCCAAGGAAATTCAATAACATAATAGTCTCTATAACAAATTTTGCTCCAATTGGCAATCCATATGAAAAAATAACTTTCCTCATAACTTCACCCTAAACTAGTTATGATAAGAGTTTAAATGAATCATAGACATAAATGCAAGGGCTAAAGTCCATAAAATTTCTAGGGAAGCTTGTCAGGATCACTTTGTCCTTGAGATAAGCAAAGAGTTCTTGTGTAGAACATGATAAATTGGATAATTCATAGTAGTAATTGTTCATAAACTCCTTTTAAAGGGTTAGCCATGAGGTGAAAGCAACGTTTGAAAACACATAATTGACAAAGGTATCTTCCTAGTCAGTAATGAGTCAAGCTGACTTTTTTTAAAGTATTTGAAAAATAGAAAATTTCAAAGAAAGTAAAAAAATGACCAAAACCACATTGGGAAGTCTTTAGCATCATTATTCATAAGAAAAATACAAATTAAAGCCTAAATTACATAAATTACACTCTATCATGACTAAAATGAAGACCAACATTAAATATCAAGTGTTAGTGACAATTTTAAGTAACTTTAATATATCACTTGGGAATGAAAAATATTACAACCACTTTGGAAGCAGTTTGACGTACAAATTCAGACGTACATGTACCAAAGGACCCACAACTCAATTCTCAGATATTTATCCAATAGAAATAAGAACTTCTTTCCACATGAAAATTTATATTGTGTATGTGCATTATATTCTTTCATTATAGTCCAAAGTGGAAAAAATCCACATATTCATCAACTGAACAATACATTAAAAAAGCTGATATAGCCGGGGGTTGGTGTTTGGTGCAACAGCAAGACAACACTGGAGACAGCAGCACCATCTGAGTGTCCTGTTTGAGTCTCAGTTCTGCTTCCAATCCAGCTAATAACGCACAGCCTGGGAGGCAGCAGATAATGACTCAAATATTTGGGTCCCTGACACTACCAGGAGACCCAAATTGATTTCCTGCCTCCTGGTTGTGACCTGGCACAGCCTCAGCTGCTGTAGGCATTTTGGGGGTAAACCAGTGGATGAAGATTTCTTTCTGTCTCTGCTCTCTGTCTTTCAAACAAAATGAAAGATTCAGACAGTGAAATGCTATTCAACGATAAAAATGAATGAATTTCAAACTATATTTTGAGTAAACACAAGGCAATGCAAAAGTATACATACTTCATGACTCCTTTTATGAGAAAATATGTAAAAGACATATTTAATATGTAGTGATAGGAAATGGATAGCTGATTGTTCTGAAACAAGAATGGGCCAATATCAACTGGGATAAGCACAACAGAAATTTTGGGGATTTTTATATCTTGAATGTGTTGGTAGTTACAGATTACACAGGTGCATTTCCCCATTTATTAAAATTCATCCAACTGCACACTTAAAATTGGTGCACTCTATAGTGTACTAATTATTTATTAATGCATTTGATTTATTAAAGGAGGGTGGAGGCATTTAGCCTAGTGGTTAAGACATCAGTTAAACTGCCAGTGTCCCATGCTGGAGGATCTGGGTTTGGTACCCAGCTCTGGCTGCTGTCTCCAGTTTTCTGCTAACACACATTCTGGGAGACAGCAGTGATGGGTTCCTGTCACTCATGGGGAGCAACTGCATTGAGTTACCAGCTCCTAGTTTTGGCCCTGACACAGTCCTGGCCTTTGCAGGTACTTGGCGAGTGAACAAATGGATAGAAGTGCTTTCTCTCTCACTCTCTTATGCTCTCTCTCCCCTCCCTCTTTCTGTCTTTCTCAAATAAATTAATAAAAATTTTAAGAGGGGGGACTGTTCAGCTTCCAGGTATTGCTGAGAAGTTGAATAAGATGAGGACTGAAGAGAACCTGTTGGATTTCACAATCAATTTGGAAGTCACTGGTGGCTTTATTGGCATGTTTCATAAAAAAAAAAAAAAAAAAAAAAAAAAAAAAAAAAAAAAAAAAGAACCGTAAATTCTGACTAAAGTAGTTTCCAGTAAAAATGAGTCAAGGCAACTTTGTAAGTGATTTTTGGTAAAGACAAGTAGAGGAATGAGGTGGTAGTTGATGGGGTATGGTTTTGTTTGTTCCTGAGTCTGGAAGTGACACAGCACCAATATATTGATGAGATCAATGTTGTAGAGAAGGAGAAAATGCATAGGACAGAAGAATGAAAAGCACAGAAGAATATTTTGCACAGAAGCATCAGAAGGGTTAGACACAAAACAGCATCACTGCAAACAATAGAAGGTCTAGTTTAAGGAAACAAGATTGAGAGCAGGTGGAATGCTTACAAGGGGAGAGAAGAGGGATATAACAATGGATGAGAGTAGGAAAGAAAGTAGGCAGACTGGACACCATTAAGAGATCATTTACAAAGCACTGAACACATTCTAGGCATTAAACTAGTAACCAGGGATACAATGGTTAGCAAAATAGAGATGCATATTTTCTGTCTTCATGGAGTTTGTATCCTGATGGGCAGGACAAACAATATTCTCGAGGTAACCAATAGACAATATTTTATGAACTAAGAATGCTAAGAAGAAAATGAAGTGGGGTAATAAGCTAGAGGCCCCTGGCAGATGAAGAACAATTTCAGGTAAGGTAGGTGTCAGGAAAGACCTCTCTGACATGCTTTCATTTGAGGAGAGATTGGATGAGCAGAAACCCAAGCAAATTAACTGGCCTCTGGGGAATATAAATGGTGAATTCAAGAGAAACAGCAAAGAGATAACAAGGGTGATTATTATAAAGGCTTGCAAACTGCACCTTATCCCAGGCTCTTTAGATTCTTATTCTCAACCTGATCTCCAAATTTGCTATGTCCAGACATTGGATCCATGCCTATTTTTCTAAAAGACACCCCCCTTCCTCCCCCACAACCCAGTGGGAAAACGCACAATTTTAAATCTGGAAGAGAAAAGCACAGTGGCAAGGGAAACAAAACAAGACACAGAGGCTGTGTTAATTTCTTACCTTCCCCTAGGGCCCTGGGTCTCATTCTGTTCTGTTTCCTAACAGCTGGCAGGCTTTTGTTCTTTTCCTCTGTAACTGTTTCTCCAGCAGGTAAAGCTCCATTTGGCATAAGCAGGGTCCCCATGACATTTCATTAGGCTAGTCTTTCTACACTTACCACCACACTACTGGAGCCTTGTTAAAAGCACTTAATTACATCCTATTTTTGAGGCTATAGCTGTACATCAGGATTCTGCTCTCATGTTAATTTCTTTTTAGTTTCTCCCAAGGTCTTCCTGCTGATTACAGTTTTAACAAAGCCTTTTTCCTTCTACCTTTTACCTTTATCTCCCTCACTGCTTACCTATAATTCGGCACAGTGTTGTCTGCTGTCATAGGCATTTCTTTTTTGCTGATGGGATTGCTATGTCTCCCGGTGCCAAGAATCTCTACATCATTGTAGGAGAGTAGAGGTTGAGAGTTCATGAGGATGCTCAAGTTTACAAATTTCTCAGGGCATTGATCTCTTCCCTTCTTTTGATAAAATGAACTTTATGCATGTACCGTTTGTGTGTTAACCAATGTAACTTTTTTATAAACATGCTGTTTCTATTTTAATTGATCCTCTTGGGATTCTATATCCATTAAAATACAAACATACATAATCAGAATATTTAAAGATGTAGAGGATGAGCTAGCTATCAGCATGTTTATGGTTGGTGATGTCAGCTGCTGTTTTTTTTTTTTTTTCTTTTGGAGTAAAATCTTTCTGACATTAAAAGTGTAAATTACAGAATTACAACAGGTATATCACTAATTTACATTCCAAAAACAGCATATGCAGGACTTACAATTGTAGATAGTATTACAAATATTTGATGCTCTTTTTTAGAAACTAACATTTAATCTACTTGAAGTTCCATTTGCTGCACCTCATTTGCGCTGTCCTTTGTACTGACAAAATGCTTCTTCCTCTTCTTGTATGTTTATTTAATTTATTTAAAGATACTCTTGCTAATCCTGACAGCATAGTTTCGAGTCAAAAAACTATCTTTTTTAATTTTCATTTAATAAATATAAATTTCCAAAGTACAGTT
Source organism: Oryctolagus cuniculus (assembly GCF_964237555.1). Classification (NCBI taxonomy): domain Eukaryota; kingdom Metazoa; phylum Chordata; class Mammalia; order Lagomorpha; family Leporidae; genus Oryctolagus; species Oryctolagus cuniculus. The sequence continues at coordinate 84,504,058 of NC_091433.1, read as the reverse complement.
TATGGGTCACAATGGCCTTTCCCCCCCATAACTTCCTGCCCACCCGAAACCCTCCCATCTCCCACTCCCTCTCCCATTCCATTCTTCATCATGATTCATTTTCAGTTGTCTTTATATACAGAATATAAATTTAGTATATATTAAATAAAGATTTCAACAGTTTGCACCCACACAGAAACACAAAGTGTAAAGTACTGTTTGAGTACTAGTTATAGCATTACTTCACATTGGACAACACATTAAGGACAGAGATTCTACATGAGGAGTAAGTGCACAGTGACTCCTGTGGTTGACTTAGCAAATTGACACTCTTGTTTATGGCATCAGTAATCTCCCTAGGCTCTTGTCATGGGTTGTCAAGGCTATGGAAGCCTTTTGAGTTCGCCGACTCCGATCTTTTTTAGACAAGGTCATTGTCAAAGTGGAAGTTCTCTCTTCCCTTCAGAGAAAGGTACCTCCTTCTTTGATGGCCCGATCTTTCATTTAGGGTTTTTTTTTTTTTTTTTTTTTTTTTTTTTTTTTTTTTTTTTTTTTGCCAGAGTGTCTTGGCTTTCCATGCCTAAAATACTCTCATGGGCTCTTCAGCCAGATCTGAATGCCTTAAGGGCTGATTCTGGGGCCAGAGTGCTGTTTAGGACATCTGCCATTCTATGATTCTGCTGTGTATCCTGCTTCCCATGTTGGATTGTTCTCTCCTTCTTAATTCTATCAGTTAGTATTAGCAGACACTAGTCTTGTTTATGGGATCTCTTTGACTTTTAGACTTATCATTATGATCAATTGTGAACTGAAATTGATCACTTGGACTAGTGAGATGGCATTGGTACACGCCACCTTGATGGGATTGAATTGGAATCGCTTGGCACATTTCTAACTCTGCCATTTGGGGCAAGTCCAATGGAGCATGTCCCAAATTGTACATCTCCTCCCTCTCTTATTTCTACTCTTATATTTAACAGAAATCACTTTTCAGTTAAATTTAAACACCTAAGAATAATTGTGTGTTAATTACAGAGTTCAACCAACAGTATTAAGTAGGACAAAAAAATACTAAAAGGGAAAAAGTATTAAGTTGTACATCAACAGTCAGGACAAGGGCTGATCAAGTCACTGTTTCTCATAGTGTCCCTTTCACTTCAACAGGTTTCCTTTTTGGTGCTCGGTTAGTTGCCACCGATCAAACTGGTAAAGCCACTGTGGAAGTCAGTCTGGAGATTCCTCAGAAACCTGAATATAACCCTACCAGACAACCCAGCCATAACACTCCTTGGAATTTACCCAAAGGAAATTAAATTGGCAAACAAAAATCTGCCTGCACCTTAATGTTTATTGCAGCTCAATTCACAGTAGCTAAGACCTGGAATCAACCTAATTGCCCATCAACAGTAGACTGGATAAAGAAATTATGGGACATGTACTCTATAGAATACTATACAGCAGTCAAAAACAATGAAATGCAGTCATTTGCAACAAAATGGAGGAATCTGGAAAACAGCATGCTGAGTGAACAAAGCCAGTTCCAAAGGGACAAATATCATATGTCAGCTGCTGTTTTTAACAGCTTGTTTCTGGCCTGTAAGATATGCCTGGTACCCTTCTCAGCGCTTTATCTGCATTTTCTCATTGAATTTTCACAACAGTCTCATGTCTGATGAAAGATGTTAGGGTTTTTCCTCACTTGACAGAGGAGCACTATGACGCCCAGAAATGTTAAGCAACTTGTCCATGTTGTCCAGCTACTAAGTAGCAGAAATGGATCCAAACCCATCTATACTGACTTAAGTCCAGGGTCTTGAAGCTGCATAGTCCCAAAGAGGCGAGACTGTGTGGGGCTTCTGGGCAGGCTTATTGCAGGTTCACTCCTCCACATGTGAAAGAATTAAAAGCTAGAGGCGTAAAGGTGTACAAGGAAGCAGGATTTATTTAGAGCAAAGCAAAAATGCAACTCAAGAACCAATTTTTGCCAGAAAGAGAGAATGAACAGGCAAAATTAAAAAAAAAAGGTCCCCAAAAAAGAGAAAAGGCTCTCACGAAGTCAAACCCTCCAGCAATGAAAAAGTCCTCAACAGAGAAAAGTCCAGGCTGCCCCAACAAAGTTAGGTCTTCCTTTTCTTTTTCTTTTTCTTTTTTTTTTTTTTTGACAGGCAGAGTAGACAGTGAGAGAGAGAAGAGACATAGAGAAAGGTCTTCCTTTCCCGCTGGTTCACCCTCCAGTGGCCGCCGCGGCTGGTGCGCTGCGGCCGGCACACCGCGCTGATCCAATGGCAGGAGCCAGGTGCTTCTCCTGGTCTCCCATGGGGTGCAGGGCCCAAGTGCTTGGGCCATCCTCCACTGCACTCCCTGGCCACAGCAGAAGGCTGGCCTGGAAGAGGGGCAACCGGGACAGAATCCGGCGCCCCGACCGGGACTAGAACCTGGTGTGCCGGCGTCACAAGGTGGAGGATTAGCCTAGTGAGCTGCAGCGGGTGGCCAGGTCTTCCCTTTCTAACATCCAGAAATGTGGGTGGTGATGATGTCTGGAGTGGAGTTCAACTGCATATTCAAAAGGAGGCAGATTTGGGAACAAGGTTCAAACACTGCCCATTTCTCTGCCTTTTTTTTTTTTTTGAATTATAGGAAGTTTCATGGCATCACATGCATGTTGTGAATTTTATTTATCAATGGTGATTTTATTATAACAACATTATAATTGCCTACGTAACCATCACGGCAGGGAGTGGGAGGAAACACACCCTGCAGCCATATTGGATACTCCCAGCGAGCGCTAGTTCTACATTTGAAACACTGTGGAACTTGTGGTTTCTGCAAGGTGGAAAGTTGGGGAGGGATACAGCTTGGGGGTACATGGATGGCGGGCGAGGATGGCACACAGAAAGGGAGGCTTGGGTAGTGCACAGACAGGAAGAGAGTCTGGGTATTGCACAGAAGTGGATTTGTCATACGTGCCAGGCGGGCTGTCACATAGGCCAGTTACATCTGTCCCATGGCAGATCGGGGATTGCCTGGAGCTGTCAATCAGTGGCCTGCACCGTCACGCTGGTCCTGGTGTCGGGGAGGCCAGACTTCAGCTCCTTTCCTTAGCTGCAGACATTCCCAACTAAACCATCTTTGCCTTAGGATGAGATGGTCATTACCTGGCAGCCACGTATGCCCCTCCTCTGTTTTAGACTCCCTCATGTTCTTTACCGTGATGCAAAGTTTTCCAAAGCCAAAATTCCAAGTTTAATTAAAAGCAGTCTTGTGCATCGAACGTCTTCTCCAATGTCTTTCCTGTTTCTGTCGTGGTCCCGACATTCTCCCCGCTTCCAGCCACAGCCTCATTGTTGTTACTAGCTGTCGAAGACCAGTTCTGATGATGTTTCTTCTGCTCCCACCACTTTGGGACTGTCATTTCTAAAGACTATAGTTCACCCTGTATGGCTATGGGCTTCTCAGTCTGGGTTCAATCCCCCACTCAAGCTACATCTCACGACAATGTCTATCTTTCCTTATGTTATGTCCTATAGTTAGTCACATCAATTCACTCTTTTCTCTCCAACATACTCATGCCATTTTTATATTACTTCTGTCCCCAGAAATGAGTTGTTTTTTTTTTTTTTTTTTGTTTTCTGTTTGGCAAACTCATTTAATGTCCTTTAAATCCCCACCATCGGTGACCTTTTCTGAAGTAGATTTGATGACTTTTTCCCAGCTTTCAAGCTTTTCCCCTGCTTGTCCATAATCCTTTGTTCGTGTAGTCAGTGTCACAATAGACATCTTTTCATTATAGTTACTCAGATTGATACTTTTCACAACAGATTTTGGCTTCTTCAATGGCAGGAATCATGTCTTTCGCACATAGTAGGTGCTCATACTTTTACTGAATGAATTATTGAGTAAATATTATATGCTGTACCGTAAATGAGATAGACGAATTCGGCAGTTAGCATTTGCATAGAACACCATGGAAGTAATTACTGAGATTCGGGTCTCCTTATGCTGGGTTTTTGCCTTTAAAAAAATACTCTCTGGCATGCATCTGATATGATTACTAATGCCTCTTTTCATGGAATACAGAAAATAACATGAAATAAATTACAGCGGAGTTTTGGAGAAGAAAATAACAGATGTCTGGAATCATAGGTGCATTACCAGTTGGAGAACTTCTACAGCGAGTGTAATAATGCCTTTTCCTTACTGGCTCGCATCATCCTAGCTCTCCTTACAGTACAGAGATCTCTGTCATTAGATACTCAGTGAGTCAGCACATTGGTATCTCACTGCCCATGTGGGAGCCTACCCACTTCCCTCCCTGTTATGGCTCCACTGCTTTGAATCTTGGCTTCATCTAACTCTACTTTTTTCCTCTGTTGCAATTAAATCACTTCCTGAGGTTTTATTAGGTTATTCTTCTAGAAGGTGGACTAGTGCCTAAGGGCATTGTGGAATGAAAACACTAAAAAGAACAGCCTTGTTATTTCTATGGAAAATAGTTACTGAACAACACACAGAGCACACCAGGAGAGAGAAGAAGGAAATGGAAGGATTACAAAGTTTGCATATTTTATTGAATTTCTTTCCACCTGTATAAACTCAATATGTCAAATAGAGTTAAAGAGAGGCATTGTCCATTTCTATATGTTAAGGACTATGTGCGTGTGTTTGGGAGGTTTGGATGGTGCATTCATTGTACAGAGTAGGACCTGTACAGTAGCAGTGAGCCACGTGTGGCTGTCTTGATGCAGAATCTTCAGGCCCATGTTTGCAGTAGCCATACCACTTAATAAATAACTAATGAAAATAACCACTGTATGAAAACACAGAGGGGCAAGTCTTCACCGCAGAGTCCAGAATCAGAAGAAAAATAATTAGAAATAGTTGAAAATGTATTTTATAATCCTTTCTAATTTCCTCTTTCCCATCCCTCTTGCTGAACATGAATGTCCTATCTTTTATTCTCTACCCTATGAATATTATGGTGCCATGACTTCTTAAAACCCTAACAGATCGAGAATACACCACCAAAAACACCAGATCCTGGAGGTTCCTGGATTATAAGATCATTCAGTCAGATTTTATTCAATTCAAACTCCCAGAATCTTACTGGGATTTATATTATAGTGCTATAAGTACAATACTTTTTTTAAAAAAAATAGTACACAGAAAATTTGAAAAACTGAATATTGCCCCAGTGTTTAAATTCCTCCTGTGTGAATTTTATTTTTTATAACTTTTATCTTGGTGTCTTATTAAATTGTATTGTGAATTGCTACTAATTACTGACACATAGATTTGGAACATGTTAGCCTTTGTAGCTTCTTTTCAAATAAATATTGATAACATTCATTCATCTTCCATGTTTTTTGTTTTACTCATCTACTAGGTATCAGATAGACAGACAAATTCATTGGTACCTATCTGGTATTATAGGAAGCCAATCTAATATAAATCATCCAAAGAATTACTGTTGCTGATATAATTATACTTCTACTCTGCAAGGAAGTGGGCCTAAACTGCTACACATTTAAATTTAGATTCCTCTAGTTGGTTGTAAGTGGGTTAAATTCCAATACAATCCCTTTGGCATCAATCTGAATCCTCTTATCTCTAAGATAAGGAAGGTCTAGTAATTTCTTTCCTTCCAAATCATTGTAATCCAAATTGAAGAATCACAAGGTGCAAATTTCTGGTGGCTAATTTTAGACTTTCACATTTTGTTAAATTTCCACACATCATGCTACTTATCCTGCTTACATAAAGAGACAGAATACAACTCAGCAAGAACATAAACAAAGACCTATTACTGAAGTCTTCATGTACATGGTTTTTAGTATTTATTGACTCTGATCCTTCTGAGGCAATTGGAAAGCAGAAAATGATTCCTCTCTACTGTTAGCACCCTTGAACTTTTCCACTGTAAATAATTTAGACACCTGGTAATGATCATTCAAGGTAAATTTCTGCTAAATCTTCCACTCTTTGCTTCATATACAGAACACTCCAAATGCACCACCTTAATTCCGAAACCTTTTAGAAAAAGATAAAACAAAGTAAGATAACTATAGACCAATATCACTGATGGACATAGATGCAAAAATATTCAACAAAATACTAGCTAATCGAATTCAACAACACTTCAGAAAGATCATTCACCTGGACGAATTGAATTCATCCCTGGTATGCAGGGATGGTTCAACATTTGCAAATCTCTAAATATGAGACATCAGACTAACAAATAAATGAATAAAATATATGATTATCTCAACAAATGCAGAGAAAGCATTTGATAAAATACCACATTCTTTCATGATAAAAAAAAAAAACTGTAAACAAATTGGATACAGAAAGAACATTCCTCAACACAGTCAAGGCAATACACAGTCAGCATCGTATTGTATAGGGAAAAGTTGGAAGCATTTCCACCAAGATCCAGAACCAGACAAGGATGCCCATTTTCACTGCTGTTATTCAATATAGCCCTGGAAATTTCAGCCAGAACCATCAAGCAAGAAAAAAAAGCCAAAAAGATACAAATTAGAAAGAAGGACATCAAATCATCCCTGTTTGCTGATGACATGCTTCTATATGTAGGGGAACCAAAAGACCCCCCTAAATCATAAGAGAGTTTGGTAAAGCTGCAGGATAAAAATCAATAGCTTTTGCATACACAGACAATGCCATTGCCGAGAAACAATACGTAAGGTCAGTCAAGATTGCTGGCCATCAGGGAAATGCAAATCATAATAACCATGAGGATGCACCTCACCCAAGTTAGAATGACTGTCGTACAGAAATCAACAAACAATAAATGCTGACGAGGATGTGGGGGAAAAGTACCCTAATCCACTGTTGGTGAGAATGTAAACTGGTACAGCCATTGTGGAAGAGGCTATGGAGGTTCCTTAGAAATCTGAAAATAGATCTGCCTTATGAACCAGCCATCCCACTACTGGGAATTTACCAAAACAAAATGAAATCAGCATAGGAAAGAGTTTTCTGTATCCCCAGGTTTATTGCAGCACAATTCTTAATATCTAAGATATGGAATCAATGCAGATGTCTATCAACCTGTGATTGGATAAAATGTGGTACATATACACTATGGACTATTATTCTGCTGTAAAAAAATAAATGAAATCCTGTGTTTCTCAACAAAATATAGGTAACTGGAAACCATTATACTTACTGAAATAAGCCAGTCCCAAAAAAGACAAATGCAGTATGTTTTCCCTGATCTGTAGTAACTAATAGGGTACAAAAATGTAATATATATGAGCGAAATTGACATTTTGAGATTATATTATTATTGTTTAAAGCCCTTGTTTCTAATTTTGAGAAACAATGATTTTTTTTGTTCTTCTTCTTACTATTTGCTGAATTATTTATTTACTGGAGGGTTAAGCTTACGATTATAAAATAAAATGAAAGATGCCATTTTAAAAATTAAAAGAAAGAGTAAGAAAGGAAGGAGGTATGGAGGTAGGTGGGAGGGGAAGGGAGGCAAGGGTGGGTGCTATCACTGTGATCCTAAATCTGTATATATGGAATATATGGAATATGTTCCACATATATAAATAAAAAGTATAAAAAAGAATGCTTCAGATAATCAAAGGAAATTTTTTTTTTTATTTTTCAGTTCCTCCCAATATGTTTCTACTTGTTGCTTAACCCAAACCATAAAAGCACTTAATTTCCAATAAAAAGAAACTTTGTACATCTACATTTTTTAAAGATTTTATTTATTTATTTGAGAAGTAGAACTACAGTGAGAGTGAGAGACAGAGAGACAGGTCATCCTTCCACTGGCTCACTCCCCACAACAGCTAGAGCTGTGCCGATCCGAAGCCAGGAGCCAGGAGCTTCTTTCCGGTCTCCCACGTGGGTGCAGGGGCTCAAGCATTTGGGCCATCTTCTGCTGCTTCCCCCAGGCCATAGCAGAGAGCTGGATCAGAGAGGAGCAGCCGGGACTAGAACAGGCACCCACATGGGAGGCCAGCACCGCAGGTGGAGGATTAACCACTGTGCCAAAGCACCAGCCCCTGTACATCTACATTTAAAATGAGTTCCATCTACAGACACATTTTCTTTTACTTCTTTCAAAACTCGTTTGGTCTCTGCTTGAGTACCCACTAATGTGACAAACATCTCTGACTTTTGAAGTCAGCCATTTAAATTTCTACAGGTGGAAGAAAGCCAAGTGGATGATACTAATCCATCATCCATGGAGACATTAATAATCAAGTGTGCTGATCAATTCACTCTCCTTGCTTCTCAGGCATCCCTTGTCCTTGCCTTTTTCGCTCTCCCAGTAAAGGGAAAATGGCGTGGAAGAACAGGCGAATCCATCTGTCAAGCTCCTTGAGAACACTTGCAGGGATAGTTGCCGTTGGAGATATGCTAAGAAGGAAGATTTATATTATGTTTTGACTTCAAGTATAAACGCACCACTTCTGACCTTACACTGAAAACGAAGAAGAGAAACTGGAACTGACTGAATTGGCATTAGCTTGCATGCCATGTACAGGTTGTGTTTTGTGTTGAGTATTTTAGATCATGGTGCTTCTTTTATTCCTCATAACAATGCTGCACAGTGAGTGTTCTCTTAGCTGCATTCTAACAGAAGATAAATCATCAGTGAAATATGCTAGTAAATTGCAGTATTTGAATGTGAATCCAGGGCTTTCTGACTGCAAGTCCATGCTCTTTCTATCACATGATTTTTGCTATGCTTGAGACCAAATGATATACTCACCAACGATGGTTGTGTTTTCTACTGTAAGATGTAAATCTATCTGCAAACAATCAACTTGTTTTTGTGGGTGGGCAACATAAAAAAAAAGTCAGCTATTTCAGGAGGTAGAACCAGCCCAGAAAATGAGGTGGTAGGAAGTAGATTACAGAAAATATATGTCTTTGGAATGAAGATGAAGAATATGTTTCTGCAGACTCTATCTGTAGGAGCCCAAAGTAATCAAGTTGTGAAGCAACAACCCTTTAAAGCAGTAAAAGGTCCAGTGAAAGTCTGGACAGAGTTGAGAGAGCTTGAAACAGCCTGCATTCCAACACTTTCAGTTTAGAGTGCAGTAAGCCCAGAGCTATCGTGTTCTTAATGCTGTTCAATGCAATTCCATGTGGCTTTATGTTTACCTTGGGCATCTTTTTATCCTTATACAATTTTAATTAATCCAGTGTGATCTATAGTGAGAGAAATGCCAAGTAGCTGAATTCCCATTACCCATTCAAGGCCATGGCTTTGGGCCATTAAATAGTCTGTCTTCTAATTATGGTGGAACCTTCATCTGGCCTAATGTTACGACTTCTTCAATTAAGGGCTCCACAGCAGCATGCACTTACTCTTGTAACAGCACAGCTGTTCCCTTGGACCAGAACCAGCGATGTTTGTGCTGAAGAGTTTGGGGCGATTGTGCAGCTTCTGCTAACAACTGCAGTTTATGATACTTCCTGCTTTCACCACACACCCTGGAATACTCCGGGATTCTGACTCTAGCATAGAGGTGTCTATCTTAGTGAATGCTAACTTCCTGGCATGTAAAGCTCTCAAGGATGCCCTCTGGAGGTCTTTGGGAAACATGCATCTGGAGTCATGGAGATGGTTATTCACACCCCTCATTGTTGTAAAATACTTTTATATGTATGGTAGGAGCATTCTGAGACTAGCCATAGGCATACTACTCACACTTGTCTTCTTATCATAGTATCCCGATTTGACTTAGGTTACCCCAAAATTTTATTTTAACCAGAATTTTTCTGAGGACATATACTCAAGGCAAAGCGTACAAGGTCAAGAGACATGCTAACCAAACAGAGGTGGTCTAAGGGCATAAAAATAACCACAAGGTTGACTTGTGCTTGATGCTACAGCCACGGAACAGGGAGGTGGCATGGAACAAGAATATGTGGTTATCCCACCCTGACACAAAGGGGTTTGGTGAAAAAGTTTTGGTATGACTCCAAAGCCATAGTGCCAGTGCTGATTGAGATCAGAGGCTCTCAAGATTCCCTCACAACATCATTTAATGTTATTCAGAATTGCAAAGTAAATTCTATCTGACAAGGATGAACCAGAGAAATTTTATCATTCTTTAAAATTAAAACCAGAATCTCCCCCAAGATTTTAATATCCTCCTCTAGTCTCCCTTCAACACCTATAACACACCCTTGAGAGCTACATATCTGTAGTTTCCCAGTTTGTTGTTGAAACTGTCGCTCTCTTTTAAAGGAGGAAATTGCTCCCCAAATGTCTGTTTATTCTCTTCCCCATTTAGTGTATACAAATCCCACCATACTGATATTAGGAATATATATGTGATTGCTTGCAAATGCAGTTTCATCATGGGAAAATGTCTCATGATGAAAAGATTGATTAAGTCATATAAGTTAAAAATGAGAGTGATGAGAACAGGAACTCATAGAGGAAAGGCTAGGAACAACAGGGAGATTGTAAAACAACTAAAATAAGTAGGCAGGAAACAGCTATATCCAGCTCGTGAAACTTCAGAATAATTTTATTATTTATTTGAGAGAGAGAAGAGAAAGCTTCCATGCACAGTTCACTTCCCAAATGCCCACAGTGGCTGGTGCGGAACTGGGGCCAAAGCAAGACTTCAGGAACTAACAACAGGAACTCCACTGAGGTCATCCACACAGGTGGCCAGAACCCAATTACTGAGACATCACTGATGCCCCCCCTCCCGGGGTCTGCATTATCAGGAAAGTGGAGTCAGGAGCAGAGCCAGGTACAACCCCAGGTGTTCTGATACAGGACATGGTGTCTTACCACCAGGCTAAATACCTGGCACCTTGCAAAAGACATTAGATACAAACTCTTGGCAAAGGAATGCCAGGAAAACATCTTGAGTAGAAGAGTTAAGTGATGATGTATATGGTATAAAAATCATATTGATAGCAGTATAAAATATAGAGTTCAAAAGGAAATAAAAATAGTGAGAACATTCCAGAGCTTTTGGCCTAGCTTAAAAGGTGAAGAAAGCCTGCCTCTGGGTGGTAGCCACACAGATGTAAAAAAGAAGATGAATTTGAAACCAGAATTATCAAAATTTAGAAATAGGATTGATATAAAAAGGAAGGGGGCTTCAGCAATTGAGCATGCTTCTCCAGTTTGTGATAGAAAATTGGTTTCAATGCAAGAAGATAGGAGATTTCAAAGGAAGAATTATTGGTGACAACTCACTGTACACCTAAAAGGAAACCTGTTGAAGTGAAATGGACACTATGAGAAACAATGACTTGATCAGCCCTTGAACTGACTGTCGAGGAACAACTTACTATTTTATTCCTTTTAGTATTTTTTTGTTCTACTTAATACAATTAGTTGAACTCTGTAATTAACACACAATTATTCTTAGGTGTTTAATTTTAGCTGAAAAGTGATCCCTGTTAAATATAAGAGTGGAAATAAGAGAGGGAGGAGATATACGGTTAGGCACATGCTCACTCAGACTTACCCCTAATGGTAGAGTTAGAAACGTGCCAGGGGATTCCAGTTCAATCCCACCAAAGTGGCATGTACCAATGCCACCTTACTAGTCTAAGTGATCAGTTTCAGTTCAGAATTGATCATAATGATAGGATTAAGAGTCAAAGGGTCACATAAATAAGACCAATGTCTGCTAATACTAACTGATAGAATTAAAAAGGAGAGGGCTGGCACCATGGCTCACTAGTCTAAACCTCTGCTTGCAGCGCCAGCACACCAGGTTCATGTCCCAGTTGGGGTGCCAGATTCTGTCCCGGTTGCCCCTCTGCCAGTCCAGCTCTCTGCTGTGGCCCAAGAAGGCAGTGGAGGATGGCCCAAGTACTTGGACCCTGAACCCGTATAGGAGACCAGGAGGAAACACCTGGCTCCTGGCTTTGGATCTGCACAGCGTGCTGGCTGTCGTGGCCATTTGGGGGTGAACCAACGGAAGGAAGACCTTTCTCTCTGTCTCTCTCTCTCTCTCACTGTCTAACTCTGCCTGTCAAAAAAAAAAAAAAGAATTAAAAAGAAGAAGACAATCCAACATGAGAAGCAGGATACACAGCAGACTCATAGAATGGCAGATGTCCTAAACAGCACTCTGGCCTCAGAATCAGCCCTTAAGGCATGCGGATCCAGCTGAAAAGCCCATGAGAGTATTTCAGGCATGGAAAGCCAAGAAAGACACTGTGCCAAAAAAAAAAAAATTACCTAAATGAAAGATCTCTGTGAGTGAGATCCCAGCGGAAAGAACGGGCCATCAAAGAAGGCAGTACCTTTCTCTGAAGGGAGGAGAGAACTTCCACTTTGACTATGGCCTTATCTAAATAAGATCGGAGTTAGTGAACTCAGGGGGCTTCCATAGCCTTGGCAGCTCATGACAACAACCTTGGGTGATCACTGACGTCATAATAAGAGTATCAGTTGTTAAATTAACAACAGAAGTCACTGTGTACTTACTCCTCATGCAGGATCTCTGTCCTTAATGTGTTGTACTATGTGAATTATCTGTATGACTAGTACTCAAACAGTACTCTATACTTTGTGTATCTGTGTGTGTGCAAACTGTTGAAATCTTTACTTAGTATATACTAAGTTGATCTTCTGTATATAAAGATAATTGAAAATGAATCTTGATGTGAATGGGATGGGAGAGGGAGTGGGAGATAGGATGGTTGTGGGTGGGAGGGTGGTTATGGGGGGGGGGGAAGCTGCTATAATCCAAAATTTGTACTTTGGAAATTTATATATATTAAATCAAAGTTAAAAAATATTGTGAAGTGTGACAGGAGGATGTCAGAGGGGAGGGTGAGGCCGCTGTGCCTCACAATACTGACTGCACTGAATCCATAGGTGCAAGGTGCAGCAGAGAAGTGAGGCAAGAGGATAACGGGACCTTGTCATGCTGGCAACCAGGTGACCACTGGACAATTTTACAAAGGCAGCTGCCTAGAAGGCCAATGGCAGTTGCATAAGCAGTCTGTGGTGTGAGGTGATGAAGACAGTGCTAAAGGATGGAACTGGCAGTGCAAACCAATGAGCTGTGAGTGCTCATTTCCTACCTCCTTCTGGAGTATGCATTTATATACATGGATCCCTGTTTCTTCTTGAGAAAGGAGGGAGAAGCAAGTAATAAAAATCACATATCTTGGTGCATGGGAAGGAGAAGGATTAGACAGCTTCTCATTAACCTCAGCTAAAATGTCTGAAAGGCACTTCTAGGGAAGGAAGAAGGTTTATTTCCACTTGCTATTTTACCGATTCACAGTCCAAGTTACGGAGGCCCCATTGAACTGGCGTTGGATAGGGGTGGTAGATGGTGGAGTACAGGGGGAGAGGATAGCTTGGTGAGTCAAGAAGCAGAATGAGGGGTTAGGCCAGACTTAGCCTTATCACCAGCCTCAGTGACCTAAATACCTCCCATTGAAGTACAGTTAGGCTAGGGGATAAGATGTCAGTTAAGATGTGAAAGGCTCTTATTAGATTACCTGGTTCAAGTCCTGGCTCTGCCTCCAGATTCCAGGTTCCTATTAATGCAGATCCTGTGAGGCAGAAGTGATGGTGAAGTAACTGCGTTCCTTCCACTCACATGGAAGAGTTGGATCAACTTCCTGGCTCCTCGCTTATCGCCAAACAGACATTTTGGGAGTGAACCAATGCACAGGAGCTCTGTCTCTGTTTCATCTTTTTCTCAGCCTCTCAAAAAAACAAAATGAAACAAAACAAAACGATCTCCCTCTAGTGCCACCTCCTAGATGACATACTTAGATCAAGTCTCTTCAAATTTAATTTATTAACCATTACCATTAATCTGTTAACCATTAACATAAGAGTTTGGGATCCAGGGTCTCAAAACATGAACCTTTGGGCATATTCCAGAACTATTATCCAGACCACAATAGTGCTGAACTTCAAATTATACCATTTAATAGAAATTCAGCAACCTTAACGTAGTGTGTAGTTGAAGATTTATTCATTCTTATAAAGATCTGAATACCTGGCTGAGTTTATTGATATTTCTGATGAGCCTATAGAAAGGGGATATTGAACAAAATTAAAGAGCAAGGAATGTTTTCCTAAAGTTAAATCTAGAGCAGCCGGTGCCGTGGCTCACTAGGCTAATCCTCCGCCTTGCGGCGCCGGCACACTGGGTTCTAGTCCCAATCGGCGCGCCGGATTCTGTTCTGGTTGCTCCTCTTCCAGGCCAGCTCTCTGCTGTGACCAGGGAGTGCAGTGGAGGATGGCCCAAGTCCTTGGGTCCTGCACCCCATGGGAGACCAGGAGAAGTACCTGGCTCCTGCCATTGGATCAGCGCAGTGCGCTGGCCACAGCGCGCCGGCGGCGGAGGCCATTGGAGGGTGAACCTACAGCAAAGGAAGACCTTTCTCTCTCTCTCTTTCACTGTCCACTCTGTGTGTCAAAAAAAAAAAAAAAAAGTTAAATCTAGAGCAAAACAGATCCATCTATCAATCTAACCACTTGCAGCATTTAAAACAATTAGAGGTTTTGGTGATTTCTAAGTGCCATTTTACACATAATGGAGCTGGATACCCTTAAAAAATTGCTGATTTCTGGGATATGTTCTATTTCAAAATAAGGAAATTCTCAAAGTATTATGGAGAGATACCAATGTACACAGAAGCCAACCTGAAGGCACTGTCAGTTATCAACTCTAGGACAATTTTAGAAATATGAGAAATAATGCTATTAATACTTTATAATCCATATAACTAAGAATCCATGTGTTCAAACAAATAATAAATATATGAATAAATGAGGGATAAAATAAAGCTCTCCCTTACAGATATCATTAATAAATATAAAAATAGATGATTATTTGATTAATATCAAGAAAAAAGTTATTTCAGAAAATGCCATATGTGCTAAAATTAGTGGGCAAAATTAAAAATAAAAGCAATAGTTACACAGTTTCAAATAATCTTCTTAGAGGATATTGGTTAGTTATAAGAGGAGAAAGGGATGGGAATTTTATAGCGGACAAACCTGGAGGAAGCCACTTTAAACAAATGATGAATGAATATTTGAGCATTTATCGGTTTAAAAGACAATGAATGCTTCCTGCTGTGACACACTAAAAAGAATATGCCAACGCATCTTGGTGTTCTTGCAAAGATACTTAACAGGTTTTCATCAAAAGAAAACATTGGGAAAACCTGAACTGAAGGATGTATGAATCCACTTTGCATTACTTTAGCTATAATTCCCAAGAAGAGCTTCTTTGAAAAGGTTTATTTCAGCTTACAGTTTGGAGGTTATAATTCAGCGTTGGTTGGCCCCAGAGTCTGGTGTCTAAATGAGATTAGTTGTGGCAGGTGTAGAGCAACGATCCAGGATATAAAGAACAGGGAGCTAGAGCTTGAACTCAAATAACCAACTCTTTCTTGAGAGCCACCCTCCAGGTGCATGACCCCAATGACCTAAAAGTCCCCCACTGAATGCCCCCTCTCAGATAATATAATTAGATCAAGTCTCCAACTTTAATCCATTACCCACTAACTTTGAGACATCAGAGATTAAGTATCTGCATGAGTTTTAGGGAAACAACTCCTGCTTAACCCATAACAGAGGGCATTCTGTAAAATAACTGATGAGTTTTTAAAATGATTTGTATATTTATTTGAAAGGCAGAGTTACAGAGAGAGAGGGAGAAAGAGAGAGAAAGATCTTCAATCTGTTGGCTCACTCCCCAAATGGCCACAACAGCTGGGGCTGGGCCAGGCCAAGGTCAAAAGACTGGAACTCCATCCACATCTCCCATATGCGTGGCTAGAGCTCTACCACTTGAGGCATCTTCCACTGCTTTCCCAGGCACAATAGTAGGAAGCAAGATTGGAAGTGGAGCAGCCGGGACTTGAACTAATGCTCATATGGGATGTCATTGTTGCAGAAACAGCAGTTGAACCCATTGTGCTGTTACAGAAACCTGGGGTGGGAAAACTCCCTCCATTCAAACAGGCACCAGAGACAGTAGAGGACCCAAGCAGTTTATTACGCCAGAGGGCTCAGCTGAAATCATTTCCTGAGAACTGAACAACAATCCAAGTTTCTTACAATATTTATAGGTTCATCAGCATCATACCTTAGCTGTTACAGCAGTGGTGAGTTTAAATTGTAGGCTAAAGGACTAGGACCGCACTTCCAATGGTCAGTGGGTCCGGTGTGCTTGTAAAAAAGATACCAGGGGCAGATTTATTAGGACAGATTTATGGCTGGAGTCTACAAAAGCAGAACTTAGGACATCTTCCCTCCCTAGACAGGATAATAGGGGGCAGCTGCTTCACTAGTTAATTGGGAGCAGCCACTTTTCAAGATTTGTGTTGGGAGAAGGGGTCTGCTTTTCTTGTTTTGTCTCTGGTTGTGGCTGTATTTCCTTTACAGTACCATAACTCTGATGAGTTTTATTTTATTTTTTCAAAGTCATGAAAGGCAAGGAAAGCCTCGGAAATTATCACAGATTGAAAGGAGAGTCAAATACAATGGAAAACTGGCATGCACCTTGAGCCAGAAGAAAGACCTAGTGACAAATGAGAAACCGCAAAGGAGGTCCTCCATTAGCCAATAATATTGTGTCAGTATCGCTTTCCTAGTTGTAATAGCTTTGTTATGAGTTTGAATGATGTTAACAGCGGATGCTGGCAAAGAGTACCAAAGAATTTGTTTTACAATGGATCCTACTTATTCAGCTTTTTAAAATAAGGCTGATATTATTTTAAAATAGAAAAATTGAGAAGATAAATAGAATGCTTATGTAAACATACTGCCCCTTTGTAACTTTGTAATTTAGATTTTTTTTTCTACTTTAAAGATTTATTTAAATGTATTTGAAAGGCAGAATGACAGACAGGGAGGGAGAGACAGAGAAAGAGAAATTCCACCTATTAATTCATTCCCCAAATTAATTAATTCCTTCCCTCAATTACAAGGGCTGGCCCAACTGGAAGCAGGAGCAGGAACTTCATCTAGGTCTACCATGTGGGTGTCAGGGTTCCAAGCATGTGGGTCGGCTTTCACTGCTTTTCCAAGTGCATTAACAAGGAGCTAGATCAGAAAACAAGCAGATAGAACTAATGATGCTGGCATCACCAGCAGCAGCTTAACCAGCTGCACCACAAACTGGACCCCACATTTTATTTCAAACTTGAACTTAGACTTTTCTTCTATTCTTTCTGATTGCAGTCAATTCTCATTTATTTTTTTCCCATTCTATCTGTAATTTAAATATTTTTGATTCATGTTATTTTTATTTCTTGAGCTTACAAAGCTTGTCTAAGAACATGCAATTTCTATTGGAGTATATTATTTTTATCATTTGATGCTGGATGCTTTAGGGGGAACATTGTATTAGCTGAGTTTTATTGACATTTTCGTCTCTTCTAATAGTAGCATTTGGGAACGGATTTAGTGTTTTGGTGTGTCCTGCCAAGTAGCAATGGTCAGTTTGATCCAGAGAAGTGATCCAGAGAGGTAAAATGTTATAGTGTTCACCTATTATGGTTTCTTTGGTCTTATAGGACCCTAAATTTTTCTGTCTTGTTTTCCTGTTTACCTCCTGTTCTACAAAACAGATTCTATTTTATTCCTCGCTCTGAGTGACATTGTTTCTCCACTACTATCACTTCTTAATCACATGAACTTCTATTTTTCTTCCTTTTGATCACCAAGGAAGTCACTGATCAACCAGTGCCTTTTTATTTTATGTACTCTTGAGTCTTAACAAGAGCTAATAGTGGGAGCTGGAAATTTATTTTTGGTCTTTATTTTTCTATGTGTAGGTAATTTGTATTTGAAATAGTCTCTTTTCATACTTAAAGTATGGATCTCATGTGTTATTTTTGTTCTTGCTCGTGTATTTATCTTGTCAGAGAAGGAATGAGGAAATTTGGAATGAAGTGACTGTCACTCTGATTATGAGACAACCACCTTAAACATTCTTTTATAATATGATATACAACCTATGAATTTTCATATTTTCATTTTTAAAATTTATTAATATGAGAACAAATTTCATGTATTTCATAGACATGATTCTAAGAATATACTGATACTTTTCTTTCCTGTTTTCCTCCCTCTTCTTTCCATTCTTTTTTTCTTTTAATTTCTTTCAATTTACTTTATAGTCACAGGTTTAATGCTCCTCTAAATAAAGAGTCCTACAAGTAAACAGTAGAAAGACCACTGTTCTGCAGGAATAAAGACAAGGGTTACAAACAATAACCAAACTGCTATGTGTCAATTTTACTCATATGCATTAATGTGGTTTTTTGTACTCTCTATATATGCTACCACAAATCAGAGAAAAATAAGTTGTCTTTTTGAGTCTGACATTCCACTAAGCATAATGGTCTCCAGCTGCATCCATTATGCTGCAAAGGACAGGATTTTATTATTATTATTGTTATTGTTATTATATTTCTCTTTTTCCTCCCCATGCCTCCCTCCTCTCCCCTCTCCCCTTCTCTCTTCTTCCTCTGCTTCCTCCTCCTCCTCCTTTTCTTCTTCTTCTTATTCTATTTTTTATTTTTTGGCTGAGTTGTATTCCATCATGTATATATACCACATTTTCTTCATCCACTCATCAATTCATAGACATCTGGATTGATTCCATATCTTAGCTATTTGTGAACTTGGCTGCTACATGGGGCTACAGATAACTTTTTCATATGCTGATTTCATTTCCTTTGGTAAAATATTTTTGATAGTGACCTTTTGGTACAGGATTGCTAATTTCAACATCTCTCTCATCATATTTTCTTCTATAAAATCTTTTCTGAACAAGAGGTTGGTACTTCCCTGTTTTCTCACATCTGTGTTAATTTTGTATTATATGGTAGATATTGTGAATAATATGCTCAGGGATTTGTGATCTTGCTACCTTCTGTCAAACATTATAAGTTTTTTTTAATTAATTAATTATTCAATTATTCACAAGACATATAAGTAGAGATCTTTTCTTCTACTGATTCATTTCCAAAATGCCAATAACTGGGCCTGGACTGGCCTAAAGCCAAGGGTCAGGAACTCAATTGAAAGTCTCCCACATGGGTGGCAGAGACCCAGCCACCTGAGCCATCACCTCCTCCTACAAGGGTGTACATTAGCAGGAAGCTGGAATCTGAAGCAGACTCAAGATTCAAACGCAGGTACTCCAATACAGAAAATAGACTTCCCAAGTGGCATCTTAATCATCATGCCAGATGCCCCATACATTTTTTAATTTTTAAATATATTTTTTATTTGAGAAATATAGTTACTGACAGAAAAGAGGAGAGACAGAGAGAAAGGTCTTCCGTCTGCTGGTTCACTCCCCAAATGGCTGCAACATCCAAAGCTGGGCCAATCTGAAACCAGGAGCCAGGAGATTCTCCCAGGTCTCCCACATGGGTGCAGGGGCCCAAACACTTGGTCTGTTTTCCACTGCTTTCCTAGGCCATTAGCAGAGAGCTGGATTGGAACAGGAATAGCTGGTACATGAACTGGTGCCCATTTGGATTGCTGGCGCCAGAGGCAGAGGTCTAGCCTACTACACCACAATGCCTACCACATAAGTTTTATTTTAACAGGTAATTCTTTCTGACTTAGCATAATTCTTTGTTGGAGGAAGGGTCACTCAGTTTTTTTTGCTTTGTCCCAGGTTATGGTCCTTACTCTAGGCTATATTTCTTCTTCCCTGGGCATAGCCATCTTGACATCTTCTTGAGATAACTGAAGGGTTCAGCAAAATCTGTTCACTCTTGGGTCATTTTCTTGTAGAAAGTGATTCCTGACAGACCTCAAGAAGCCCTCCCTGCTTGTGAATAACTCAGACGTTGGCCCAGGAACCATGGCAAGCCTTCTTTCAGACTCCTTGACCCCACACTTCTCTATCTGGTTCAACATCCTTCTTCCAGGCACCCTGCTCTGTAAGTCCCAGTCACTTACTTAGAAGCTCAGACCTTCAAACTCTGCCTCCTCATCCTTGTAAGACTTCAACACCTCTTTGGCTCCACCATTTCTGCCCTATGGTAGGGATCATTCCCCAAGGAAACAAGCCTGCAGTGTCTTGGACTCAGAGTGTCTGTGTCCATTCTGGCAAACATCACAGTCCTGCATGGCCTGCCATCCAGTGCATGAAAACAGTTGCCTAGGGGCCAGCACTGTGGCACAGCAAGTTAAGCTACCACCTATAATGCCAGCGACCCATGTGAGTGATGTTTTACATCCAGGGTGTTCCACTTCTGATTCACCTCCCTGCAAATGTGCTTGGGAGAGCAGTGGAGGATGGCTCAGGTTCATGTGCCCTGCCACCCCAGAGGAGTTACTGGCACCTGACTGCTGTGGTCAAGCCCTGGCTATTATGGCCTTTCAGGTAGTGAACCATTGATGCAAGATGGATCTCTCTTTCTATATCTCCCTCTCTCTCCCTCCTTCCCATAACTCTGCCTTTCAAATAAATAAGTAAATCTTAAAAGGAAAAAAATCCCTAATAAACTTTGTCAGTATAGTAATTGTTTATCATGAGAAATATTTCTTCAGTCAAAGACTAGGCTCTCCTAAGAAAAAAATTTGAGTAATACTTTCCATACAATTGCATAAGTATTATGAGGATAACAAATAGTCAAATGTTTTATTAATGTATAGATAAGATCAATGACTGGAGATTTAATGCCATTCTGACTTACCATTAAATATTTCATAATAATATGCATAATCAATGATAAAATATTGCCAAAAGATTTGCTCTGCTCTGGTAGAACAGTGTGCTTATCCTCATTTTTAAAGGTGAGGAACAGAATAATTCCACATTATGCTTCAATACCTGTTAATGAGCGAGTAACAAAACCAGTCACTGGAAGCGTTCACTTCTCCAGCTCTACATCATTAGCCACTCCATAGTTATTTATTATATTACAAGCTTATCTGACACCCAAGGAGATTTCAGATGTTCAAACCATTTACGTTTAAAACACAGATAAGGCATACTAAAATATCTGAAAACAGAGTGAAATGGTTGTAAATTTTGAGACTTGGAAGGTTTTGCTAAATATATTATCAAATATTAAAGCTATAAAGATCAATAGACTTCACATTCCCAAGTATAATAAAAATATTAACTAACAAGTGGTAAACCGGAAAATCATTTGCAAAAAAATGCAAAGGAAAGTTCTCATGTATAATTTTAAAAAGATAAAACTGACAACAGAGAAATGCAGCATAAACAAAAAAATTTATAAACACATAAACATATATGTCAGAAACATGAATAAAAACACAAACTCACTCCTGGCAAAAACTTGACTCCTGGGGATTGTTTCTAGAAATGATGATATACTTTAGTATTCTGTGTTTTTTTGAGTACTGAAAAATAAATACTGTGATATAGTGCAGCTAAGATTATAAATTAAGCATTGGTAAAATGTATCAAGAACTGTAAATATGTATAAAGCCCAATACGTAGAAACTGTGTTCGTAGAAATTGTTACTATGTAAATTGTCATAAACAAGGGCATGTGTATACGTATATATGACAGACGGAAAGAGAGATTTACCACAGGATATAAACTGTGCTGGCCAAAGTCTGGAAGCTACCACAGATAAAATAGTAGGTGTGAGTTAACTGATTTCTGATACATCTGTGCTATCAAAAACTGCAGTGATTGCAAATACTGTGGAAGACTGGAGTGTGCGATGAGAGAAAATGTCATGGTGCATTCTAATTAGCAAAACAAATTAAGATAAACATATACATATTCACATAAATATGCCAAGATATGTCTGTATTGGGAAATATTTTTATTGTCTTAATTTCTACAGAACTGAAGATATGTTACTATCATAAATGATTCACAGGTAACACATGTTAGCATACACACACAAATCTAAAAAACTTAGGTCTGGAGTGGTGATAAACATTTGGGGAAAATATTTTAGTGTTGCTTATGTCTGTCTTTCATCTCCTGACCACTCTTACGATGGAATCTTCTTTCATGCCTCCTCCCTGGATCATCCTCCTGGTATCCGCACCAGAATCTCTGTGCTGGAGCTCACACCGCAGGACTGTCTATGGAAGTGAACATCCTACCTCTTCCTGCTGGGGTGTGTGTATTGTGTCACGTGTGGGAGGCTGGCTTGTGAGTGACTGGAGAATCCTGGAACAATAGGGATCATCATTGATTTCAAAATTCTCCCAAATGTGATGCATTTGAAAATAGCTAGGAACTTCCAGCAGAGGCAGCTGCAGGGGGGAGATAATCCCAAAGCAAAGGAGAGCAAGATCTCCACCAGCTCCCTTCCAAGAGCCAGAAGACACTTAGGGATTCTCAGGTAAATCTCATTATGAAGAGCCTTGTGTGTTTAGGCTTTGCCTACGGTACATTGAATAAAGTGGGGCTGGTACTCTGAAACCCATCCCAACACCTTGCATTGGCAGCCACTTGCCAAGTATATTTAAGAGGTAACAGCTGCATTGGAGCAGTAGTGTGCTCCCTGGACCAAACGCCAACACTGGAGGCCATCGTGATTCACTCAATGAGCAGAGGGGTCTGAGCCAGAGGAGGGCGGTCCAGGGTCAGGAAGTAGTTGCCAGCTGAGAACCTGGACCGTTACTCCAAGAGCTTCCTTCCTCCTGCATCAAAACCTCTGGAGGTTGCCTGTCTGGGAACTGCAGATTGCCCAGTAAAATCCAAAGTGGGCACAGAGTAATGGAAAGCTGACATGCTTAATTTTGCTTCTAGGCAAACATATGCCTATTTAAAACTTAAGTTTCTTCAGTGAATTTATTTTAAATAATGGTATGAATTCAGTTGACTTTTTAGAAGAGAACGAGTTCTCCTGGTTCCACATCGGGATTTTGCCACGTTTCAGATAAGGCAAGCATTGCATTTGCCGCCTAACAGCCCTGCGATGTGAAGGTCATTAGGATAAACAGTTTGACGTGCAACCATGTTCCTGCCTGAGCACCGAGACACTGGATTTTTGTGCTGTAAATTTCCACTCAGGCCACTCCGGTAGCAGTTCTGTCTTCTCAGCTCAGATCCCAAAGGGGACCTGTGTCCCTTCACCCAGCACAGTTCCCCAACCCCAGGGTGAATTTTGAGAACGGGTTTATCCACTGAATTACTTCCCTTCCCTTTGGCATGTGGGGTGAGCTCTAGGAGGTTCATAAATTTTACCTTTGCTGATGGGCTACTTAATGTTCCAGCCATGCTGTGAGGAGTCGAAGATTTATGGGAAGGAAACTCTACTGGATGCTTTTCTGCAAAGTGGTCAGGGGCTTAGTTTAAATCCTCACAGCCTTAGAGGATGGACGGTTGGGGAGGACGCTATGAATGAAACCTCAAAATTCTTTCTTCAAAAAGAAATTCTGTGATTTTCAGGATTCCGACTTCTCCTAGCAGGCTTTTGTATGTGTATGTTTTTAAAGATTTATTTTATTTATTTGAAAGACAGAGTTACAGAGAGAGGAAGAGACAGAGAGAAAGGCCTTCCATCCGTTGGCTCACTCCCCAGATGGCTGCAACGGCCGGAGCTGCACCGACCCAAAGCCAGGAGCCAGGAGTTTCTTCCAGGTCTCCCATGCAGGTGCAGGGACCCAAGGACTTGGGCCATCCTCTACTGCTATCCTAGGCCACAGAAGAGAGCTGGATCAGAAGAGGAGCGCTCCTGGGCTTCAGGCCAGGGTTTTAACCCACTCAGCCACAGCGCTGGCCCTAGCTTTTGTGTTTGTCCATCTGGGGAGCATTCAGGGAGCTGGCGTTGTCTGCAATTCCTTAAGATTCCTGGCATCTTTAGGACCCAGTAAAATCACTGAGGTGCCCCTTAGATCTGGTGCTTTGTGCCTTTTGTGCACCTTAACCAAGAGAAATTTGGAGTAAAGAGGAAGAACGAGAGAGAGAGAGAGAGAGAGAGAGAGAGAGAGGCAGGCTGGCAGGAAGGAAGTAGGAAGGAAGGAAGCAAGGTAGCAATGAGCTTGAGAAGGTTCTGCAACCAGCTGCAGAGGCTGAAATTCGATTTTGTCCTTTTCCCAGCTTAATTGCAAGTGGTGTGCAAGCTGAGCTCACCTGTCTCTGCATAAACACACAGAAGGTAAACAACAGCTACTGGAGGAGAGCCTGGGGCCCATGAATGTTCTCTGGGTACAGACTACAAAATGAGAAGGGTTCAACGGCTCCCAAACCTCTGGCTTGCTGGGAAGATGGCCCCTGCTGCCTTGTAACTGAAATGTATTGACGCTTTTTGTCAAGTTGGCAGGATTGCTGTAGCTTTGTGGCAGCTTGCTCTTTGAGTTTCTATGAGAACAGCAGAGAGCTAGGCATAACAAAGAAACGGCTATGTCTGATTAATGCACAAGATACTGCACCACGGTTCTGCCAAAGCCTCATTTCAAGACTCAGTGTTGTCCATTTGCAGGGAGCAAATATTCAGTACAGCCATGCTCTTTGTAACTTGCCATACAAAAGAGTCAAAAGATTCCCTGTCAGGAAGGTTGTAACTGAAGATAATTGCTCTCCTTTGCACCTGCCTCAACCCTGCCATCCATGTGCGGCAGGAAGGTCTAAATATTGTGATTTACTTTCGTGGCAGTATGTCTTTTTAAAATGATTCCCTTTTGTACTCTCCTGAAGCCTTAGAAATTTCAAGCATAGTTAAGGGGTAGTGAAAGATCAAAAGTACTAGACCCTCCCGCCACTAAAGTCTTATCATCAACAAGGGTACCTGAAGCTGTGGAAGTTTCTGGATAGAGAAGTTTAGGTTAATATTATCACACTGAGACAATCATGTTTACTCCTACATACGTCTTCAAGCATGAAGCAAGGGGAAGGGCCAGGCGGGATGCTGGAGTATGTGGAAGCAAGAGCAAGGGTGCTAGCACCATTTACAATAAGGCAGAAGTCTGGAGGAAGACAGCAGTGGTTCAATGCGACCCTTCTACTGGGATGTGATGTTTATTTAATAATCACAGAGGGAACGTGCAAGTTGAGTTTACTTAGGTTTGGCTATTGCAAAGTATTCACAAAGGGATAATGATTTTGGATACTAAGTTTAATACAGATGACTGAGCACAGCAACTAGAAATCACTGGGCTTGATTCCTTGTCCATGGAGCAGTTTAAGGACTGTAGGGTTTCTATCTGTATTCTGTCTTGCTGGGATTCAGAAGTCCTGATCATGGCTGTCTGCAGCATACCTAGTTATGATTCTGGGGTCCTACTTGTGTTCCCAATACTAACAAGGCAGGCAGGACGTCCAGACTTCCTTCCCAGCCCATATTGTCTGCCCTGGTCATCAAGGGTCCTTTCTAGAGGCTTCCCAGATATTTAGCTCCTGTATTCATGCTGTTGATTTTTGAGTCTAAAATACAAAGGTACTCAAAGAAAAGACTTTTTCCATCCTGTTAGCCTGTTTTTTTTTTTTTTTAAATTGGATTTACGAAAGTACAGATCTCAACCATTTCAATTCTAGTATGCCATGGAAATTGCTACCTTGCCAAACTTTCATGACCGATATGGGAAGGAGATCTAACAGATTGAACAATGAGAATGTGATGTACGGGTCAGGAAGAAATGTGAGGTCCTCTCTATCCCAGTGTGTTTTTCTAGCTACCTGTGGACATGACCCTGGCCCAAGAACCCTGATGGCTTCTAACATCACAGTTGTGTGATCAATTCTCATTTTTAAACATTTAATTAATTTAAATTTGTCTGTTTATCTGTCCATCTTTGTATTTGCTACTATTCTCAAGCCACCCCTTTATTGCCAGGCAGTGCCTGGCAGCTGACTAACTCAGAAGTTGTCTGTGAGCAATGAACTCTTTGGCCTGTACAGGATGTAGAATGTCCTATTCACAAGTCCACTGTGCTTTGTTCTTTAACTGGCTGATAGATTGTGCCCTCACTGCAATGTCTCTACCAGTGGGGATGATCTGGCAGGTCTCCAGTTGTTGAAATAACTTTCCACAGATGGGAAAATGACATACAGCAAATACATACAGGGCCAATGTCACATAGCAAACACACATTGCATACTCACGCTCAGGGTACCTGCCCCTCATCTGGGTTCAGGAGAAACCCGCTTACCTGATAGAAGGGACACAGTCTGCCCAGCTGGTCGGCATGTGCAAGCAGGGGTGTGTGTGTGCATGAGCATGTGTGTGTGCCTATTAAATATCACTGTGTGAAGACTTACTATTGATACAGCTAGACAGATCATGGGGATTTTATGGTAAATGTGGCACCTGAATTTAATCTTATAAGATAAGCAGAAATGATGTAGGTGGGGAAAGGAAGAGAAGAGAGAGGGAGTGAATGTTAGGTACCAGAAAATACAGAGTATGTTGGAGAGCCATAAATCAGTGGACTGAATAATCAGTAAAGAGCATGGGGCTTGCTGGCTGGACTGCAGGCAGACTACAGAAGGCCATGGACTCTGATAAGAGGCCACACTACAGGGGAAACTGTTCTGAGTAGATGTGCTATGGCTTGATTGAAAGTGCTGGTCGGTAATGATCCTGTGTCATGCATCAAGGAGAGTGATTAATTCAACCCTCTTCACCTGTGGT
This sequence comes from Oryctolagus cuniculus, assembly GCF_964237555.1. NCBI lineage: Eukaryota > Metazoa > Chordata > Mammalia > Lagomorpha > Leporidae > Oryctolagus > Oryctolagus cuniculus. Next base: position 84,477,528 of record NC_091433.1, on the reverse strand, counting down.
CATTTACTTTTTCTTTTCATTCACACAGAATTAAAGGAAAAATGTTAATCTAAAAGTCCATTCCATAGGACAAATGCTGATAAAGTCTCAGTGTGCTCTTCCTGGAGATAATGCAGTTTCCCTTTGACAAGTATCCTTGGGATGCTAACTCAAAGGGATGAAGGCTGGGAGCCAATCAAATGATGTACAAGTTCAGGGATGGTAATGTGTTGAGACTTGGAGGACCAATGGACATAGCTCAGGTTTGCATCACCAAGAGGATCCTGTTTTATTCAATTTATGTTGCACAATTGGTTTGTATTCATTCTGAGGGGTTTAGAAAACACAACAACAAGACAAAACTCAAAACTGATGATTCAAGTGATTATTCTTCAAGTTTTTCTTTGAGGTCAAAATGCTTCTAATAGTGAATTATCTAATCTAGCATCCTCTGGAATCTGTTATTGGTTAAAAAATGCCATATCATAAAATCAAGTGGATAAATCAGTTTAGAAAGTGCTAGGTTTTATAAAAATAAACATATCCTAAATATGTTAATATATTTTATATTTTTAAAAATGTAAATCAAATACCTTTGTGGGAGTGTATGTATACATTAAATCTTTAAATAAAAATAAATAATTTTATACACACACATATATATACACACACACATGCATAAGCTTTAAGTAAAACTAAATCTTTTTTTCAAAAAAGGGGGAAGAAAATTAGAATCTCAGGAGAATTCTCATAGGATTGCACAGATTCCAGTTATGAGTTAGAGAATAAAATATGAAAGATCTAATTATAGACAGCATTTCAATTTCATAAATAAAGTACATACTACAGAGAGAGAAACTAAAAATTTTAGTAAACTAAGGTGAGAAGTACAGATGATATGAAGCAAAATTTTTAAAATGTTTTTAAGATTATTTCCTATTTGTGTTTATTTTTAAGGTTATTTTATTTATTTGAAAGGCAGAGTGACAGACAAAGAGGTAGCGACAGAGAGTCAAAGACCTTCCACCCTCTGGTTCACTTTCCAAGTGGCTACCACAGCTGGGGCAAGGTCAGACTCAAGCCAGGAGCCATCCATCCGGGTCTTTCACATAGTTGGCAGGGGTCCAAGCACTTGGGCCATTTTCTGCTGTTTCCCCATGTGCATTAGTAGGACTGTGGATCAGAAGTAGAGCAGATGAGACCAGCATTTGGATAAGGGATGCCAGGGTCAGAGGCAGCTTCCTAACCCGCTGTGTCAAAATGCCAGCCCCTCACATAAGATGATTTTTAAACTTTCCTTTAGTCAAGCAAATTCCTACCTATGTTTTCCGGTTCTAAATATAAGATAGCCAAAATAATAATGATATATAATAACATATAAAATGATTATATAATAATTACATGTATTATTATAATATATAATTCCACAGTCCATACAGAAACAAAGCAAAGAAGGAAGGGAGAAGGAAAGAAGAAAGGAAGTAAGGAAAGGAAAAAAGGATGGAGAATGGAAAAACAGAAGAGAAAATATGTTGCAGTTGGTGAAACAGAAAACCGAAGGGAATTCTTATGCAGCATAAACTGAACAAGTTTGCCAACCTACAAGAAGTAACGAACGCTGCAAACTAAATAGCCCTCTCCATGCTCCCCAAGATTCTGGAAGCTTCAAATTCCAAATGGGTCTGAACAGGGCATCTGGAAACAAGCCTGCTCCTGCTGATAGGGCTCTCGCATCTGGATTTACCTGTTTATCTGAAGCAAGAACAAACAAGCCACTTAATCTCCATCAAAATCATTTGGCTGTTGCAGAATGGAGCAAGAGTGTTGTCAATGCCATCTTTCTTTCCACTGTTTCAAGACTGCAGACACTCTGAAAAGCTGCCCTATACCCACTGCTCCAAATCAATTTGTCACAAAGTTCCAATCAAATCAATATGGGACTTTGGTTGAAAAATCTAGATTTTTTTTTGGCCTCTATTTTGTTTTACAGAGGTTTTTAGAGAAACAACTATAAAGGGAATTCAAAACTTTCATGGAAAATATGTTTTATGTAAAAAGTATGCATGGATTGCAAAACAATTTTTGCTAAAGTAAGCAAATTTCTTATTTGCAATTTTCATAAACTATTTGAGATGCCCTTGAATCTAGCACAAGATTTGTCGGGAACAAGAGAATGAATCACTCCATATCCATATTCCTTTGTTCCAAAATATAGCCCTTGCTTATTTGCTGAAAACATGTATTATGCTGTTGAACACTGATTCCTTTCATTGTTTAACCCTTGCTGCAACACATTCACCTTGAAAGCTGGTGTGATAATAGGCACAGTGCACAGTGGTTGGGACCTGGCTTGACTGGTAAGTAAGTGCTTATTTCTTAGATACAACTCTTTCTCTGACCAAATCTCACTAACATTTTCATGTATGAAACATAAGGTTTGGAATTCATTATTTCAAACTCTGAATTTCCAGAGAGGGTATTGCATCTTAAGCATTTTGTAGTAACATATCTTTGGTTAATGGATGGGTTTCCAATTCTCTCTTTTTTAAATTTTATTTAATGCATGCAAGTTTCATATATTTCATATATACAGGTTTAGGAACATAGTAATTCTTTCCTCCATCCCGCCCACACTCCAAACCTTCCTCCTCCTTCTCTATTTTCCACTCAATTTTTACAAAAATCTATTTTTGGTTTACTTTATACTCCTAAGATTAACCCTACACTAAGTAAAGAGTTCAACAAATAGTATGAAGAAAAAAAAAAAGAAAATAGAAACCACTGTTTCTCAACAATTCCTCAACTGTTACGTCTACTGACAGAGATGTAACAAGACAAAAGTGGGGATTGTGCACCTTGACCTGAAGAACAATGATGAATGTATAAATGACATAACTGAGAGAAAGAGACACTTATAACACCATATTGTTTAATTTATTTCTGTTTTCCTAGAACACACATGTTGGGTCATTTGATAGTATCCCATAAGTCTCCAATACTGTTTTTAAGTTTTCTAATTTCTTGTTGTTGTTGTTGTTTTTGTTTTTTGAAGGGAGGTATGGTCTGACTGAAAGATTCCAAAGGCTTGTTTTCTAGCTCAGATATTCTTTCTTCTGCCTCACCATGTCTGTTGTTAAGGCTTTCCACTGCATTTCTTATTTGATTTATTGAATACTTCATTTCTAATATTTCCTTTTGATTTCTCTTTAACATCTCAATTTCATAGAAAAAATTTTCATTCATGTCATGTATGATTTACTTTAGCTTGTGGATTTGCTTCTGATTACTTTTGAGTAATTCTATGACTAATTTTTTGAATTCCATTTCTGGCATTTCCTCAATCTCTTCATTTTCACATTCTTATATTGAAATATTGTATTCCTTTCAGGGGGTCATGATGTCTGCCTTATTCTTGTTTCTTGAATTTCTGCACTTACTTTTAGGCATTTGTGGAGTTATGTTTGGTTTTTTTCCTCTGATGGGTTCTATCTTCAAGCAATTCCTCTGTGGCTTAGTGGAATGTCTGCCATTTCAGTGAATACCAAGAGGTGTGTGGAGGGTGTGGCCAGAGAGCTCTGGTCAGTGCTCCAAGGTGAGGGAAGTATCCAGGTAAGACCCAAGTTGGGTGTGGTAGATCTCCTCTTGTTAATAGAAGAGGGAAATGGTCATCTCTGTTGGTGTAATCACCCCCTCACTTCCTCCTCTCCAAGCTGAGAAGTGCCCAGGTGTTAGCTCCCAGTGTGTTCAACACTCATCCATGCCTCTGTATGAACTGAACCAGTGATGTGCTCATTGTGAGCACAATTCCCACTGTAAAGGCCTGCCTCAAGCAACCAACAAGTTCTGAGCATGGAGCAGTGCCCAATAACTGCCCAGGTGATATCAGGCTGATTATTAATAATTTTCAGTTTTCATAACCTTGTGATTTCTTGCCAGTTATTCAGAGATGAATTCTGAATACTGGCTCAAATAGACCACACAGCATGATTTTTAAGCTTTCCATTCAATGAGAGAAATGCTCAGGAGAGTGAGGCTTTTATTTAGGGGAGAAAGAGAAGTCTAGAAGCTAAGTTGGGGGCCAGTGCCGTGGCTCACTTGGCTCACTGCGGCGCCGGCACCCTGGGATCTAGTCCTGGTTGGGGCTCCAGTTCTGTCCCGGTTGCTCCTCTTCCAGTCCAGCTCTCTGCTGTGGCCCGGGAGTGCAGTGGAGGATGGCCCAAGTGCTTGGGCCTTGCACCCGCATGGGAGACCAGGAGAAGCACCTGGCTCCTGGCTTCGGATTGGCGCAGCGCACCGGCCACAATGCGCCGGCTGTAGTGGCCACTTGGAGGGTGAAGCAATGGAAAAAGGAAGACTTTTCTCTGTCTCTTTCTCTCTCTCACTGTCTAACTCTGCCTGTCAAAAAAATAAAATAAAAAAGAAAAAGAAGCTAAGTTTGGTCCATACCAAGCAGAGAGCAGGCCTCGAGGAGCAAGTATGCAGGCAGGAGAGCAGAGAGTGGGTGTCCGGAAGGCCACTTGCCAGTGGGACAACAAGGGCAACAAAGGGAAGGGCCCACTGTGTTCCAGGTCATTTATTTACTCCCCAAGTGGGAGTGGTTATGTAGTCTGATTGGCAGGAGGGCATGCAGGTAGGATCAAGTAGGGGCATGAGATCACACGGGGGGGCATGGTCTTCCAGCTCACAAATCTAATCGATTTTATCCTGTCTGCCTGCCTACAGCACAGGGACCCAGCTACACTACACTCTTCGCCCTCTCATGTAAAAATGGAGTCATGCCTCCTATCCAGGCTCAGTCAATGGTGAGTGCAGATTTTCCCCTCCACTAGAATCTCTGGATCACATGTGTTCACAAGAATCACAAGCCAAATGTTTCTCTATCCCCACCACTGCCACCAGTAGTGCCAAGTAGATGGCATCCTGTCTTAGCCAGTTGCTGTAGACACACACAAAGGCTTCCGTGGCTGCCGCACTGACCTAAAATGGCTCCCACCCTTGCTCAGCTGGGCAGCAGGTATTGTTGTGGGGAAGCTGGGGCAAGACAAACATGTACGCTCTATTTGCACTGGGTCTGCACACAACTGCTTGCAACCACTAGACCCCAGGGCTGCAGCCCAGACTCACACCACGCTTTCTCTCTGGCTATATCCTGTGTTGTGTTTGAGTTTGTGCTGCATGTCTACACCTTCCACACAGGTCCACAGCATTCCCCTTCCTCTTGTAGGATTTCCAATGTGGTTTTCTCTCCAATTATTGCCTGAGAACACATTTCCTACTCTCTCTCTCTCTCTCTTTTTAACTATTTATCCTTAGTCTAGTTCCGTGTGCCATTCCCTAATCAGCCATCTTGAAATCTCCTTTAGGCTACACTCCTTAATGTCTCTCTTCATTTGCTTTTTCTCCTTTCCTATTCCTGTATTGCCATTATTATTTTTACTTATTTTTATGAAATCCATCTTTTAAATTAAATCTCTTAGTGTTGCAGTTATTCAGGTTAGGCTCTCTCTTCTATATTCTTTGTCTACTAATTAACTTTATTTATACACCAAAATTCTTTCCTGAGAAGCAAGAGAGAAGTATGGGGAAAAAATCCATAGTAGATGAAAAAAAAGTATTATTATTAAGAAACAAGCAACTTTGGAAGCTATTTCAATACTAAGAAAGGTGATTCTTTCACATCCTGAGACAACCAGGTTTCCTTTTCAGTATATAGTGTTCAATTGTCAGTGTAGGATTTTAATAGGGATTTTTAAATTTTAGTGAATGTTGTAAATTAATATAATGAGATGTTTCACCAACATGTTAAGCACTAAAAATGATTGCTGGAAAATACTGGCATTATTATTTATAGAAAAAAAAGTAGCATTTTTTCAGTTCAGTTTAATCTGAGTTTGATTGCAAAATCTTACTTCTTTACCAGACTGGCCAGTCCTGGTATGCTCTGTATCATGCTTTGAGATAGAAATGGAAGGGGTTTACTGTCAAGTTTTAAATTTGAAATAGTATGTCATTGCTTTCTTGACTTATTTTATTAATGTTTCGCCAATCCTCCTATCTAAAGGAACATGCCACAAAAAGTCACATTTAATCTCTTTACCAAATAGAATGTCTTGGTCGCAGATCTGCCTATTAATATTTAAGTTCTTTCTTTCTATGCCTCTGAAAATTATAAAGCCTTAATATGATCTAGCTCAAACCAAACCCATTAAAAAATCCCTTCTGCAACATTCATGACAGGTGACTATTCCACTCTGGGGAAAAAATTCCCAGGATCTAAGGGCTCATTATTTTGCCAAGTGTAATAGTGTCAGATAATGACTTTATTAAGACTAAGAGGAAGGCTTAAACTTTGGGTTTGTGCATGACACCCAATCCAGGAACATATTTATAAAGCTATCCCCTAGTCCCATAACTCTTACTCTCATTTGCAGAAATCATCTGTCATACCTAAACCCCCAATTTCCCCCTGGATCTACACTGTCTACTGTGGTAGTCACCAGCCTATATGCTAGGTTTTAACTTAGGCTTTAGTCACCAGATACTCAATCAAACACTAATCAAGGCACTGTTACAAGGGTATTTTGCTGACATGGGTAACATCTCTATCAGTAGATGTCAAGTAAGAGAGTGAATGGAATATGAATGGGCTTCATCAAGCCACTTAAAAGGTTGCAACAAAATGAATGCAATTGGAGATCATTATGCTTAATGAAATAATCTGGACCCCACAAAAAACAAATATATGTTTTCTCTGATTCATGGTAGCTAATTTATAGAGTACAAAAAATGTAATACATATGACTGAAATGGACATCTTGGGATTTGATTACTGTTTATAGCCCTTGTCTGTACTCCTGCAAAATAGTGCTGTTTCTACTTATTGAATTATTTATTTAGTGGAGGATTAAGTCTGTGATTATAAAGTAAATTGAAACTATGTCATCACAAACATTAAAAGGAGAAAAAAAGGAGAAAGAAGGAAAAGAGGGAGGCAAGAAATATCATTATGTGATTAAAATGATATATGAAATACATGAAATGTTTTATCTGTATTAATAAATAAATAAAAAGAGTCACAGAAAAAGAGAAGGGTTTTAAGATCAGAACCGAGGTTTTCCTGAAGATTAAATTCTGCCCCTGTGATGCAGATTAACTCCTGCCCAAGAATTACCAGACAGCCCTTCCCTGTGAGTTTTTTACTTGCCTAGCCACCTTTCTGTAATCATTATGTAAGTCCGTTACTCCTATTCCTCTCTCTCTCTCTCTGTCTCTCTCTCTCTCTCACACTCACACAGATTTCTCTCTCTCTGTGTGTATGTGTATAAAGTATTTCAAAGGTTTGTGTATGAGGGTGGCCATAGTAGTAGTGTGTTAGCTCACCACTTGGGACACCCACATCCCATATAAACACTTCTGGGTGGCAGCAAACCATGTTAGATGTGCTGCAGTTCCTGCTGCCCATGTATGACACCAGTATGGAATTCCTGGCTTCTGGTTAGACCTGGTTGATCATAGCTGTTGCAGGTATTTAAAGAGTAAACCAGTGGATGGAAATAGATCTCTGTCTCTTTGTCACTCTGCCTTTCAAGTAAATAAAAAAATACATCATACAAAAAAATTTTGTGGAAAATGAAATTTAAAGGATAAGCTTATTTTTTGTGCAAAAAATTTGAAATGTATGCAAAAAAAAGGTTTTAAAAAGTCTGTGAAAATGCATATTATGAAAAGTTTATACGTGGATTTCAATCTGCACCAAAATAGACTTAATTCCACTTTTCCACAAACTTTTTGAAGTGCTCTCTTGTGTGTGTGATAGATATAGCCATATCTCCACATCTTGCTGGTGTGTTTCTCTGTTGAGAATAATGAATATTTAAATTGTTCTTTAAAAAAACGTAAAATTCCAAGTCAGTCTTGGTGGCCATATTGCAGGAATTCAGTGGTCACTTGAGATAGTCTTCCTGGACAGCAGGTTTTTCTCTTGGCCGAAAGCTCTAAGGCACAGCACTTGCCTAATCCAAGCTTTTCCAGTTCCTGCAATTGCTTACTAATTAACGTTTCAGGTTAACACCTCATCATATTATCTTACACATTCACTAAAATTTAAAAATTGCTATTAAAACATTATACCAACAATTGAACATTTTGTACTCCACAGGAACCATGATCATCTCAAGGTGTGAAGGAGTTACCACCCCTTATACTGAATAGTATTGATACTGAATAATATTTCCAAAGGTACCTATGTATGAAGAGTCATGCGTGATTTCCCTTCCACTATGGAAAGTCTTTTTTCCCATATTTCCCTCTTGCTTACCAGAAGATAATTTCATTATATGAACAAAACTAATTAGCAAACGGAGGCTATGAAAGAGAGAAGCAATTCTGAGCATATGCAAGGCTGAGAGATTGAATGGAAATTATTAAATCACAAAATAAATAGAAAATGGTAATAATATTATAGGAGTAGGAACAAAGAGAAAATGTTGACAGACTTTACAGAGCATAGGATGGAAAATAGAGAAGAGAATAAGGATGAGGGAGAGTGTAAAACTTTAAAAGTTTGCTTTATAATGAAATAGTGTCCTGTGCCTGAAGTATAGAGGTTGACACGTTTTTTCTACATGCGTTATATTCATATTAATTTTGCCATGGATTATAGTTCAATTTACTGCAGTGGCATCTCTCTGTTGGTTTATATTGAGTTTCTAGTCAATAAAAACTGTAAAATGCTTGTCATAAAATGCTATTAAGTCTTGCCACTCCTTCCTTTATTTAAGTGACTGTTGATATATAGAAGTGAAAATTTACATGTTATGTAGCTTATTACTGTGAATTTTGACTCATAATGCTGGTGTGTCAAGAATTTTTAAGGGATCAGCATCGTTGCAAAACAGGTTAAGCTTCTGCCTATGATGCTGGCATCGTCTAGGGCACAGGTTTAAGACTCGGCTGCTCCACTTCTGATCCAGCTCCCTGCTAATGCATCTGAGAAAGTAGCAGAAGATAGTTCAAATGCCTGGGCCCCTGAAAACCATTTGGGTGACCCAGAAGAAGCTCCTGGCTCCTGGCTTTGGCCTGGTCCAGCCCCAGCCATTGCAGCCATTTGGGGAGTGAACCAGAGGACAGAAAATCTGTCTCTCTGTCTTTCCTTCTGTCTCTGTGACAGACAAATAAATAAAAATAAGTGAATCTTCAAAAAATTTTGAAGCGTTTTCTCCAACACTCTCTTTTTTGTCCCTCAAACAATTAGAATTCCTTACTCTCCAAATAACAACTACCTATATGAAACTCACTTAAATAAGGAAAATCATTGGTTCATATATCATTAGAGTAGAGGTTAAGTGGAATTCAAAATGTCTTGATCCATGGGTTTAACCACTCATAAGTGTAGCAGAGTTGTCCTTTCTCCCCAGTGTGCTTTCTCAGCTGCATTATAAAATTTTGCATCTTTATGTTCTTAACAGTAACTACCAGACAATATCAGAGCTAGTTTTCTAAGGCTTTCTCTTAAGAGTTAAAAGATCTTGCTAGATGACATCACTAAATATCTCTTGCAACCACATTGATAAGATTATGATTCAGGGCTGATTTTTTAGATCATATGGGCAAAGGAATCACATCTTCCCTTTACTATTCATACCCACACCTGTAGCTGAGACTAGAGCAATTTCTTTTACATATGATTAGATTTATATTGTTAGGAAAAAGATGAATTGATGTTAAATGAGTATAGACAGTTGCTATCATGAGAATTCTTTCAGTGCTGTGTGATTGATACTTTTTGAATTTTAAGCCTTTATCAGATTTTCTAGTGAAAATATTGATATGGCAAATTAATAGGTATCTCCAGAGATCACTTTTCAATATGGTCTCAATTTATTAACAGGTTAAGTGCTCATTTTAAAGCCACTTATAGGTTAACTTCCACTTATGAGAGAATATACAGTATATGTCTTTCTGTAACTAGCACATTTCACTAAACATAACGGTAACATAGTCAAATAGAAGTAACAAGTTCTAGTGTTCTGTAGCACAGTGAGGCAACTATAGTTCACCAAAGAGTATTATATACTATGCAAATAACTGGAAAAGAAAAGCTGGTTGGATCCAAACACATAAAGAGATAAGAAAATGAAAGGCCATTTGCCTGGATGGATCGGTTCATTCTACACTTGTATGCTGAAATATACTTTATGCACTTTTACCCCATAAAAGTATTTGCAGGGAGCTAGATTGAAAATGGAGCAACTGGGACTCAAACCAGCACCTCTGTGGAATGCTGGTGCCTCTGGCAGCAGCTTAATCCACTGTGCCAAAACACTGTCCCCTATTTACACATTAATAAAAAAAATTAAATAATATATAAATTAATTAAAAATTAAGCCAGGTAATTATTAATCAATTAGAATCTATTGTTACTAAAGTTCAATAAGTTGTGAGATGTGTTATAATTTGTAGCTAGTAAGAAAAATCCAGGGGCCAGTGCTGTGGCTTAGTAGGCTAAGTCTCTACCTGCACCACCAGCATCCCATATGGGCACTGGTTCCTGTCTTGGCTGCTCCTCTTCTAATCCAGCTCCCTGCTTATGGCCTGGGAAAGCAGTAGAAGATGGCCCAAGTGCTTGGACCCCTGCATCCATGTGAGGTACCTGGAAGAAGCCCCTGGCTGCTGGTTTCAGATGGGCCCTGCTCCAGTTGTTGCAGCCACTTTGGGGAGTGAACCAGCAGATGCAAGTCCTTTCTCTCTGTCTCTCCCTCTCTCTGTCTGTAACTCTGCTTATTAAGTAAGTAAGTAAGTAAATCTTTTTTTTCAGAGACACCTTTTATTTAAGGAATGCAAACTTCATGCATTTCATAAGAACATCTTTAAGAATATAGTGATTCTTCCAACCGTGCCCGATCTCCACCCACATTCCCACCCCCCTTTTTCTCCCTCTCCTACTCCTAGTATTGTTTAATACTAAGATGTGTTTTCAATTGACTTTAAACACAGAATACTAAGTCTATAGCAAGTGAAGAGTTCATCAATTCGTATGAAAAAAGAAGATAAATAAATAAATACAAACAGTTTCTAAACATTCAAGACAGGGGCTGTTCAAAGTCATTGCATCTCAAAGTTAATTTCATTTTTTTTTGATAAACTAAATTAACTTTAAAGAAGCACCCAAAAATGATACATCTTTTTTTTTTTTTTTTTTGACAGGCAGAGTGGACAGTGAGAGAGAGAGACAGAGAGAAAGGTCTTCCTTTGCCGTTGGTTCACCCTCCAATGGCCGCCGCGGCCGGCGCGCTGCGGCCAGCGCACCACGCTGATCCGATGGCAGGAGCCAGGTGCTTCTCCTGGTCTCCCATGGGGTGCAGGGCCCAAGCACCTGGGCCATCCTCCACTGCACTCCCTGGCCACAGCAGAGGGCTGGCCTGGAAGAGGGGCAACCGGGACAGAATCCGGCGCCCCAACCGGGACTAGAACCCGGTGTGCCAGCGCCGCTAGGCGGAGGATTAGCCTAGTGAGCTGCGGCGCCGGCCAAATGATACATCTTTTGTGAGCATTTAGACATAACGGTAGCTTATGAGACATAAGAATATCCTCCACTTAATACATTAAAAGAAAGTAAGTCTTTGGGAACAAGTTTTATAATTAATTAAAGAAGCATATAAGAAAACAAATAATGGAGTTGGACACTTTGGCATAACTAAAACTTATGAGACATAAGTGTATCCTCCACTTAATTTACTAAAATGGAATAAATCTTTGAACACAAGTTTTATTACTAACTCTCCTAATACAACTCCTTGAGGACAGAGGTCCTGTATGGGAAGTTAGTGCACAGTGACTTCTGCTGTTAATTTAACAATTAGCACCTTTTTTAAAAAAAAAAAGATTTATTTATTTATTTGAAAGTCAGAATTACACTGAGACAGAAAGAGAGACAAAGAAAGAGAAAGAGGGGACTTCCATCCGCTGGTTTACTTCCCAATTGGCTGCAATGCCAGGAGCTGTGCAATCTGAAGCCAAGAGCCAGGAGCTTCTTCTGGGTCTCACACACGAAGGCAGGGGCCCAAGAATGTGGGCCATCTTATACTGATTTCCCAGGCCATAGCAAAGAGCTGTATTGGAAGTGGAACAGCCAGGACTCGAACAAGTGCCCCTATGGGATGCCAACACTGCAGGTGGCGGCTTTACCTGCTATGCCACAGTGCGGGCTCCAAAAATTAACACTCTTATGTATGACATCTGTGATCACCCGAGGCTCTTGATGTGAGATGCCTAGACTAAGGAAGACTTTTAAATCCAGAAACTCCATCAGTATTTAGACAAGGCCATCAGCAAAGTGAAAGTTCTCTCCTCCCTTCAGAGAAAGGTACCTCCTTCTTTGATACTTTTTGGTACTTCTTTCTACTGGTTTCTCGCTCATAGAGGTCCTTCATGTAGGACATTTTTTGCAACAGTGTCTTGACTTTCCATGCCTGAAATGCTCTCATGGGCTTTTCAGCCAGACAAGAATGCCTTAAGGGCTGATTCTGATGTCAGAGTGCTACTTAAAGTTATTGTCATTGTATGAGTCTGCTGTATGGTCTCTTTCCATGTTACTAAACACTTATCCTATCTATATGATCATTTTAACAATCCTATCCATATGATCACTTTAATACTTAAAATGCTATTTCCCCCCAGCTTAAGAGTATGTGGGCTCCCAAAGCAAGTTTTTAAATTGTACTCTTAGAAGTAAGTTTATAGGAATGTATGCAGAATTATACAGCTTTACAGCTACAGACTTCATACATTTCCTAATTACAACTTTAGGAATATGGTTATTCTTCCTACCATGCCTGGCCTCCTACCCATATTCCCACCCCTCTTCCCTCTCCTTCTCTTATTCTCATTCTTATTTTTTACTAGTATCTCTTTTCAATTAATTTTACACACATATGATTAACTCTATGTTAAGTAAAGAGTTCAAATAGTAAGAAAAAAAAAAAACTGTTCCTCAACAGCAAGACAAAGGCTGTTCAGAGTTATTGCTAAAAAAAAAAAAAAAAAAAAAAAAAAAAAAAAAAAAAAAAAAAGTCCAAATATTTACTGAGCACCTACTATGTAAAAGAACTTTTCTTGGTGATAGGGAAATGCAGTGACCTGAGTAGTCCACCATGCCTGCTCTCACATGGAATTTAAATTGTAATGCGAAGATGAGAAAGTTAAGCTCTTAACATATTAGATGTGATAAATAGGGAATCAACAAAGTAAAATAAAGAAGAGGAAGTGTTAGGGTGTAATAGATGAGTATAATGTAAGTGGAACGTTTAGGAAATACCTTAGTGAGAAGGAAGCAAATGTCTGAAGGAGATTTTTTTTTAAATGTAAGGAAAAAACATTCCTTGCAGAGAGAACAAGGCCAAGGGGAGCATTCAGTGAGCAGGGAGGAGGTGCAGTCAAGGGAGAAGAGAAGAGGGTGGGCAGGAACAGTGCAAAGGTAAGGGTAATGACCATGTTAGACCATTTGCTTGAGTTTTTATTCTGAGGGAGAGGAGAAGCATTGGAGGACCTTAGCTGTGAAATAATATAGATTATGACTTTAAAATGCTTTACCATTTGCTGTTTCTAAAAAGTAAATTTTAGCAAGGTCAGTGCAGAAGCTAGAAGTCATATTTACAACCATTGGGAGAAATGATGGTAACTAGATGCAAGGTATAGTTTTTCATGCATGGTTTCTTCAAAATACATATTTTCCATGAATGTTCTGAACATTCTTTGTACCCATAGCTTTCAAAAATTTTCCACCAATGAAACTAACATTTTGATCCCGTTTTTCCAGGAATTCTTTGAGGTATTCTCGTTTATATGCATGCTAATGAGGATTATGCAGATGAGAGGAAATAAAAAATGATTTAGGCAAGAGGAGAGAATTACAGAAACAGCACCAGTATTCGTTAAAAACATGTGATGACTTTCAGTGCACACATGTTCTAAATGAATGAAGCAACTGAGTTAGCCAGAGATGACACAGTGAGCTTGGGAAAGTAACAGGTAAGGATCTTTGATGCACAAAGACTGCTCATAAATGAAAAGTGGTTAGACCTTTTCACGTGTTATTTCTTTTCACATGTGTTTAAAATGCACTGTGATATGATTACAAAAGATTTTACAGGATTATACAATCACAAAATGTTTGGATTGAATTGAAACTAATTTTTATTGTTGATTGAAGAATAACAATTAAAAACACATAGAGAACATTAGGTCTATTTAAAAACCACATAGAGAATTCTACTGAAGAGACTATATATTGGACTACAGAACAACTCACTAATATAAAAGTGAAATTGTATCAGGTATGTTTTCTGATCACAATACCATGAAACTAGAAATCAGTGACAGGGAGAATCTCAGAAAATTGTCAAATGAGTGCGAACTAAAAAACATGCTCCTGGACAATGGGTCAAAGAAGAAATTAAAAGAAAATTTTAAAAATATCTTGAGGTACACAAAAATGGAAGCACAACATACTAAAGCTTATGGGATGCAGGAAAGGCAGTTCTGAGAATGAAGCTTATAGCAATAAATAAATAAAAGAATAAAGATATCAAATAAGCAACCTAATATCGTATCTAAACAGGCAAAAAAGAGAAAAAAAAAATAATCCCAAACTTTGTGGAAGCGAGGAAATAATAAAGCTCATAGCAGACATAAATAAAATAGACACTAGAAAAATGATAGAAAAGATTAAGGGGCTGGCACTATGGCACAGCAGGTAAAGCCTCTGCCTGCAGTGCCAGCATCCCATATGAGCACTGGTTTGAGTCCTGGCTGCTCCACTTCCGATTCAGCTCTCTGCTATGGCCTGGGAAAGCAGTTAAAGATGGCCCAAGTCCTTGGCCCCTGCCCTTGTGTGGGAGACATGGAAGACACTCCTGACTCCTGGCTTCAGATCAGCCTAGCTCCTGGCCTTTCAGCCATTTGGGGAGTGGACCAGTGGATGGACGACCTCTCTCTCTCTCTTCTGGCTCTCTGTAACTCTATCTTTAAATTAAATAAACAAATTTTTTAAGAAAAGATTGAGAGTTGAAAATTTGATTTTCTAAAAGCAAAAGAAATTGGCAAGCCGTTAGATAGAATAATGCAGCAAAAAGAGTGAAGGCTCAAATAAATAATCAGAAATGAAAGAGGACACATTATAACTAACCCTACAGGAATACAAAAGATCATAAAGACCATGAATAAGTATACACCAAAAAATTATACAATTAAGAAAAATAGAACAATTACTAGAAACAGAAGAAGGAAGAAATGTAAAATCTAAACAAATAAGGAAAATGTAGACTGAAATGGTAATTAAATCTCCTGTCAAAGAAAAACCTGGAACCTGACAGTTTCATTGCTGAATTCTACCAGTCACTTAAAGAAGTACTATCATCAATCCTTCTCAGACTCTTCCAAAATATCTAAGAAAAGGGAATACTTCCAGATGCCTTTTAAAAGGCCAGGATTACAGAATCAGACAAAGACCTCACAAGTAAAGAAAACTATATGCCAACATCCCTGGCAAGAATGGATGAAAAATCCTCAACAAAATACCAGTAAACTTAATTCAATTGCACAGTACAGATATCTTACACCATGATCAAGTGGAATCATACCAGAGATGTAAGGACTTACAAGCATTCAACGTACATAACTTGACAATTATGATACACAATTTAACAAAAATAAAGGACAGAAGCCAAACAATAGATGCAGAAAAAACCATTTAACACAATTCAACATCTGTTTATGACAAAAATTCTCATAAAATAGATACAGAACAAATGCATCTCAATACAATTATAGACCATAAATGACAAGCTCACAGTTAATATCATCATAAATGGTGAAAAGCTGAAGCATTATCCTTTAAAATAAGGATCAAGGCAAAGATACACAGTATCACTATTTCTATTATGACATGTTCTAGTCCTATCCAGGGCAATGAGACAAAAAAAGAATAAAAGGCTCCTGTATCATAAAGAAGGACTTAAAGCTATCTCTGTTGGCTTATAGCATTATGTTGCATATATAAAACTAAAAATTTCATCAAAAAACTTATAGAATTGATAAATTCAGTAAAATTGCAGTTTACAAAATCACATAGAAAAAGCATTTCTATCTATACTCTAACAACAAAGTATCCAAAAAGAAGAGGAGGAGAAGAAGGAGGAAGAAGAAATAACAAACAAAACAACCCCATTTACAATACTACCCCCTAAAAAGAAAACCTTAGGAGTGAATTTAAGCAAGGTGCTAAAAGATTTGTATTCTGAAAACAGTAAAACATTAATGAAAGAAACTGAAGTAGATAACAAATACATGAAAAGATATCCTATGTTCATGGATTGAAAGACCTAGCATTGTAAAAATGTCCATACCACTCAAAACAATATATGGATTCAGCACAATCCCTATCAAAAATGTCAATGACATTTTTCACAGAAATAGGCAAAGAATGTTAAAATTTGTATAAAAGCATAAATGATCCCAAATAGCCAGGGTAATATTGGCCAAGAAGAAAAAATTTTGGAGGCATCACATTCTGATTTCAAAATGTTCAGGTACAATGGAGAAACGATACTGTCTTCAATAAAATGGATATCCAGAATAATTATATTGGTGCTGATCTCATCCCATGTACTACAAATCAATTCAACATAAACAATACTGCATTTCAATACTACTAGAAGAAAGTACAGGAGGAAAAATCCATGGCATTGGTCTGGGTAACAATTTTCTGATAAAGCTCTTAAAGCAAAAAAAGCAAAATATTGACAAATGAGATTACCACAAACTAAAAAGCTTTAATATTGTAAATAATAGAGTGAAGATAAAGCCCACACATTGGGAGAACATTTTTGCAAGCATATCTCTGATAAAGGTCTAATAGTCAAAGTATACAAAGAACTCAAACAACTAAACAGCCAGAGAACAAACAATTTGATTTAAAAAATGGGAAAGTTTTGAACAGAGATTTCTTGAAAGAAGAGATAGAGAAGGCCAATAGATATACAAAAAGATGCTTTACATTTTTATCCGTGAAACACAGAATCACAGTGAGACATCTTCTCACTGCTGTTAGAATGACTAATATCAAAAAGTCAAATGAGAACACTGGTCAGTGTTTGGTGAGGATGTGGAGAAAATGGAACCATATACACTATTGTTGGGTATACACATTAATATAGCCATTTTGCACAGTACTATGGAATGTCTTCAAAAAGCTAAAAATAGTATTACCATGTAAAACTGCAATAACACATCTGGCTGTATATCCAAAGAAACTAAATTCACAATGTCAAAAGGATACCAGCACTTCAGTGTTCATTTCATCATTATTCACAATATCAGTTTATGGAAGCTATCAAAGTATCTGTCAGTGGATTAATTGTTAAAGAAGATATTGCACACACACACACACACACACACACACATTTGAATACCCTACAGCCTAAAAAAAGAAATAAATTCTACTATTCATGACAACATGGATAGAACCAGAAGTCAGTATACTGAATTATCTAATCAGGCCCAGGAAAGCAATTACTGTATGATCTCATTTATATGTGAAATCTAAAAAGTAGACTTCACAGAAACAGGAAAAAAGTGGTTAGCACAAGCTTGTGGGAAGAGGGAAATATGGGAAATAAAAGGATGTTGGTCAAAGGGTATACCTTTAACTTCAATCAGAGGAATAAGTTTTAGTGCTGCATTGTATTGCATGGTTAGTGTGTTTAATAACAATATACTATTGGAAGGGGTTCCAGGCTCCTGGCTTTGGGCTGACCTGATCCCAAACATGGAGGCAACCTGTGGAATGAACCAAGGGATGGAAGCTCTCTCTCTCTCTCTCTCAAAAAATTGTTAAATATACAAACAAATAAATACAAAGATGCAGCGTAGGACACTCTCATCCCATATTAAAGTGCTTGGATTTGAGTCCCCTTGGCTTCTGATTCCAGATTCCTGCTCATGCACACCCTGCTGGAACTAATGATGGTTTGAGTACTTGAGTTCCTGCCACTCACCTGGGAGACCTGAATTGAGTTCCAGGCTCCTGGCTTCATACTGACTTAGCCCCAGCTATTGCAGGCATTTGGGGAATGAACCAATAGATGAAAGATCTCTGTTTTTTCTCTAACTACTTTTCAAATAAACAAAACACGATTTTTCAAAAAAACCTGTTTCTTTTAAAAAGAACAATTTATGGGATGCTCTGGCAACGTGTTGGTGTTCTATTGCTGCATAACCAAACTTAGAGATTTAAAATCACACAAATATGTTACCTGATAGTTTCCATGGGTCAGGAGTCCAGGTACAGGTTATCTGTGTCCTAGGCTCTGACCTTCACTTGATTGAAATCAAGGTGTGGGCCATGCTGTGCTTCTCCTCTGAGGCTCAGGATCTTCTTCCCTGTCGCTCCCCCGTTCATGGAGGAACGACACAGGACCCTGCGCTGTTCTTTTGTCTGCTCGGCCCTTCCCCGGTTTGCTGCTGGCCCTTCCCCGGTTTGCTGCTGGTCCTTCCCGGGTTGGCTGCCGATCCTTCCACCTCCGTGGAAGGGCGGCTCCCCCTGCCACTTTCCCCACTTCCGCGGGGGAGCAGCACACCGCTGGCCGGCCCTCTCAGGGGCTGCACAGGTGTTCCTTCAGGTGTTCCCTGGTGCATGTTGTCTCTCTCCTCCTTTATAGTCCTCTTCCACCAATCCCAACTCTGCTACCCACACGCTGAGTACGCTGCTCTCCTGCAATCAGGAGCAGGATCAGTTCCTGCAGGTTATTGGTCGAACTGGAGGCAGCTGTGTAAAAGTTGTTTACTCCTCTCCCAGCGCCATATGGTGGGAGAGCAGATGCATAGAATAAGTCTTAATTCCAGTAACTTAGTCTAGTCCGAGTTGCTCCCCACACTTCCCAAGAAACACTCCTGGCAAATCTCATCTCCTTAAAGCTGTATGACCAACATCCCTGCTCGCTTCTTAGCTGTTGAGATGTCTCAGGGGGTAGAGGCTGCCCTGCCCTAGCCACCCAGAGCCCACAAGCAATTCATAACTTGGTTGTTTCCTTCCAGGGCATAAGAACATAATTTTCTGACACTTCCCATCTTTTAAAGGATATTACAATTAGATCAGATTCACCCAGAATGGGCTCTTTGATTAAGTCAGGCCGCCTGATTAGCGACAGGGGACAGGAATAATTTCCAGTCCTGTTTACAGATTTCTCATACAGTTATGGGGAATGGGTTACAGGTGTATATACCAGAGGGTAGAAATTTGAAAACATCTCAGATTTTTGCCTACCACAGACAGTAAACTACTAAACAGAAATCAGCATGGACTTCGCTCTCCACTAGAGACTTTTTTTTTACTGTTTCTGACTAGGAAGCAGAATGGTGACACTGCTTTGGAAAGAGTGGTATCTTTGGGGAAGATTCTCAGTTGTAGGAAGAGCCTGGGTGTCCAGGAACAGCCAGTGTCCCTGTAGAAGGAGAAATTGCTGCAAACTTTCTTTCCAAGGGTCCTTTCATTCTCAGCCATTAGACCTGCAGGGTGTTTCGTATAAAATCAAATGCTGCACTGAGATGCAACTGATGCATTATTGCGTCTCAGGATTTATTGGCTTGATTTGTGCTTCTGCATGGCTAGAAGTAGAGATTTAAAAGTTTGCATTTAAATATGTAGTGTGCCATGGTATCAGAGGGAAAGGTTGGATAGAATGGTGCCCATAGTGATACAGGCCAAGCAAGAGCAAAACAGAGAGATGCCCAAGGAGGGAATGGGGAAACGAGGAGGGGCGAAGTCCATTCATGCAGCAAGGAGAGGGGGCCCATGTCAGAATGACAGCAGGAGAGCAGAAGCAAATGCAGTTATTTTCCATGTTGTGAAGCTCTCTGAACTTTGGTCAGAGTTCATATTTACCTATGAGTGTTTATTATCTTACTGCACATCAGCAACAACAATGAAAATAGTATGTGTACCATAAAGCTAGCTATACCTCAAAATAGGCAAAAGACCCCCCAGTGAAGTCTAAAATGCTGAGTGGTGAAGTCACTTAGTCTAGCAGTAAAAATATCCATATCCCACATCAGCAAAACTGTTTTTTCAACACAAGCATTATTTGAACTTATATAAAGTAACAATTAAATAAATCTTATTAAAACAAAGATAGCCGGCGCCGTGGCTCAATAGGCTAATCGTTTGCCTTGCGGCGCCGGCACACCAGGTTCTAGTCCCAGTCGGGGCGCCGGATTCTGTCCCGGTTGCCCCTCTTCCAGGCCAGCTCTCCGCTGTGGCCTGGGAGTGCAGTGGAGGATGGCCCAAGTGTTTGGGCCCTGCACCCGCATGGGAGACCAGGATAAGTATCTGGCTCCTTGCTTCGAATCAGTGCAGTGCGCCGGCTGCAGTGCGCCGGCCGCGGCGGCCATTGGAGGGTGAACCAGCGGCAAAAGGAAGACCTTTCTCTCTGTCTCTCTCTCTCACTGTCCACTCTGCCTGTCAAAAATAAAAAAAAATTAAAAAAAAAAAAAAAAAGGTAAGGGAGCCAGCATTTTGGCAAAGTGAATAAAGCTGTAGCCTACAACATCAGCATCCCATCCTTTTCATGTCCTGCTCCCTGCTAATGGCCTGGGAAAAGCAGCAGAAGACAGTCCAAGGGCTTGGGCCCCTGCTACCTGAAAGAAGCTCCTGGATCCTAGCTTCAGCCTGGCCCAGCCCTGGCCATTGCTGTCATCTGGGATGTGAACTAGCTGATGGAAGATCTGTCTCAGTTCCCTCCCTCTTTCTATAGATCTTTCAAATAAATAAATAAATATTTAAAAACACAAAGGTAATCATTTTTTTAATTTTATTTATTTTTTTTGACAGGCAGAGTGGACAGTGGAAGAGAGAGAGACATAGAGAAAGGTCTTCCTTTGCCGCTGGTTCACCCTCCAATGGCCGCCGCGGCCGGTGCGCTGTGGCCGGCGCACCGTGCTGATCCGATGGTAGGATCCAGGTGTTTCTCCTGGTCTCCAATGGGGTGCAGGGCCCAAGCACTTGGGCCATCTTCCACTGCACTCCCTGGCCACAGCAGAGAGCTGGCCTGGAAGAGGGGCAACTGGGACAGAATCCGGCGCCCCGACCAGGACTAGAACCTGGTGTGCCGGTGCCGCAAGGCGGAGGATTAGCCTACTGAGCCACGGCGCCAGCCAGGTAATCAATATTTGAAACTCACTACTGATCAGTTATTTTACTTCCTTATACTGTTACCTATAGTGTTGAGTTCGTGTGACTCCATGGAAATAGTATATAATGTAGATCACTGTGCATCTTTTCCCAACTCTTCTTCAGTAGCATTACACTGGTGACTTGAACTTGGTCATGGAATATTCACACCATGAAAATCAGTAAACCTAAAACATCAAGGATTGATCTAAGCTAAAATTGAAAGAAGCTTCAATTTAATCAATATAATTTATGCAAGAGTGAGAAATAGTTTTTTTTTAAGATTTATTTATTTGAAAGTCACAGCCACACACAGAGAGAAAGAGAGTATAGAGAGAGGGACAGAGAGAGGTCTTCCATCTGCTGGTTCACTCCCTAGATGGCCGCAACAGCCAGAGCTGGGTGGATCAAAAGCCAGGAACCAGGAGCTTCCTCTAGGTCTCCCACATGGGTGCAGGGGCCCAAGGACTTGGGTCATCTTATACTGCTTTCCCAGGCCATAGCAGAGAGATGGATTGGAAGTGGAGCAGTCGGGACTCGAACCAGTGCCCATATGGGTTGCTGGCACTGCAGGTGGCATCTTTATCCAATATGCCACAGTGTTGGCCCCTGAGAAATAGTTTAAAAGCTCATCAGATAAATTGACAGTAAGTGTATTGGTAAATAATTGATAGACTGAGAGGAAAGGTGTCAAATCATGATTGAATTGCAACTATAGGTTGGCTTCAAACACAAAATTCTTATAAAAATCAACATACTCTATGAGAATCAATGACTATATGAATGTAGCATAAACAGTATTGCATACTTTTATTATTATCTTTAACTTGTGATAAGGATCCTTCATTTTAGTAAAATTGGTAATAAACTCATGTATCTATGATGAGTCTTTAAGAAGTTCATAGAAAAATAAATATTCTGAGGAAACAGTGCATGGGATGAAAAAATTCACCAAAATACACAGCATGAAAAAAAAATCTGTATTTTGCATGTGTTTCAATAATTTTTGCACTAAAATAAGATTATCATTTAATTCAATTTCCACAAATGTCTATATGTATTCATTTCCCTCTTCCCCAGAAATAAAATTTTGTTTAACATTCCCCAGATGCCACTGGCTCTACTCCAAGGGTGTGACTCAGTGCACTGTGATGGGAGCGCACACTGGACACAAGCCTGAGCATAAAAAGAACACAGGATCCGGTACTGGCTTATCCACCGACACACAGAATTTGGAAATTTATTTAGCTTCTTAGCTCCAGGTTTCTCTTTGTAAAGGCAAGAGTGCAGTCTCTGATACACCTGCATGATAGAATCACTGTGGGGGACAAGTCGAGTAACGGATGTAAATGTCCCCTGAAGAATTTGAGTGGACAGGAATGCCAAAGTCCTTGCTGTGTCCTACAGCTCATGTCTCTGTGCATTCAGTGGAGATTCCTGGAGAGTGCAAGCTGAATGTCCTCTCAGAGATCACATAGCCTCCACTTGTAACGAGGGAAGGCCCCAGGACTGGACTGCTGCAATTACATGACTGTGAGAAGGGCTTATATGCTTATCCAGCATAGCATTTTTTTAAATCCAAGTTCTAGTCATTTCCAGGGCCAAATCAATCATATATAATAATTAGGGAAAAATAGCGTACAAATTCAATGTACAAATCAAGAAAGAGCAGTCCAGTGTATCACAGGCTGGAGGATCTGCCTGGAGAGGGAACGTTTAAGAAATCACTAACACATCTTCTTGAAAGTTAGGGAGTAGTGCTACTCTTTACAGGATCCCTGACACAGAAAGAATTAATGTTTAAAGTATAAGAAATAATATGTTGATTTTATACTGGGTAAATATTTCTTCCCAACTCAATATTAAAATCTCTTTCAATATCATCATCCAACACTCCTAGAGATTTAGCTAGTTTTAGTAAAAAGATTTCTCCTTTCTTTGCCTTTGCCTTGCAAAAGTCTATTTCTCTTTATAGTTTTCAACTAGGCATCAATTCTTAAGTACACAATAACCCAGCGTATGCCTGATAGGGAAGAAGTCCCCATTGAACATCTGATGTATATGGTACAGCTTTGTACCCAATAGGTCCTGGATTTGGCTGCAGTCTTTTTAAACACCTAGAGGCTGAGATGAATAGACTAAGGGACAACTGGACACATGCATACGTACCTCAAAGAGGCTGTGTTTTCTCCTGTAAGCAGTGACTGCCAAGTGAATTCCACGTGAATACAAGGACTGGTGAATTCAAAATGCTTTTTGCTTTTGTGTGGTCGATTTCAACTGCTTAACAAAAACTGTAATGCCTTTATTCCTATTGGGGCTTCCTGATGCCCGGATCAATGAGCTCTTCCGATGAAACTGTGAGTCAGCCAGCCATCATAACTTTTCTTAGATTTTATTAAAAGGTGGTTTTCCCAAGATATCCTCTATTTTAAGGAAAGATTGCTGCAGAGTTACATCAAAATCAAACACACGTCTAGTGTAATTTCCCATTTAATTTTTTTATCCTATTTGGAGCTGTGAGTCTAGTCATGGCATTAACATGCTGGTAGCTGATTGCACTTCAGGCTTTCTTCTCCTCTAATGATTTCAGGTAATATAGAGGTAGAAGAGAATATGATTAATGACAGAGAATCATTTCGGCACTTCAGAGTTTATTAATCAAGTATGTGATACACTGGGGCTCTAACTGGAATGCCAAATTGCAGGTGCTCATGTGCTGTTTCTAAATGAATCTTAACACATGTAAATCCTCTGTACATGCAGTTGTAATTATAAAACGATGATAGAATGACTCAGGGCCAATTTGAGGCCTGCTCATTGGCTGTCAGAGTTTCTTCCTAATTCACTTAGACTCTACTCCCCACTGGGGCACGAGAGAAGAGCGATTCCATGTTCAAGCTCCTCTAAAGCCTCCCGTTCTGTTTTTGTTTTTCATCTTTAACCTAAGTCACCAGGGAATATCGGCACTCAAATCAAATTTCCAGGCAAAACAAGCAGGGAGGGCAATTGAAAATGAATCAAGAGGATATGAATATGATTAAATAGTTTGCCTTCTTACTGATAGAATTAGCTAAGCTGTGCTCTTCCCAGTAAGAAGAACTTTTAAAAAGTGGCAGTCCCATCATTCATGCCTCAAAGATTCCCATAGAATAAAGGCCTTCCCAGGGGTTTGCCCCATCTGTCTTCCAACTGAGCTATTTTTAGTTTATTTTATTTGTGCAGAGATCAGGGGAGATACGCTCAAATCCCTTGTTATTTCATGACCTAGAAAAGCAATTCTGAATATCTGTTGATTTTCCCAGTTGTGTGGAGTAAAAATATCACCCTTTGGGAAAGCACCAGTCTTCATGAGTCTTGCCTCATACAACTGAGAGCGATTGGCAGCTTCACTTTAGAGGAATCCAGCTTTAAAAAAAAAAAACGCTCAAACTGCAAAGTAGAAAATCAAGTTTTACTCGACTAAACCAATATATCTGGCAGATTTCTGAAGTCAGCGGAATCGCCTTTCTTCCTTTTGTTGGGGGTAACAGGGATAGCAATATTGTGCAAATGTTTTCATCCCTAGAAAGTACAGTTAAAGTTTTGGCCTTTACCTAAACCTCAAGTTCATAATAAAGCGGTCTCATTACTTCACATTATTTTCAGAATGCTATTTATGACAAGACTTTGATGTTTCAATTTTGAATAGTTTTAAAATTAAAAATTATGTCACATGAGAATGCTGTACTCTAAATATATTAGGGTACTTCAGAAAGTTAATAGAAAATGGAATTAACATAAGTCAATTACCTTAATTCTGCTGCAAAATGTTTTAAAAATCCATGCATAACTTTCTCAAAATGTGTGTTCCACAAAATTTTTGAAGATTCCTTCATATGCCTGAATTTAAAAGACTTTACATCAAATGATTTAGCTTTTAATTCAAACTTTCTGTGAATTTTTTAAGGTTCCCTTGTATTTAGGTTCTTTGGTGAGAATGAGTTATTAAGAATTCCTTACCTCTGCAGTTGGCTGTGACATGTCTCATCTTTGGTCACACACAGTGATAGAGAAACTGGAATGTAAGCTTATTGATTCTAGGTTTCGATTACGTATGTAGGTTGACAGTGTCTAAATAGGTGACAATTTAATAAGGCGAAGGAAATCCATTGAAGTCTGTCATTTATGTGGAATTTTAAATGGAGCCTGCTAGATGTTAATATCATTTCTCTATAGTAGTCCTATTTCCTGGAAATCAGCCTATGCTAGGCAGATGTCTGCAAAGAGATCTCCTATCTATAGAGTTCTAAAGCAAGAAAAGATCCAGGCCAGGTCTAAAGAGCTTGCCAAGGAGTCACTATTGAACTTTCATAGACAACCAGACAACCAGACTGAGACTGAGTTCTTCCCCAAAGTTTTCTCATAAACTGATGACTCGTTAGTGCTTTGAAATAATGCTGTCCACATTTTTATTATTAATTACAAATTGCAAAAGAATAACTTCATTAACCATATGTGCATTTGCCTATTTGTAAGTGCTAGAAATTAACATGTGCACATATATGTGAAACATAAGCTCTAAAATGGAAATTGTATTAGGTGAGATTGAAGGTCTGTATAAATGGAAGTGCTAGCATTTCCCTCCTGTTTTACTCTGCTGCAGTGGAACGTGGAACACAGGCATGAGTAATCGTGCTGCAAGTCATACTCTCTCATCCAGCTTATAATTTTAAGCAGAGATCACTGTTAAAACGGGACAAAGCAGAGGTCCCTGAAAGAGTCAAGTTTGTTCAGCTGGGACTCTGACTGTTGTCTTCATATGCACTTCCTTCCCTGAGCGTATTTTTCTACCTCAATTGTGGGGAGCAACTGGGAGCAACTCGGACTAGACTAAGTTACTGGAATTAAGCTTATTCTATGCATCTGCTCTCCCACAATATGGCGCTGAGAAGGGAGAAACAGCTTCTACACAGCTGCCTCCAGTTCAACCAATAAACTGTAGGACCTGCTCCTGATTGCAGGAGAGCAGCGTACTCGGCGTGTGGGCAGCCAAGTTGGGATTGGTGGAAGAGGACTATAAAGGAGGAGAGAGACAACATGCACCAGGAACATCTAAGAGGAACACCTGTGCAGCCTCTGAGAGAGCCGGCCGGCGGTATGCCCCTCCCCCGCGGAAGTGGGGAAAGTGGCTAGGGGGAACCGCCCTTCCACGGAGGTGGAAGGGTCGGTAGCC
The DNA here is from genome assembly GCF_964237555.1 of Oryctolagus cuniculus. Classification (NCBI taxonomy): domain Eukaryota; kingdom Metazoa; phylum Chordata; class Mammalia; order Lagomorpha; family Leporidae; genus Oryctolagus; species Oryctolagus cuniculus. The sequence continues at coordinate 84,451,111 of NC_091433.1, read as the reverse complement.
AACCCGAGAAGAACCAGCAGCAAATCCAGGGAGGGCCGAGCAGACAAAAGAACAGCGCAGGGTCCTGTGTCGTTCCTCCACGAAGACGGGGAGCGACATAATGGTGCCGTGACTCGGATATGAAGCCTAGGCAGGGTTCAGTGTTGCTCCTCCACGAAGTGGGGGAGCGACACTCAATGATCTTTTTTCCTCCTCTTTCTTCTTATTTGCCTAAACATCCAGAGCAGTATCAGAATCCCTTCCCTTGAAAAATCGAGTTGCACTGAGCATCTGTAGCCCTGTCCCATGTGGTTTGAGGCTGCTATTTCCTTTTCTGTGGGTGTCACACTATAAATGCCCTTTTAATTCACATTGCACTCCTGTAGGAGGTGATAAAAAGGGAGTTAGGCAACATCTGCCCGGGTTTCCCTGCTGAACTTCCCGAGCAGCTGTTCAGCAGGTCTGGAAGAACTGCCTCTGGAAAAAGTGCTGTGAATGGTATTTCTACAGCTCCTTGGAGACCATGGAGGTAGCACGCTGGAGTCAGCTACTTTATGGCTGAATTATCCAGTATGAGAATTATTCTGCCTCCTTGATTCCTTTTTTCTCCCATTGCCTCTTAGTCTTACTTACATTTAATGTTTTCCCCAGCATGTGGCCAGGGCCTGAGAAATGAAATTCAAATCAGCCAATGTGATTGTTTCATGTTTCTTGGGTATGTTGTTTCTTAGGACACTGCCACTTGCAAGATATGCAAAACTCTCTGCTAAAATTATATACTTAGCTTGTCTAATAAAAGCATTAAGCAGAAGCAACCAATCCCCAAAATGCATGATGACACTTAGGCTGCATTAAGAAGAAATAGCCTAGGGTTTATTCAGTGTATACCTAGATGATTAAATACATTTTAAAAAAAGCTCCTTCATAGATAAGAGCTGGTAAAATTACTTCCACAGACACTGAACCTGGTAGGTGCCTTCATATCAAATCTGAAAGCTTTAACAGAAACTCCTGCTGCCTAAGTCTGGAATATGAGGTCAAATGAGCAAAATTACTCTAATGAAGAAAGTTAAGGGTTTGTGGCTTTGCTCCTGAAGAGAGAAGGAATGCAAAAGGAGCCTGAGTCAGGGGCCCAGGGGCTGAGGGTTCCCAAGACCTAGTTGGCCCAAGACCTAGGTTTTCAACCAAAATGTATTTAAAGGAATTTAGTTTGTTGAAAGCAAATCGCTCTATCCACTGAAATCACCAGCAAAGTTGTCAAACAAACAAAATATCATGTGGATATATTTTCACGTGGACATGAGAGGAGAGAGTGTGAAGGTATAAACTTTGCATCAGGGAGGGCACAACGTTGGGGAAGAAAGAGCAGACGTTGAGGGCATCAAGGCAATCATCCAACTAAAATTCAGAGTGAGTAAATGCTCAGAGCCACTGGTGACCAGTAAAGCAGAGGACCTGATTTATTTTCCAGAATTCTCAGAAAGGATATTAAGCTTTCCAAAAATGCATGGACTGGAGCTTGAGGCAAGAAGGGAGGTAAATCATAAAAGATCGTAAAAGGAAACTGGTCCCAATAGATTTCTGGGTTACAAATAGGAATGCGTGCCAATAGTTATCCAAATCAAGACAGGCAATATTGTATCTTGCTTCACCTTGTACACACAATATCAACAGGGTCGTTTTGAAGCAGCTTCTACACAAGCTGATGTGCACCCTTGTCAGTGCAGAGCAGTGACAATCCTTGAACCCGTACCATCTGAAAAGGGGCTATTTTATCTTAGCATCAAGGACGAAGTGGAAAATGCACATTTGTAGAACTTCTGTATTTGAAAAGCTGTCACTGAAGAGAGGGATTGGAAAGTGTTTGTAGGTGCCACGCCTAAATGATAGAAAGAAGCTGAAAGGGTGCAAGAAAGAGATTTGCCTTCAACACAATGAGATTTCCTAAGAGCCCAAGCTATCAAGAGACACGCAGGGTTGCCTCAATGAGATGGTTGCCAGGCAGGTCAATGAGGTGTGCTTTTGCGTTTACCATTAATCTCTTTTCTTTAACAAAACTGGAAGCTCGAATTCTAAAACTAGTGAGATGGAGCTCTGGTTTGGTTCACCTCCACAGCTCTCGATTCCACAGTCTCTCCTGTGGTCACAGTCAGGGAGTTCCTCAGAGGGCTCCATCTTCTGGCCTTTTATGCAAAGCAAATAGTAATGTTCTCTTCCTTCCCTCTTGCTTTGCCTCATCCATGGTCAAGTGCTGGCCGTTTCCTGCTTCCTGTAGTAAACACTAACAGGATCTATTTCAGTGAAAATCCATTTATTTTGTTCCATTCCCTCACATTTCCTCTGACCACTTTCCCAGTTTGAGGTGAGAAAGAAGATATGTGGGTGATTTAATTTAAACCTCTGGTACTTTGCTGAAAGGCGTTTCACAATGCTACCACCACACAGGTGTCACATGTTGAAGTGTGGTTTAACTGAAGTGTTTACATTTTACACTTTTCTAGGTGGGTTCATGCAGTTTAATCATATCTTCACAATAATACTGTGAGGTACAGGCTTCTTCCCCAGTCCACTGATTAAAGATGCTCAGGAAGCTTAAATTACTTCATGGAATTAGTCAGTAATTACACCAGAGCCTGAATCTAAATTTCCTCGCTGTATCCATTAATACTATAGCATTCCACGAAGCAAAATGCAATCTCTCATTTACATCCTCCTTGGGCTGTCTACTGTAACTGCCATCCCTATCTTTGGAAGCAAGGAAGAATGAATTCTCCATTCAAGCGTAAGCTGAGTCATAGAATAAAACAGGTCAAGGCTGCATAAACTCTAACACTCATCCTTCTGGGCTAACTGGACCAAGAGCACCATGGGAAAAGTCACATCAATGAGGGCTTGCAATGGCCTGGAGTCAGTGTCCCAAGCCATCTTTCTGTTTCAGAACTGCAGACCGATGGAATACATTTTGGAGATTCGGGTTACAGTGTCCACTACAACATGAGGGTTCAACACGGAAGTTCACAGTCCCCATGGAACATCCTGAAGGCACCTCTTTAGCCTCACACCAAACCCATAGAGGTGGCCTGATGTACAGGGGTGCCTGCCATGCACCAGCGCAACTATTTAGAAAGGTGTTTGAGCCCTCTGGCAGAAGTTAGAGAAGCTGATCGGTATAGGGAAGAAACCGAGAGAAATGGAAGCAGTAGCATTTATGAGAACTTTGAAATTCTCTTGTTGAACCAGAGTGACCAATTTAAATAGATTGAAGCACAAATCAATGTTGTGTTATTAATTCACACTCAAATTCCAAGCCCAAATGTGTCTACTAAGGAAGATGATGAACACGAATTCATTTTTACCCTTTCTGATAACTTCATCTTACAAAGAAGATCTCTACTGGCCTCATCCTTATACCCAGTTTCAGCTACTCAGAAGATTAATGTTTTTCTTAAAAAAAAAAAAATTTTGGCCCGCGCCATGGCTCACTTGGCTAATCCTCCGCCTGCGACGCCGGCACACCGGGTTCTAGTCCCGGTCGGGGCGCCGGTTCTGTCCCGGTTGCCCCTCTTCCAGGCCAGCTCTCTGCTGTGACCCGGGAGTGCAGTGGAGGATGGCCCAAGTGCTTGGGCCCTGCACCTGCATGGGAGACCAGGAGGAAGCACCTGGCACCTGGTTTTGGATCAGCGCAGTGCGCTGGTCATAGCGGCCATTTGGGGGGGTGAACCAACGGGAGACCTTTCTCTCTGTCTCTCTCTCTCACTGTCTAACTCTGCCTGTCAAAAAAAAGTTTTAAAAGCAGTATTTATTAGACTCAGAGTCAGTGTCCCAGGCCATCTTTCTGTTTCAGAACTGCAGACCGATGGAATACATTTTGGAGAATCAAGTTACAGTGTCCACTACAACATGAGGGGTCAACACGGAAGTTCACAGTCCCCAAGGAACATCCTGAAGGTAGATGGCCAGCCAGAATGGCCTGGAGGGGCGCTCCAAGAGAGGCAAAACCCAAAGCGGCTGGTAGAACTGGGGTTTTTAAGAACAATTTTGGAGATGAAAAAGACTTGACATTCAGTTCCAAGGCTAACGCAGGGACAAAACCCATCAAAAGACCTGTGTTCCATTTTTTTATCCTATCTGGCTTCCTCATGATAAAACAAAAAGATCCGTCAAGAGGGTGGGGTACTTAATTTGCTTCACAGGGAACTGGGGGTTCAGAAGGAATTGCCATTCCCTCTCCATCCCCATTCTAAGATTGGAAGCTTCCAAGGAGTGGGCAGGCAGCACTTTTGACTTGCTAAAGACAACCTCTGGGGAAAGCACGCATTTTGTACCGGAAACCTACACTGGGACCACCCTAATTGCCCACTAACCCATCTGACACCCCACATTCCTTCCCCCAGAAGAATGGAACCTAACTTCTGTTAGGGGCTATGGGATGATGATTGCTCTGGCCTCTTCTTTTTTTTTTTTTTTAACTTTTATTTAATGAATATAAATTTCCAAAGTACAGCTTATGGATTACAATGGCTCCCCCCCACCCATAATGTCCCTCCCACCCGCAACCCTCCCCTTTCCCACTCCCTCTCCCCTTCCATTCACATCAAGATTCATTTTCAATTCTCTTTATATACAGAAGATCAGTTTAGCAAATATTAAGTAAATTTTTCAACAGTTTGCACCCACATAAAACACAAAGTGAAAAATACTGTTTGAGTACTAGTTATAGCATTAAATCTCAATGTACAGCACACTAAGGACAGAGATCCTACATGAGGAGTAAGTGCACCCTGACTCCTGTTGTTGACTTAACAAATTGACACTCTTGTTTATGGCATCAGTAATCACCCTAGGCTCTTGTCATGAGCTGCCAAGGCTATGGAAGCCTTTTGAGTTCACTGACTCGGATCATATTTAGACAAGGTCATAGTCAAAGTGGAAGTTCTCTCCTCCCTTCAGAGAAAGGTACCTCCTTCTTTGATGACCTGTTCTTTCCACTGGCATCTCACTTGCAGAGATCTTTCATTTAGGTCATTTTTTTTTTTTTTTTGCCAGAGTGTCTTGGCTTTCCATGCCTGAAATACTCTCATGGGCTTTTCAGCTGGATCCGCATGCCTTAAGGGCTGATTCTGAGGCCAGAGTGCTGTTTAGGACATCTGCCATTCTATGAGTCTGCTGTGTATCTCGCTTCCCATGTTGGATCGTTCTCTCCCTTTTTTATTCTATCAGTTAGTATTTGCAGACACTAGTCTTGTTTATGTGATCCCTTTGGCTCTTAGTCCTATCATTATGATCAATTGTGAACAGCAATTGATCACTTGGACTAGTGAGATGCCATTGGTACATGTCACCTTGATGGGATTGAATTGGAATCCCCTGGTATGTTTCTAACTCTACTGTTTGGGGCAAGTCAGCTTGAGCATGTCCCAAATTGCACATCTCTTCCCTCTCTTATTCCCACTCTTATATTTAACAGCAATCACTTTTCAGTTAAGTTTCAACACTTAAGAATAACTGTGTATTGATTAAAGTATTCAACCAAAAGTATTAAGTAGAACAAACAAACCAAAATTACTAAGAGGGATAACATATTAAGTTGTTAATCAACAGTCAGGGCAAGGGCTGATCAAGTCACCATTTCTCATAGTGTTCATTTCACTTTAACAGGTTTCCTTTTTGGTGCTCGGTTAGTTGTCACAGATCAGGGAGAACATATGATATTTGTACCTTTGGGACTGGCTATTTCACTCAACATAATGTTTTCCAAATTCCTAACAGGGATCACTTTTCAGTTAAAATTTAAACACCTAAGAATAATTGTGTGTTAATTACAGAGTTCCACCAATAGTACTAGGACAAAAAAAATACTAAAATGGAAAAGTATTACATTGTACATCAACAGTCAGGACAAGAGCTGATCAAGGCACTGTTTCTTATAGTGTCCATTTCACTTCAACAGGTTTCCCCTTTGGTGCTCAGTTAGTTGTCGCCAATCAGGGAAAACATATGATATTTGTCCCTTTGGGACTGGCTTAGTTCACTCAGCATGATGTTTTCCAGATTCCTCCATCTTGTTGCCAATGACCGGATTTCATTGTTTTTGACTGCTGTATAGTATTCTATAGAGTACATGTCCCATAATTTCTTTATCCAGTCTACTGTTGATGGGCATTTGGGTTGGTTCCAGGTCTTAGCTATTGTGAATTGAGCTGCAATAAACATTAATGTGCAGACAGCTTTTTTGTTTGCCAATTTCATTTCCTTTGGGTAAATTCCAAGGAGTGGGATGGCTGGGTTGAATGGTAGGGTTATATTCAGGTTTCTGAGGAATCTCCAGACTGACTTCCAAAGTGGCTTAACGAGTTTGCATTCCCACCAACAGTGGGTTAGTGTCCCTTTTTCCCCACATCCTCTCCAGCAACTATTGTTGGTAGATTTCTGAATGTGAGTCATTCTAACCAGGGTGAGGTGAAACTGCATTGTGGTTTCAATTTGCATTTCCCTGATTGCTAGTGATCTTGAACATTTTTTCATGTGTCTGTTGGGCATTTGGATTTCCTCTTTTGAAAAATGTCTATTGAGATCCTTGGCCCATCTCTTAAGTGGGTTGTTTGTTTTGATGTTGTGGAGTTTCTTGATCTCTTTGTAGATTCTTGTTATCAACCCTTTATCTGTTGCATAGTTTGCAAATATTTTTTCCTATTCTGTCTGTTGCCTCTTCACTCTCCTGTTTCTTTTGCAGTACAGAAACTTCTCAATTTGATGCAATCCCAAATGTTAATTTTGGTTTTGACTGCCTGTGCTTCTGGGGTATTTTCCAAGAAGTCTTTGCCAGTACCTGTATATTTCAGGGTTTCTCCAATGCTCTCTAATAATTTGATAGTGTGGGGTCATAGATTTAAGTCTTTAATCCATGTTGAGTGAATTTTTGTGTAAGGTATAAGGTAGGGGTCTTGCTTCATCATTCTGTACGTGGAAATCCAATTTTTCCAGCACCATTTATTGAATAGACTTTCCTTACTCCAGGAATTGTTTTGGATTTGTGATCAAATATAAGTTGGCTGTAGATGTTTGGATTGATTTCTGGTGTTTCAATTCTGTTCCATTGGTCTATCCATCTGTTTCTGTACCAGCACCATGCTGTTTTGATAACAACTGCCCTGTAGTATGTCCTGAAATCTGGTATTGGGATGCCTCTGGCTTTGCTTTTGGTGTACAAGATTGCTTTAGCTATTTGAGGTCTCCTGTGTCTCCATATGAATTGTAGCATCATTTTTTCCAGATCTGAGAAGAAGGTCTTCGGTATCTTCATTGGTATTGCATTGAACGTATAAATTGCTTTTGAGAGAACATTTTGATGATATTGATTCTTCCAATCCATGAGCATGGAAGATTTTTCCATTTTTTGGTATCCTCTTCTATTTCTTTCTTTAAGGTTTTGAAATTTTCATCATAGAGATCTTTGACATCCTTGGTTAAGTTTATTCCAAGGTATTTGATTGTTTTTGTAGCTATTGTGAATGGAATTGATCTTAGAAGTTCTTCCTCAGCCGTGGCATTGCCTGTGTATACAAAGGCTGTTGATTTTTGTGCATTGATTTTATATCCTGCTACTTTGCCAAACTCTTCTATGAGTTCCAATAGTCTCTTAGTAGAGTTCTTTGGGTCCCCTAAATAAAGAATCATATCATCTGCAAGGAGGGATAGTTTGAGTTCTTCCTTCCCAAATTGTATCCCTTTAATTTATTTTTCTTGCCTAATAGCTCTGGCCAAACCTTCCAGAACTATGTTAAATAGCAGTGGTGAGAGTGTACATCCCTGTCTGGTACCAGATCTCAGTGGAAATGCTTCCAACTTTTCCCCATTCAGTAGGATGTTGGCCATGGGTTTTTCATATATTGCTTTGATTGTATTGAGGAATGTTCCTTCCAAACCCAGTTTGCTTAGAGTTTTCATCATGAAAGGGTGTTGTATTTTAACAAATGCTTTCTCGGCGTCTATTGAGATAATCATATAGTTTTTCTTCTGCAGTCTGCTAATGTGGTGTATCACATTGATTGTTTTGTGAACATTGAACCATCCCTGCATCTATGTTCATCAGGGATATTGGTCTGTAATTCTCTTTCAATGCTGCATCTTTTTCCGGCTTAGGAATTAAGGTGATGCTGGCTTCGTAAAAAGAATTTGGAAGGATTCCCTCTTTTTCAATTGTTCTGAATAGTTTGAGAAGAATTGGAGTTTGTTCTTTAAATGCGCTGCGGCTCACTATGCTAATCCTCCGCCTTGTGGCACCGGCACACCGGGTTCTAGTCCTGGTCGGGGCGCCGGATTATGTCCCGGTTGCCCCTATTCCAAGCCAGCTCTCTGCTGTGGTCTGGGAGTTCAGTGGAGGATGGCTCAAGTACTTGGGCCCTGCACCCCATGGGAGACCAGGATAAGTACCTGGCTCCTGCCATCGGATCAGCGCAATGCACCGGCTGCAGCGCACCGGCCATGGCGGCCATTGGAAGGTAAACCAACGGCCAAGGAAGACCTTTCTCTCTGCTCTCTCTCTCACTATCCACTCTGCATGTCAAATAAATTTTTAAAAAATGTCTGGTAGAATTCAGCAGTGAATCCATCTGGTCCTGGGCTTTTCTTTGTTGGGAGGGCTTTTATTACTGTTTCAATTTCTGTCTCAGTTATGGGTCTGTTTACATTTTCTACGTCTTCCTGGTTCAATTTAGGTGGGCTGCATGTGTCCAGGAATCTATCCATTTCTGATAGATTTCCCTGTTTGCTGGCACACAAGTCCTTGTAGTAATTTCTGATGATTCTTTTTATTTCTGTGGTGTCAGTTGTTACGTTTCCTTTTTCATTTCTGATTTTATTGATTTGGGTCTTTTCTTTTTTTAGTTAGTTGGGCCAATGGGGTGTCAATTTTGTTTATTTTTTCAAAAAACCAATTCCTCATTTCGCTGATTTTTTGTAATTTTTTTTTGTATTCAATCCTGTTGATTTCTTCTCTGATTTTAATTATTTCTCTTCTCCTACTAGATTTCGGTCTGGCTTGCTGCAGATTTTCTAGGTAGGTCCTCGAGATGAATTGAAAGCTCATCTATTTGGTGCCTTTCCAATTTCTTGATGTAGGCACCTATTGATATAAACTTTCCTCTTAACACTGCTTTTGCTGTGTCCCATAAGTTTTGGTATGTTGTGCTGTTACCTCATTTACTTCCAGAAAATTTTTGATTTCTCTTTTAATTTCTTCTATCACCCATTGTTCATTCAGGAGCATGTTGTTCAATCTGCATGTGTTTGCATATGCTCTAGGGTTTCCTGATTTGCTAATTTCCAACTTCATTCCTTTATGGTCTGAGAAGCTGCATGGTATGATTCTAATTCTGTTGAATTTGCTGAGACTTGCTTTATGGCCTAGTATGTGGTCAATCCTAGAGAAGGTTCCAGGTACTGCTGAGAAGAATGTAAATGCTTTTTGTGTAGGATAAAAACTTCTGTAGATATCTGTTAGATCCATTTGGGCTATAGTGTCGTTTAAATCTACTGTCTCCTTGTTGGTCTTCTGTCCTGTCGATCTGTCAATTTCTGAGAGTGGAGTATTGAATTCCCCAATACTATTGTATTGGGGTCTAAGTCTCCCTTTAAGTCCCTTAACAAATCTTTTAAATAAACTGGTGCCCTGTAATTAGGTGCATATACATTGATAATCATTATATCTTCCTGTTGAATTGATCCCTTAGTCACTATATAGTGCCCCTCTTTGTCTCTCCTAACAGTTTTTGGGTAAAGTTTATGTTGTCTGATATTAAGATGGCTACACCCGCTCTTTTTTCATTTCTGTTGGCATGGTATATCTTTTTCCAGCCTTTCACTTTCAGTCTGTATGCATCTTTGTCGGAAAGATGTGTTTCTTGTAAGCAGCAAATAGATGGGTTTTGTTCCTTAACCCAGTCAGCCAATCAGTGTCTTTTAACTGGACAGTTCAGGCCATTAACGTTCAATGTGACTATTGATAAGTAGTAACTTTTCCCTGCCATTTGCCAAAGATATTTTCTATTATATGTTTTGAACTTCCTGTGATCTTTTGCTGTGAGGTTTCCTTCATTTACCTTCTTTCATATTGATGACCGTGTTTCTGTGTTTCTGTGTGTAACACACCTTTAAGCATCTTTTGCAGGGCTGGCAAGTGGCGACAAATTCTTTCAATTTCTGTTTGCTGTGAAAGGTCTTTATTTCACCTTCATTCACAAATGAGAGCTTTACAGGATATAATATTCTGGGATGGCAGTTTTTCTCTCTTAGTACCTGGGCTATATCTCACCATTCCCTCCTAGCTTGTAGGGTTTCTGATGAGAAGTCAACTATCAGTCTAATTGGAGATCCTCTGAGAGTAATCTGACATTTCTCTCTTGCACATTTTAGGATCTTTTCTTTATGTCTTACTGCGGTGAATTTAATTACAACATGTCGTGGTGAGGATCTCTTTTGGTCATGTTTATTAGGGGTTCTATGAGCTTCCTGTACTATGATGTCTCTGTCCTTCTCCAAAACTGGGAAATTTTCTGCTAGTATCTCACTAAAAAGGCCTTCTAATCCTTTCTCCCTCTCCATGCCTTCAGGAACTCCTAGAACCCGAATGTTGGGTTTTTTAATAGTATCCTGTAGATTCCCAACAATATTTTTTAGATTTCTAATTTCCTCTTCTTTTCTTTGGTGTGACTGTATATTTTCCTGTTCTCTGTCTTCTAAGTCCGATATTCTCTCTTCTGCTTCACCCATTCTGTTTTTAAGGCTCTCTAATGTGTTTGTCATTTGATCTGTTAAATTCTTCATTTCATTATGATTTCTCGTCACTATCACAGTTTCATGTTCTACTAGTTGTTTCATTTCATTTTGATTCCTCCTTAATATTTCATTTTCGCGAGAGAGATTTTCTGTCTTGTTCAATAAGGATTTCTGTAGTTCAGGAATTTGTTTTTGAGAACTTCTTAATGTTCTTATCAATTTTTTGAGATCCGCTTCTTGCATTTCTTCTATCTCATCATCTTCATAATCTTGAATTGGGGTGTCTTTTTCATTTGGGGGCATCTTCATTCATCCTGTCTTCCTTGTTTTTGTTACCTCAGTTTCTGTGTTTGTTGTTTTGCATATTGGAAATATTCTTTGGTTTCTTCGCTGTGGTGTTTTTTTCTCGTTATACTATGACTCTAGATTAAGTGGACTGTCTGCTTTTGATGGATCCTTAGAGGCTGTGATGGGTGTGGCCAGAGAGCTCTGTCTGGTTCTTCAGGGTTAAGGGTGTGCCAAAGGTGACTCACCCAGATTGTTCTCTTGCTCACTTGCTCTCTCTCTCTCTTTTTTATTGACTCAGTTGGGAAGTAATTCCACACAGCTGAGTGGAATTGAGGGTAGTTGATGTATGAAATCTGGCCCCTGTGGGTATTCGTCCACTTACTCCTGGGACCACACAAAGAGTTTATGCAGCCCTCAGTATGGTCTCAAATTTCTCTGCAGTCTCTCACCAGGTTGCCCAGGTTACCGAGTTTGTGTACTTGGTGAGTTCTCTTGTCCCCCCCACTCAGATTTTCACAGTCTCAGTTCGTTAGCTCCACACTTTCACTAGGTCTTAACCTCCTATTATTTCCCCCCACCAGAGTCAGGTTTTTCTGCTTGGCTAATGGCAGGCGCCACTTTACATACATAAAATGGTGCCTGCTCTTTGTCTTGCTCGGCTTTGTAAGGTGATTGGAGAGAGAGGCTGATGTCCGTGCCAGTTCCCCTTATTTATTCATTTTTTTCTCTCCTCCAGTCAGCCTGGTGAACTTTCCCCTGTGGGGCTTCAGGCCTCGTTCCCTGTAGGCTCTTTCTGCCTTTCCCTGCCAATGTCTCGGGTTACCGAGGTTTTTGTCTCACCTCCCCTTCCAGTGCTGGCGCGCAGACTCTGCGGCTCAGCTTCTGCGGCTCGGTTTCCAAGCAGTGGGTGACCTTGCTCTCCCTGTAGGTCCTCCTTGTCACATCCACTAGATCCGGAAGAGTTTCCTCCGCAATTTTTTCCTGAGCCTTTTTCTGAGGCTACAGTAACTCCACTTTTATTAAACTATCTTTTCCTGGACTATCGGTGCATGCCCTCACTATTCTGCCATCTTGGCTCTGCCTGCTCTGGCCTCTTCAGGCTGAGTAGGGGCAGAGTAGCACTCAAGACAGGGTTACAGCAGCAGGTAGGAGACACAGTGCCAACTTGCAGAATCTGCTTCCATCCGAGGTTTCATGTGTATGACTGTCTAGAATTTCACTGTTTTAAATCTGGAGAAAATGAATCTAACAAGTGGATTAAACACCCAGGGTCTAAAACAAAGAACCTAAGGAAGGAGCTGTCTAAACCATGAGGAAGTTTTTGCTTTGAGAGGCAAATAGAAACTGACAGGATAACAATCAGGTGGGCTGAGGCATGGTCAGGTATATATAAGGTCCAGACCTGTCTCCTCACATAAGGTACTGGAAGAGTCATCATAACAGAGGTGTCAACCTCCTTAGGGAGGGCACCCTGTTGACTTCCATTACCTAGCTGGCCTAGGAGGAAAGCTGGCCTGAATACAATGCAGGTGGCATCTCTAAAAGGAAATTTACAGTTCTGCCTACAATGTTACTGACCCTTCTTGGCCATCCCCTCAACAGTGGTGATTACTTTGGAAGATGGCCTGAGTGAAGGGCCTTTTTTTCAGCTTAGAGCCAATAGGTTCTGTGGCTCTGACCCAGGAGTCCTTCAACCCATAGGGCAGTTCCCTTTCCAGTAACCCAGCTCTTGGCTGCAAGAGCTGCCAGGGCTCTCTGAAAGCTGACTTTCATGTCCATCTGAAGCCCTGGCTTTCCACTTTAAACCAATGCCATTTGTGGTGGACTGGCCTGTTGGATCTCCTTGGTGGCAGATCACTGTGTAAAGCAATCATTCATTGGCCTGCCACCTACCTTTACAATGCAACCACTGCCTAGCTTGCTCCCCTCTCCTCCTGGTTTCTGGTAAAGGAGACCACAGAGGCAATCTTTACGAGGGTGTAAGTCAAGGGGATGCTAGTCTCATACCTAAACTTTGGTTGCCTAAGCTCAAAAATCTATAGTTACAAGCATCTTCTGATAGTGGCTTTTCAAAGCATTAGAGAGTTCATGTTAGTAAAACAGCCTTTTAACAGAACAGACCATAATAACTCTTGACAAATTTTCTCATGTTTTCCAGAATTGGTGAAACTACCTTAAAAATCTATTTGCATTATCCTAAGGTTCTAAAGTCCATTATAAGGTACTTATTCCAAATGAGTCATACTCTCTAATTGGTCTCTCAATTATGGAGAGAGCAGTGAGCCTCATGACCAATCGTTGCCTATTCAAATGGATGGAGTACAGCAGGGTTTCTGTTGACACCTCATAGATTTTTTTAAAGGAATGCTTTTTAAAATTTGTTTTTATGTATATATTTTATTTATTTGAAATGCAGAAATATAGATGGAGCTATAGAGAGAACAAGCAGCCCCATCCACTGATTCACCTGCTTCTTGTATGTTTTGTTCTGCTTTGCACACAGTCAGCACTTGATTTAGCTTGAAATAAAGATATAATATTGGCCTCTGTGGGTCATTTGTTGCATTGAATCTAGCTTTTCTTATGTTGTCAAGATAATTTAACTTTTCCAGGTTATGAATCTACTTATAAGTCTTCTTGATAGCATACATGTTCTCTTTGGCTTTCACTGAAATTGCAATTCCCCACATATACGGGCTAGAAATAATCATTTTCTATAAATAAGTACTCATCTCCTACTCTTCTCAACCATCCTCACTGTTCTGGACACACTGGCCTCATTGCTATTCCTTGAACACAAACATACAACGTTTATTTTTGCCTCAGGGCCTTTGCAATTTTCCTCTCTGCATGGCTTGTTTTTCTAACTTCAGTTTGGCCAAAGCACTGCTCTTATCACAAAGCCTCAAAGAGGCTTTTTCTAACACCTGTGTTAAAGGAACACCATTATTCTACATCCCTATTATCCTGGTTTATTGTACTTAAAATTATATGATATCATACCATTAAATGGATTTATTAGCCTATCTAGCTAGAATTTAGGTTCCATGGAGGCAGGGACATATTCTTGTTCACTTACCATAATGTCACTATAGGAAGAGTACCTGGCATGAAAGAAACACTCAATAAATGTTTATTAAGTAAATGGAGAACTAAAGACATTTACATAGAAAGTCCATCATAGGGATTACATATGATATACCGGAGGGAAACAGCACAGGATTAGAAGATAAAAGATCTGAATTCTTGCCCATTTTCTGCCAATAACCAAAAGGTAGACTGAGTTAGACAATGCTGTACTTTTCAATATTTTAGTTTGTTCTTTTTTATTATTAAAAATTGAGAGGATTGGACCAACAAGATAAAATTTTTAAAATGTAAGCATCTATTATTTTTAAATCAATGGTTGATTCTTCAGTTAGATTCATGGCAACTTCTTACTCATTGAAGACTTGTAGGCAGCTGGCATACACTGGGGGAAGTCAGCTTTCAGAAAGAATTCTGATTTAGACAAGAAGTGACCAGAATTCACCCTGGAGCTGTTGATATGTGTGGAGCAGCTTAATGAAATGACAGCTCTTGTTTTGTAAAGTACCTAATGGACTTGACAAGAATCACAGTTTTCATGCAAGAATACTAGTAGTCTAAATAATGAGTCTTTAACTCACTCATCAGGACTGTCATATCCTCAAAATGCATTTGTTAGGAGCTGTGTTGGGCCAAATGCTTAATAAATTCAATAATCTTTTCACTAAATGTGTTAGCAGTGTCTAGCTACGATCTTGTTGGATTGCATCAGCTATAGTCAAGCAATTAGAAATAGAGCAATTTTCCCAAGAAACTGAGGAAGAATGGGGAACTAGAACTAATTGGTTGCCTTTTTTGGACTACATTGGGGCAACAAACCTAACTTTGAGGCACAGCCAATTACAAAATCCATTTAAGTGTAACAAATGAAGGTCTGAAAGACTAAACTATTAATTAAGGGCAAGAACATCAAAATGAGAACGATGACCATTTAGCCTTAGTCCAATGGTGCATGTCTCTTGCCAAGTAAACTGGTGATAGAATTTTGTGATGAAGACCTTGCAGGAACTCTGAAGTACTGACACAAGGTGAGAGCAGGAGTTGTGCAGCCAGAAGTCCAACTTTCAGTGGCTTCTTGACTTCTTGGCTGATTCTCAGCATCCGGGATTTCTTATTACATGACTTACTACTGGCATATCCAGGTCAAGGGCACAAAAAAAGGAAGAAAGAAAGAAAAAGCAGACATCAAACAAGGCATAATTAAATATTTGAATCAAGACTCAGAGCTGAACCTCTGCATTTTTAGCCTCTCTGGGCATTACCAGGCAGAGCCACTTTAAAGTGCAGTCTCTGCATATGGACTTCTCTATTTCATGATTCTCTTCCCTTTGTCTAGTGTTACTCAGGCACATGTTGTTCTATCTTTTATTTTCTTAGCATCCAGGGATATCCCTCATTCTCTATGGAGCCCAGAGTTGCATTCTGCAGTTTCTTAACCACCCTCCTCCAACTACTGCCTATTTTTCAGTCTTTCTCTACTGCCACCTGGATAACTGACCCATTCTGTTCCATTTGCTTAAGGGCCTACCCTTTGCTACATGATTAATTTAAGATACTAGTCCTGATAATCTATGAAAGATTAGAATGTTATCTGCTCAGGAAAGCACAAAATCTTAATACAAATAAAAAGCAGACACATGTTAATTTTATAACAAGAGGAAAATTTGAAGTCTGTATATTCTAGAAATTTCTTTTATTGACAATGACCCTGAAGCCCAAGTAACTGGCTAGTCAGACCATTGGGACATGGTGCTCTTTCTGTTGGCCCATTCTGATAGCTTATTAAGACATAATTCTAGGCTGGTGCTGCAGCTCACTAGGCTAATCCTCCGCCTTGTGGCGCCGGCACACTGGGTTCTAGTCCCGGTCAGGGCGCCGGATTCTGTCCCAGCTGCCCCTCTTCCAGGCCAGCTCTCTGCTGTGGCCAGGGAGTGCAGTGGAGGATGGCCCAGGTCCTTGGTCCCTGCACCCCATGGGAAACCAGGATAAGTACCTGGCTCCTGCCATCGGATCAGCGCCGTGTGCCGGCCGCAGAGCGCCGGCCGCGGCGGCCATTGGAGGGTGAACCAACGGAAAAGGAAGACCTTTCTCTCTGTCTCTACCTCTCTCACTGTCCACTCTGCCTGTCAAAAAAAAAAGACATAATTCTAGACTTCTAGACTATTGAGTTTTTAGGCTTCCTGGCAGGTTCTGGGGTTGGGTGCAGGGGAAATAAGCATTTGGGGGCCCCTTAGTCCACCTGCTATGCCTCTCTTTACATAGGGTAAAAACAACTTTATTGCTAGCAACCAGAAGGATAAAATGTGGGCAATATTTATCCATCATTGAAGTATAGTCCTCATAAGGCCTTGATGTGCCTTGGACTACAGAAGCTATGTAGCAGAGAAGCAACCTACTAGGAAGAAATTGCATGGTTTGGGAAGGTGCTGGCCCTGAGTTTATTGTCAGCCTCATTATTTTCTTAAACAGCTGTTTGCCTTCCTTTGACTTCATTTCTTTATGTATAGAGATACTAACTTCTACATTTGAGTGACATTGAGATAAGTAGACATTATATGCCCATATATACATGCTTTCAGGCAGAATTCTGGCACAGAGTAGATAGTAAAAAGAGTAGTTGATTTAAAAAATTTTTTTATTCAGGTGCAAGGACAGTGCTTTCTTAATTACTGCAGAGAGAGAATTGCCTGAATCACTACTTCCTTCTAGTCTGGTATGAATGGGAGCTTATCCTAGAAACAAAGTAGCAATAACTGTATGAAAAGTAAGCAAATTTGGACTTGCCAATTAAGACAAGACTTTGTCACTCATCCTCCATCAGATGCTCTTTCTGCTACAACACACAAATCCACATCTTGTAAAGGTTGATTTTTAAGAATGTAGATTATATAAACTGGAGGAAAACCTATCCCCCTTTTCTACCACCTTCATAGGAGAATGTGCTCTAGTGCACCGTCCAGGATGATTTTCTCAGAAGTGCCTCCCCACACAAGTTCCAGCAACATGGCCCAGTGAGCATTTGCTGCCAATTAGCCTCAGAAATATTTTCTGGACAAGGACCTCAGTAGGATGCAGCACTCTTCTGAGGAATCTCAGATCCTAGGTTGATATAAAAGAAGCCATACTTTACTTTCTCTGTCTGTCATTATCTTTCACACAACACAACCATACCCTTGTGTGTAGCTATTAATGATTTCACCAGGATTGAAATAATCTGTGTAAAGTCTAATAAAAGAAGAAAGCCTGAACCATATGCTAATCACATCTCTTCTCCTAGTTCTGGGGAAGCAGATAAGAAGATGGTTCCATGCTGGGTGGTTCTCCTGTAAACCCCCCTCTTCTTTACCTTTCCCCACTGTTTCAAGGACTCCTCTCTCTCTCTCTCTCTCTCTCTCTCTCTCTCTCTCTCTCTCTTTCTCTCTCTCTCAGCATTTCCTACTTCTACTGACACTATGTAAGTTCATATCCATGTGTTAGGACTTATGTTCATTATCCTGAGGGGAGTGATAGATTCCCTGGGGCTGGATCTGTAAGTAACAGTAATGGACAGAAAGAGGACTGGATCCTGCTTCATCATAGCTGGTCTTCTATACCTCTGGTCTCAGGAATAGCTCACCCGGTGGTTTTGTCCTTTTTACAAATATCTATTTATTTATTTGATTGTCAAGCTACAGAGAGAGAGACTGAGAGACAGAGAGATCCTCCATCCACTGGTTCACTCCTCAACAGGCGGGTCTGAGCCAGACCAAAGCCAAGCATCAGGAGCTTCTTCCAAGTCTCTCACATGAGTAGCAGGGTCCTAGCACTTTGGCCATATTTTGATGATTTCCCAGATGCATTAGCAGGAAGATGGATTGGAAGTGGAGGAGCCAGGACACAGACCAGTGCTCATATTGGCTGCCATCATTGTAGGCAACGGCTTTAACTGCTACACCCCAATACTGGCCCTTGAGTTTTGTCTTCTTAAGTGGCAGCACACACTCTTGGCCCGGCCTGAAGGTGCTGAGTCATTTTATAACCTCTCTGTGCATGTTACAGGTACACCTACTCATCCTATTGACTTTCCAAAGAGCAACTGACAAGTGCAAAAGCATACAAACAAATATATGCAATGTCCCAGGATAAATAATAATTATCAGTGACAGTGAAAGTTAAATTTGAAAGAAGAAAAGGATATACATCTTTCAAACAACTTCATAGCTTACAAGGTGCCTCTCTATATAATGATATGAATATTGTACATACTTTTATGTAAATAATTGTCTCCTGCTATCAATTTTGTCCTTTGGGGGGCTTTGAACTTTGTCTTCATGGCCCTTATTGTAAGTAACAAAGTCTTGCTCCCAAATTGGAACAGATTTCCTGATAGGATTATATCAGATTTTTTGACATAGGTATTCATACTCCTCACTTTCTATTTTGACTGGGGGTAAGGTGTTAGAGGAGTCATAAAAGCCAACTTCTTTCTAGAAACTATAGTTATATTGTCATCTCTTAAAACTAATAAAATTGTATATATCTGTTTTGAACAAATGATGTTTTGAATACCTATAGTAGTTTTTGAATATATATAGTATATTGTGGAATGTGAAATCTAGTTAAGTAACACATGTATTATCTCACATGCTTTATTTATTGTGGTGAGAAAACCTGAAATCTACTCTCCTAACAGTCTTTCTGGGTTGACTTCTTCTTATAGGCTTTTTGCTAGAAAATTGTCTTTTCCAGATCTAGATTAAACTCAACCTGAAGCTTAAATGAAAATCCTTTTTCCATTTGTATGTTATTGATGGACACATTGGGATAAGCTGGAAAAAAAACAATAAAACAAATAGGCTTTTATGCATAATGGGTCAAGCTTTTAGTAAAAGACAGAAAGGAATCAAAGGATTTCCTGAGTTCTTTAAAATTGGTCCCACAACATCTTGCCTTGTGCTCAATGCCTTCCAAATCCCTTTTGAGTGCTTTTTAATCCTCACTAAAATGGACCAACAAATCAAGAAATTGTACATCTCCTTCCCTCTTGCATTTGACTGCCATGCAGCGCTGGGCATCGGAGGTACTGAGTCCGAGGACAGGCATCTGAGAAAGCTGTACAAATGAAGGAGGTGTGGGGGATGCAAACTAAAGCTCATTCTTTAGACTTAAGCACTGATAGCATGATGTCTACAGTTAACATGGCTTATGGGTGTGTAGAGCAAGGAGAATGCTTTTCAATTCCCTTAAACGTCTATTTCCTCCACATATATAATTGAATTACATATCTGATTGAATCAGAGAATGGAAAAATCTTTGGATAAACAGCACTCTGTGCTGCCTACCTTAACATACATTCACTTGCTACCTCACTGCCAGCTTTAATATGGCAATTAGTGCCGGCAAAACTCTATTTGCTTATAGACCTAATTAGAGATCAAGAGAGTGGCTCACTTTTGATAATTGCATGGCTGTGGCCCATCTATCAGCCATTGTTAAATTGTTGTTATATTAATGTAAAGCTTATAATCACTGCTGTTCCAAATTGAATAAAATGTTCTTGCCAATTCTCCAATGCAATTAATTTACATAAAAGCCTTTGGAACCAAAATTAAAATGATATACATCTTTGCAAAGGCTTCAGTTAAAACAAAGCTAAGTAATAAGGAGCTCATACATCTTTTTCCCCTGCATTTTATGTTTACCAGAGTTAATGGCCAAACAATCATTAAAATGTGCCTAAAACTAATTAAAATTGTTGTGCTCATACCTCATTTACTATGTATTCTAATTTATTATTCAAGGCATTAATATTTTAAGCTCTCTGTTGTTTCAGAGTCTGGGGAGATTCTAGGCAGTAGAACAGGAGGTCAGCAGTTCCCCCTTCTTTCCAGGAATCTGCATATAAATCACATTAATCTCACCCTAGCATTTGATACCTGCTCAGAACTGGTGGCATGCTAGGCTTGTCTGTTTTGTTCCTTCTGCTTTAACTAACTAAATAAAATAAAACATAGTCACACATCATTAGAAGACCCGCTAAAGTGGCAAGCAAGGAATATTACATGATTGATGCCACGTTTCTATCAAAGATAGAGAAATAAGAATTTGTTTTATGCTGGGTGGTAGATGCCTTCCTTCTCAGACAAGCAGAGGCGGATACACTGTGTGGGATTAGGGGACTTTAGAACTTCATCATAAATATACAATTGGTGTGATCATTTATAGTAGAGCAGAGAGGATTATTCAGTCTGTGTGTCTGACATTAGGAGTCATATTAATAATGCAATATGTTCTCTATTAATTTTATATTATTAGTGTAGCTATACAACTCAATTACCAATACCCACCGTTTATTAAAAGACTAATCTAAGACAGTATCTCTTAAATAATTTATCTAATTTAGTCTATACAACAATACCATTATTGTTGCAATTTTAATGTTTGATGAGGATCCCATGCTCAGAAATATTAAGCAGTTTGCCCAAGGTCACACGCTGTAGACCACAAGCAGGAAATCAACTTCCTATGTGTGTTCCTAAATCCCATGATCTTTGCATTAGACTATACTGACCATTCTAATTTTTTTTTAACTTTTCTGGAGCTGAAAGGTAGCTATTTCTTCCTCACACATTTCCTATATAATTCACCTTCACAGATTTTGTTCTTTAGTTCTGTCTTGTTACCTCTTTACCACTCTATCATCATACAGGCTCTCAAACTGACACCTGTGGCTAAATCCACCTTGGACAGAACTTCCCTGCGGAAATAGCACAGGAATAGCTCTTAACCTTAGTCCGTTAAGCACAGATTTTTTGGTAAATCCTCGACTTACCTTGAGGCAACTTTCACTTTCAGTGGATTATGGAAGATTTTGAACGAACATAAGGTAAAAGAAAATACTGGTTATTTTGGCAAGTTGGAGTACAGAATGTGCATTTATCTTGGAATCCATTTCTGATTTTTGATTTTGACTTTCGTGCTAAGCAACTGCGGATGTGAACAAATCAATCCCTCTTAGGGCCAATTTTCATCATTGGTGAAAAGAAGATGCTGTACAGGAAGTTTAAAAAGCATCTTTACAGGCCTATTATCTATGATTTTATTTGGAAGAACTTGAACCTAGACAATGACCATAACTTGCAGCTCATCAAGTTGAAAATGGAATCATAGATGTGCACTGGAATTTGATTCAGAAGAAAATGGAAACTGAGCATTCCTGTGCTAATGTAAGTCATATATTAAGGTTTCAAGAATTAAGAGCAGAATCATTTTGTCAAATAAAAGACATGTGTTTGGTGGTAGTGGGGTTTGCATGTGTTAAGGCATAGACAGGGGGCATGCGTATAGCCTCAGTACATTGAACAGATATATCAGAAATAGATTTGGGAGCTATGGCTATAGATATGGAAAGGTTCTTGGAACCACATTTTCTTAACTTCTGATCTCACCAGTGAATAAAATCTCTGCCAGATTCCTGCTTTATTTCTTTATTTTTTAAGATTTATTTGTTTGAAATCAGAGTTACAGAGAATGAGAGGCATCACAAGTGGCAACATAACTTTCTGCCAGCCTATCCACAAACGTTTTAAAATGCCTTCTCGGGTTGAAAGTGATATGTGTGAAAGAGAGAGATGTTTACAATTTGCCTTTTAGATTTTTATCCTCAGTAACTATTAAAAAATAAAGAATGATTGACAGGGGAAGACAGAGAATGACTTTGGTTTTATTTTGCTTTGCTTTTTGACATGACAATATCAGGAACTCAATTATGGACAACATATTAATTTTGATACAGATATCAAGCACTCAAGTGGAGGTGTTGATCAGGCAGCTAAAATCAGGGTTGAGGTTTAACAAAGAAGCGTAGACCATAGATGTAAGCACAGTATAAATATTTGTAAAACCATGAGACTGCCTGAGATCATCCATGGAGTGAGGGCAGATAGAGAATGGAAGAACAGAAACTCTGCCTTGTAAATGAGCAATATTTGGGAGTTGGAGATCAGAAGGGACATTAGTAAAAATAATTTAAGAGAGACAAGAAAAGTGGAAGAAAAGCAAGGAAATGTAGACGTCAATAAAGTGTTTCAAGAAGGAAAGAAAAATAGTCACCTGTGTCAAATGCTTTTGACAGAGCAATTAAATAAATATTTTAAAAATTACCATGATCTTTTTTTTTTTTTTTTTTTGGACAGGCAGAGTTAGACAGTGAGAGAGACAGAGAGAAAGGTCTTCCTTCCATTGGTTCACCCCACAAATGGCCTCTGTGGCCAGCACTGCACCAATCTGAAGCCAGAAGCCAGGTGCTTCCTCCTGGTCTTCCATGCTGGTGCAGAGCCCAGGGACTTGGGCCATCCTCCACTGCCTTCCTGGGCCACAACAGAGAGCTGGACTGGAAGAGGAGCAACTGGGGCAGAACTGGCGCCCCAACCGGGACTGGACCCTGGGGTGCCGGCGCCGCAGGTGGAGGATTAGCCTAGTGAGCAGGACAAAAAAGATTACCATGATCTTTAACAAACAAAAGGAATGACCCTAATGAGAGCCAGTTCTCTTAGGGCAGAGACTGGTTGGAGTGTATCTCAAGAAAACATGTGAAAGGAAAAATGAAGACTCAGTAGAGACCCATTGAACAAGGTTTGCTTGAAGGAAGGATAGAAATGGGACAGTTGCAGAAAGAAATGGGATGCGGATATCATTTCCCTTTCTTTTACAGCTTTGTAAGCTGAAAAAAATAAAAACATGTTTAGTGATGGAAATCATCTAGTCAAAGTTAGACTGCAAGGAGACTGTAAAATCAGGTTATAAAGATATTAATTATTAGGCTGATAAAGTTGCTTCTTATTTCATAGGTGATGAGGAGACACTGAAGTAAGAATAATATGTTCAAAATTAAAGTTCATAAAGATTCGTGTATGAGTTGATTGAGTAAAGCAAAAACAAAACAAAACTAGTGTTGTTAAAAATTTGGGCAAGACAGTAGATATTTGATGTAGTGCTTAAGATGTCACTTGGGCTGCTCACAAAATTACATAAGACGGTCCTGGTTTCTGGACCTGGCTTCACATCAAAACCATCTTCTAGCTAATGTGCACACTTGGAGGAATCAGGTGATGGTTCAAGTAGTTGGGTCTCTCCCACCCATGTAGGGGACTCAGATGAAGTTCCTGGCTCCTGACTTTAGCTGGACCCAGGGCAGAACCCAACAGATAGACGATTTCTCTCTCTCTCTCTTTCTCCCCCAACCCAACCAAATAAAATACAAATTCTTTCAAAAATTTAGGTAAGAGAGAATCACAGTGTCACGACTGAATGAAGATCAAAGTAGAAAGAATGAAAAAGTAGAGAGACGGTGACTGAAGTGATGTTACAGAACAGAAGCAAGCACACGTGACAAATACGAGTGAGGCAGAGTGAGGGGCTAAGTGCAGCAGACATGTGTGTTCAATTATATTTGATTAAGAGCATATGAGAAGAACCCACAGAAACAGAACCTAGGAGAAGAAGGGAGAGGAAGTTAGCCAGTGGAGATAAGCAGATGTTACTATGCCCACAGATACAAATGGAACATTCCAGAAGGTAGTTCAAATAATTCCTATGTGGAAGAGAATTAACTTAAGAGGACTCACACTGCTCAGAAATTTTATAAACCATAAAAAGCTTGTAAACTAAATTAAAATAAAAAATATAGCCACTGTTTTTGGGCTCATTTCCTTTTAATACAATTTTGAAGGAAATGAATGATGAACATGAACACATATTTATGCAAGAATACTTTAATAGTTTCTTAACAAGCTATCTTCTCATTTAGGAAAATGTAAAACTTTCTTAAGCTACATTATCGACTAAGAAGTAAAAAGTAGTATGCCCTCATTGGAAAAACAGAATTTATATTTTAACATTTTCATTCCAACAGATACACTTTATTTCACAGTGCCTGGCATATGAAGAACTCATTGTCAAAGAAGAAGGACTAGTAGTCAATAATACCTGAAACCTTGGTAATTCATAAGTATTAGGGGCAATTAAAATAAGAACCTGCTCTATGATTCTCCTCACCAGACTTAAATGTCAATTCTTATTTTTCTGATATTTGACATTCTCCTATGGCCTTTATCCTCATCCAATTTTGTACTTAGGTCTTCAGTCTTATCCTTACCACCAAGCATTTTCCTCCTTTGACCCCATTTTTCATTTTAACATGGGCTGTCTCAGTACAGAGAGAGTATTTCATTACTTGATTGTATGGCAGCCTACATGGGACATATTTAAACAACTGAAAAAAGTCCTCCAATTGCTGGCTACTATGACATCTGTAAGGTTCAAAAGCAGATGAGTTACTCCCATTGAATTTCAAGACATGACAGATACAAATGAAGAAAATGAGTAAAGGGGGAAGTGACAGAAAAATACAGAACAACAAAATAAGCACAGGAAGAAAGGCAAGAGGGTAAATTTCTCCTGACCTGAATGCTCTGTCATAGGTCATAATAGTCCAGATTTGTATGTGTCTTTGCCTTGTTCGGGTTGAACTTGAAAGTGTCCTGTGGCAGAAACAGTTCTTGCTCAGCTGTCTCCTGTGCAGAATTGTCATTTTTCTTCCCTCGTCTCTCTACTTAGGTATGTAGGCAGGGACTTCTGTGGAGCTGAAATTTGCTTGCCTAAGTGTGACTGCCCGGTTAGCAAATCACTACACCTCCTAACATTCACACATTTTCTTCTACTGCTTCTAAATCATCATTCCGGGCAACATGTGGTACTTCCTCCTTGTCTTGTAATAGTCTTATCCAAGAAGACAGCAGCTTCAGTACTCAAAGTGTCAGTCCCACAGTTCAATAACATGGATCACCTTCTACGCCAGCTCAATCTTCCTTAGCTACATAAATGCCAGCGGAAACAAAATGCTTTCACCTCTCCTTAACATGCCCACTTCTGACCTTTCACGCTTTTACAAGAAGTCAACATTTGCAAAGGCAAGAATACAAAAGGGAAAAAAAACTACGCAGGAAAGGGAAAGTATCATCTAGCATTCTCGCCCTGCCAGTGAAGTATATTTACTCCCAGCCACCGCTGACCTTTCTCAGGAAGGCTATCTTGAGACAGGTGCTGTTCCTGTTAATCATGAATTATCATTCTGCTCCTAGCTTCCGGGCCTGCTCTCTTTACAAAAAACCCCTGTCTATGTAAGAAAGTGAGAGACTCGGAGATAACTCCAGAACACAGGTTCATGCCAAATTCTCTTAGAATCACTGAATTCATAGTGCTGCACAAGAATCTAGAGGTCACCCAGTACATCTGTGTTTTACAAATTTTTTTTCATTTAAATAACAAGCAATTCTTGGAAAAGTTCCGTGTGGGATGAGGGCTGCGATAACATGTACAGATGGGAGTATGCATATACAGATGCATATACAATTTCTCCATTTTTACTTAAACACTGGCCAGAGTGGTGATGCAATAGTCAAGATTATACTAAGTTTAGTGGCTATTGTGTGAGGATGACACAACCCCTCATCACCCTTCCTTAAAACTACATTTGTTTACCTTCCCCAAATCCAAGGTTATTAATAACCTCTTTACTTACAATCTGAAGAAATAATTATGCAATTGTCCTTAATTTTCTAATTACAATAAAAGGAAAATCATCCATATGTTCCTGAGACTCAAAATATCCTGGAAGCCTGCTTAGACAGAAACCATGTCCTGTCTGTCCTTGTATCCACTGTCAACTAGAGCAACACCTTGAACCTTACCTGTAGTTCCAAGGAGAACTTGAAAAGTTCCTGGGAAAAAATGGAATTAAAAGGTATGTTTATTTTGTCCCCCAAAATCTTGAAATTCATATGTAAGAAGGATCCTCAAAAAGGTAATAGAAAATGTATATTATGAAAAAGCTATGCATGGATTTTGCATATTTCTTGTTATAGTTATGTGTGCTTCTCTTGGAGGTAGATGTCGCATAACCTATGCTAATGAGATTCTGTAGGGCAGCCTTAGACAGTGGGAGAAGAGGTGATCGTTGACAGATGGCTTAGTGTTCCCTGTGACTGCCTGGCTCAGTGGTTTGGAGGGTTGGAGCTGAGTCAATCCTCAACAATAAAGGACAGCCTTCATATTTGCTTTATCTTTGTCTTTCTTAGAACTTTTAACCAACTGGGAACCCAATTATTTACATAGCTTCTCAAGCCATATGGGGAAATAAATATTGCTTGGAAAGCACTATCATTTTTCAGATCCCAGATTATACCAATTTTTCCACACCATTCATGACACTGGTAGAGAAAACAGATTTTTAGGTTTCATCTTATCAACATATATAAAGTTCCATACATATATTCCTAAGGAATGTTAAAATATAGCACAAACATCAGATCAAAGATACTCACAAATTGTCTAGACCATGAACATAGGGTGTTTTAATCTACAAAAAAAAAAAAAAAAAAAAAAAAAAACATTAACTTTAAGACACCACTTTGCATTAGAAAGAGTTTTATAAAAGCATAATAAACCATTTTATTATCTATAAATGAGAAAAATACAGCTTAGACAATTAGGGCTCCCACCACAAATCAAGCTAGTTGTCAAGAAGCACAAATTGTTAGTAAAAAAAAAAAAAACTAACTAGAAATGGAAAAATAAAAAGCTTAGGATATTTTACTTTTTACAGAAAAAATAAAACAGATTATGAAAACAAAACCCTCAGTATAGTCTCTTAATATTCAAAATTGAAACCAACTCCATATAGCTATTTTGGTAGTCAAAGCAATAAGAATAAGAAGAACAAGATGTGGCAAAAATTTTCTGTTTTTAGACACCTGAGATATATTTGTTCTTCTTTGTTATTTTTTGGTGGCATCCCACTTTTAATTTGGAAAAAGGAAGCCTAATCCACTGTTGGTGGAAATGTAAACTAGAACAACCATTATACAAGACAGTATGGAGATTCTTCAGAAATCTGAAAATAAATCTACCATAGGAACCAGCCATCCCACTCCTGGGAATTTACCCAAATGAAATGATGAAAGCATATTAAAGAGTTATCTGTACTCCTATGGTTATAGCACCTGCACTCATAATAGCTAAGATGTGCAGTCAACTCAGATGTCCATCTACTGATGACTGGATAAAAAAATTGTGGTATATATACACAATGGCATATTTCTCAGCCATTAAAAATGAATGCAATCCCGTCTTTCACAACAAAATGAATGCAATTGGAGACCATTATGCTTAGTGAAATAAGCCAGTTCCCAAAAGACAAAACCATATGTTTTCCCTGATTTGTGGTAACTAATATACAGAGTACAAAAAAATGTAATGTATAAGAATGAAGTCAACATTATGAGATTTGATTATTGTTTATAGCTCTTGTCTATATTTCTAAAGAACAGTAGCTTTTCTACTTACTACTTGTTGAATTGTTTATTTAGTGGAGAATTAGGCTTTTGATTACAGAGTAAATTAAAAGCATGTCATTGTAAAAATTAGAACAAAAATAAGGAAGAAGAGAAGAAGGGATGGTAGGGTGAGATGTATCATTATGTTTTTAAAACTGACGTGGAATTCTCTTCCCTGTGGAATACAATGAAGGTATGGGCTTTTCTAAGATCCTGTGTAGTCATTTTACAATGACCAGAGGGGAATACTGATGAGAATGGAATCAGCTACTGGGAGCAGAACAGAAAATGTAGAAACAAAAAACAAAGTCTAATCAAACTCTAATTGGAGAAGCTACATCAAGCTCTGGCTAAAGTCAGATCAGATTAAAGGTACTTGAACCCATAAGTATTTCTTTGTTTAAATTCAGTTGAGATTTCTTTCCTGATTCATGCCAATGCATCAATATTACTGCTTTGGGGTCATCAAAATCTGGCCTGTGGTATGTCTAGAACTTAGTTTTATCCTTATACCTAGAAATGATGAGATCCTAGAGAATTAATTATATGAACAAAAATTAAAATTTTAAACCAGAGATTAAGTATATTATTCTCTATTAATAAATTGCCAAAAGAAATATGTTTTCATTCCTTTGGAATCATACATCCTCTCTAATCAAAATCTACATGAAAAATCAAATTTTATCTAGAAGTACACATGATGACCTTGAATTTGAAATAATGCTAATCACTTATATGACTTTAGTGAAGCCTTTTCTGTAGCATGTTTATAGAGTATGCGTTCTCATGGACATTAATAGTTATTACACAAAGAAAAGGATTCTCAAGGTCAAACTGATTTGAGAAATCCAAGGTTAAATATTCGAAGTGCTCTTACTCAGAACCTTTCCTAAGTTAACATGTTTCTGAGAAAAAAAATTGTTTATTTATTTATTTGAAGTCAGAGTTACAGAAAGAAAGGGAGAGACACAGAGAGAGATCTTTCATCTGCTGGTTTACTCCCGAAATAGCTGCAATGGCTGGTGCTGAACCAGGCCAAAGACAGAAGCCAGGAGCTTCATCAAGGTCTCTTACAATGGTGCAGGGATCCAAGTAGCTGGACCATCATCTACTCCTTTCCCAGTTTCCCAGGCACATCAGTGGGGAGCTGGATCTGAAATAAAGCAGCCTGGACTTGAACCAGCACTCAAATGGGATGGTAGCATTACAGGTGACTTCTCAAGAATCAGAAGGGAGATACCTCAGGGGTTGTATATGCCACTTTCCTCTGTTCATGGACCATCTGCCATGGGGTGTAACCATGTGGGGTGTTCTTATCCTGATGCGTCCTACTCTGTATCCTCAGAGCAATAACTGTAATCAATTTCACCATTTACAGCATGAGTTAGATTAACACCGTCTTTCACCTTGGCAGTTGTAATAACCTCCTGCCTGATGAGACTGTTTCTTTGGCCTCAAATTTTTCTCCATGGAGCAGCCTGTATGATCTTTCAGAACTGATATCGTTTTCTCCATGAAACCACCCAGTGGCTTCTCTTCATTCAGTAAATGCTAAGATTGCACTGTGACCTAAGAAGCCCTCCACGACCTGCCCTCTACTTTGCCATCTCCATCTCCCACCATGGTCCCCTCTCACTCTGCTCCACCAGGCAGCTCTCCCTGCTATTCCTCAAATGTACACGCACAGTATGCACTGTGGCTTCTCTCCACAAACACAAGCTCAGCCAAGGGTGTGTTGAATATATTAGGAAAAAAATCATATCCATAACTGAACACTTAACAAACTTTTTGCTTGTCAATATTCCCTAAACCATATAATATAATGACTACTTATGTAGCATTTATATTGTATTTGGTAATATATGTGATCTGAACTGCATGGGAGGATTGTGCAGGTAGGTTATATGCAACTATTACACCATTTTATATATGGGACTTACTTGAGCACTCGTGGGTCTTGTTATCTGCAGGGAGACTCTGGAACAACCTCTCATGGATATCAAGTAAGACTGTATGTAACTACCTTAAAGTCTGTGCATTTACCATGTCCTGTTTTTGAATGCCTGTGCCTGGTCTGTGGTCTTAGTTTTGCTCTCATCTGTCCTCAGATATGACCTTCCCAATCTATCAGTCTCCATCCCCTGTTCCTGGTTTAGTTTTCTTCAAAGCACTATTCCCTTCCTGATGTATTATGTTTAATGGTTTATTTATTTTCTGTTACCTCTGCTAATGCATAAATTCCATCAGGGCAAGGATTTTGTCTTATTTGTTAACACCTCTACCACAGTTCCTTTTTACGGAATGACCATAAATTGAAGATTTGCTGAATTAATGAGAAATCTAAGTGCTCTGTCTTTAGAATAGCACAGAAATAATAACAAATTCTTTGCTTTTCAAGATGTTTTGCTGACCATTCTTTATTAGCAAGATTTAACAGAATATTCTCCAGAGTTTCTTTTCTGTGATTACACTCCTATTCCAATCAGATTCTCCTTGATTAAACATTTTTTTCTCCTAAATCATCTTTACCTACACAGGGTACTTTTAGAATGGGTTATTTTTCCCCAGGAACATTAAATTAATCATTGCACATTTTTTTTTAGAATGATGTCATCTTCTGTTAACTAATGTTGGGGCTACTTTGCTGATAGCTCCATGTAGAGTCCATGTTGATTCACTGGATATATTCTATAATCTGTTCATAGTAGATATCTTGTCTGACATACAGCCTTGTAATTAGGAACTGGCATAATTCTGCTTGGACATAGAGTCAAGTTCTACCTTGCATGTATAATAATATACTCTCCATGTCTTAGGTTTTTTATTGGCAAATTATAAATTTCTTTTTTAAATTATCTTATAATTTTGTTAGGAAAACGAAATGTAATAGGCTTTTCCAAGTGCTTCGCACAGGTCTGAATACATGATAAATACTCAAATGCTAAAGATTTCATCACAGTATGCCTGTTGAGCCCAGGTAATATGTACCAATACTTGACCATGGATTCTTGATGAATAAAGTCTAAACTGGTTCAACACAGTTGCTTATAATCAATGAAAGTAAGCGTTGCTTGTAATGTAAATGAAATGATACACTCAGAAGAAGAGCCTGCAGACACAAATTCAGTGCACCAATTGCAGGTTCTTAGTCAAAAAGGTTTGCCAAAGCCAAATTTCTACATGGGATTGATAGATGTCCTAGGAAACCCTGGGGATCTTCTTAGTTTCTGTTTCTAGTCATAAAAGAAAACCAAAAGAATGATTAGAGAGTACACTGAAAATGATAGTTTCCTTTATATGCAGGATACATTTATAAAAAGTCCGTCTTACAAAGACAGCTTTGTAGTACAGTGTTTAATGATGAAGAGGCTAGAAAAGGATCACCCGGGTTCAAATCTGATTCCTACAGCCTTCCATCTATGCGATCTTAAACCGTGTCTTCACCTTTTGTGTCCTAATGCTTTTGTCCCCATAACAGAGAAAACGATAGTATCTATATAATCAGACCGCTAAGAAACTTAAATGAGTGGTTCTTTATAAAATATTCACAATATGGTCAATGAATTTTAAATATTCAATAAAATTAGCTCTTAGTACCTTTCACAGGAGTTATTTTAAAAACAAAGACAAATATTATAATCCTCATTTTATAGAAAATGAAACTGACCTAGAGAGCTAAATCCATTGACCAAAAGCACAGGATTTATTTTGTGAGGCTACTGGGATTAGAATCCAAGCTTTCATACTCCTAAGCCAGTAATATGAATGCAATCATATTTTATCACCTGTTGATTCTTAAAAAAAAACTAGCACAGAATACAGATTTTAAAAATAATGATATATTTAAGAGAGACTACCAAGATAGATGTCATAGTCTATTCATGTAACTATGGTAAAATATCTTGGACCAAGTCACTCATAAATAAGAAATTTCTCACAATTCTGGGGGCTTAGAAGTCCAAGTTCAAGACACCAGCAGAACTGGAGTCTGCTGAGTTCTGTTCTCTGCTTTCAAGATGATGTCTCTTGCTGCATCCTCATGAGGAAAGTGAGAAGTGCAAAAATTGCCAAAGAAATTCACTCGGGCTTTTGTCTAAGAACACTAGCCGCCTTCATGAGAGTGAAGGCTCCATGACATAATCATGTCTTAAATGTTTCCACCTGTTCACAGTATCATGTTGGAAATTAAGCTTCAGCCTGAATTTTGGAGAGACACACATTCAAACTACAGCAGAAGGTACTCATTAACATGTACCCATGTGCATATGTTGTGGAAATAAGAAAATACTTCTTCACTGGCTAACAAATAGCCAGTACCCTTAGCTCTTTGGGTGCCCTCTTGCAAGACACCCACCACCATCAGTGCCTCCGCTCATCTGTTCCTTCCTTTGACCTTCCCTGACCCACAAACATTTATCATCTACAGGATTAATGCCTTTAATAGGGGCCCTAGGATGCTGTTTACTTACTCCCGTGTTCAGATTATTTCATACAAGTGCAGTTTCTGTTTCCAATATTGTTGAAGTAACCACTGGATGTTAAAGACCCCAGAAATAATGACAAAGGAAGTTGTGCCTATATTAATATGCAATGATAAAACCATGACATGCTGCGTGTAAATATCAGCTCTCTTGCTTAAAAATATTTTATTTATTTATTTGAGAGGCAGAGTTACAGACACAGAGAGGGAGAGACAGAGAGAAAGATCTTCCATCCACTGGTTCACTCCCCAAATGGCCGCCACAGCAGGAGCTGGGCCGATCCAAAGCTAGGAGCCAAGAGCTTCTTCCAGGTCTCCCACACAGGCACAAGGGCCCAAGTGCTTAGATCATCTTCTGCTCCTTTCCAGGTCACAAGCAGAGAGCTGCATCAGAAGAGGAGAAGCTGGGACACAACTGATGTTCATATGGGATACTGGCAGAACAGGTGGAGGCTTCGCCTACTATGCCGCATTGCAGACCCTCATGTCAGCTCTCTTAATGGATCATTTGAACAATGAGCCACATTCTCATCACACAAGTTTGAGCATCCCAAAAAGGTGTCCTCATAAATTCTCCTTATCTTTATTTTGTGATGCCATTAGGTTATTTTTAGAGATCCTCAAAAGTTATCAATGAACTTGAAATCTACTGAGAATAAAAATATCATTGTACAACTCCCATTCATCTATCTCTCCATCCATCATCTATCCATTTAGGCAATTTCATTTTCTGCCACAGTGTTCGGCAAAAGAGCATCTCTGTGACACCGCCGAAAACAAATGCCTGCCTGAAGGAGAAGGTGAGGTCAGGGCGCCTTCAAGTTGGAAATAATGGATTTAGTGTCAAAGTGTTTCCAACAGGCTGGGAGAGGAGGGAGGCAGGGGAACACACACCTTTTCTTCAGAGACCAGGGGACTGTGGGAGATTATTTAGTTAAATTCAATAGACTCAGTTTTCAGGAAGGTCTCCTTGCCTCCAGATTCACAACATTAAATTGAGTTAAATTTCTAGGCAATTTTCTTGATAGATGGAAATAAAACTTAGAGAGGAAAAAAAAAAAGGACAGCATTTTATATGCACTCCAAGATTTTCTTTCTTTTGCTGAAGCTCCAAATTTTGTTCTTTTATTGATATTTCTAATTTCATTTCTCATTTTTACATGTTTTGCCACACGACAGCTTTGCCTCACTAAGGAATGGAGTAAAATATAGAAGATATCGTAATGTGGGAAAATGCACATTTCTAGTAACTAAGAAAATAGGTCACTTAAAATGTAATTCAGTATGCAT
This sequence comes from Oryctolagus cuniculus, assembly GCF_964237555.1. Taxonomy (NCBI): domain Eukaryota; kingdom Metazoa; phylum Chordata; class Mammalia; order Lagomorpha; family Leporidae; genus Oryctolagus; species Oryctolagus cuniculus. The sequence goes on along the minus strand of NC_091433.1, from coordinate 84,417,838 downwards.
GTATACTGGGTACACTTTGGATTTCAGCTGTAATGGGTGTACTTGCAGTTCATCCATACCCATTAGAGTTTATTTACATCTAACCATCATTGCTTTAAAAATAATTATTATTCTGCTTTAGAAGGAAAGCTACATAAACATTTTGGAAACTGGTTCCTTTGTCATAATTTTAAAGGTATTAATGTGAGTGGCTGTGCCTCAAAAAGGTATAAGAAAACAGAAAAGAGATTAACATGATTGTGAGAAATAGAGAATAAAACCTGAATTTGCATAAAGCTACCTAACTAAATTTAGCTTTCAACAGCCTTCTGCATTATATTTCTTCATGAATTCACAGTAAAATGTAATTGTTTTAGGCAGTGCTATCATAACACTAATACTGCTAGCTCAACAGTAGACGTTACTGGGGTATTTCCATGTCATATAATTGGCTTGATTAAATTTATTGCATTAACTAGTTACTCTAGTATTGTGTAGATAAAAGCTTCACAGCACAGAAATACACACATAATTTTCATCTTATTCTAGCGATGCTTTGTGTCAAGTAGCAAAGAAGAAAATCAACAACACTCTATCCTGTGCACACCTAATCACCCAGCAATCAACAGCATGGTCCGATGTCGCTCCCCCTCTTCGTGGAGGAGCAACACAGGACCCTGCGCTGTTCTTTCTGTCTGCTCGGCCCTCCCCGGGTTTGCTGCTGGTTCTTCCCGGGTTGGCTACTATCCCTTCCACCTCCGTGGAAGGGCAGTTCCCCCTGGCCACATTCCCCACTTCCGCAGGGGAGCGGCACTCCGCCGGCTGGTTCTCTCGGGGGCTGCACGGGTTCCCTTAGATGTTCCCCATAGATGTTCCTGGTGCATGCCGTTTCTCTCCTCCTTTATGGTCCTCCTCCGCCAATCCCAACTCGGCCGCCCACACGCCGAGTACGCTGCTCTCCAATCAGGAGCAAGTCCTACAGTCCATCAGTTGAACTGGAGGCAGCTGTGCGGAAGCTGTTTACTTCTCTCCCAGCGCCATATTGTGGGAGAGCAGATGCATAGAATAAGTCCTAATTCGAGTAACTTAGTCTAGTCCGGATTGCTCCCCACAGATCCCCCTTTCTTTTTATTTTTTAGCGTTGATACGCGCCTGTCTTCGGTGTCCCGCGGTACACACTCTGCTCTACTTGCTAGAGTTGCCACAGGCTCTTACAAGTCCTATCAGGCAAACCGAATCCGGGTCCTCTCTTCGCCATGTTGTGAGGAGGTTTTTAGGCGCTGATGCGTGCCTGTGTTCGGTGCCCTGCAGCGCATGCTCTGCTCTGCCTGCAGGGGACTTACAAGACCTATCAGGCAAACCGAATCCAAGCCTTCTCATTGCCTTATTGTGGGGGAGACTTATTAGTGTTGGTTCGTGCCTATCTTCGGTGACCTGCAGCTCATACTCTGGTCGAGCTTTGCTGGCGCTTAATTGGCATGTTGAGGGGAGGCCTTATTTTTCTCTATTTCTCTATCTCCGGGCATTCCTATCTCTCCCATTTTACTTCTATCTGCCAACATTCCCATTTCTCTCACTCCACTTCCAAACTTCTGTTTCTCTTATCCCCGCAGCTTCCCGCTCTCATTCCATTTCTAAACTTCTGTTTTCTCTTATCCCCGCGGCTTCCCGGCGCCTCGCCCTGCCGGCAGCTTCACGGCTCCGCGCAGCTTCCCGGCGCCTCGCCCCGAGGCTGCTTCTCCGCGCCTCGCCGGCTCTGAGCCGCTTCAGCCCGCGCCTCATCTGCGCGGCTTCCCGGCTTTGCGCGCTCCGCGGTCTCCACGCTTAACCCTTTCGCGTCTGAACCACGGCCTACGCCAGCGTTCCCTATCTATTCACGCCCCGTGCTCTCTCTGCACGCGGCGGCTTCCGCGAGTAACACAGCGTAGCTTGCGTCTCCGCCACTAGGATTCAATCTAGGTTCCCCGGGCTAGCCTGGCGAATTCAACCCAGCGTACGTCTCCGCCCCACGATTTGGCTTCCCGTCCTTTGCTCCCCGGGCTAATCAGACGGATCCCAATCTGGCTCACGTTTCAGCTTCTAGTTTCAACTTTTCGCCCCCTATTCCCGGGCTAACTTGAGAATCCCAAAGTGGCTTTCGTTTCCGCCTTGGCCTGCCCCCCGCGGCTTCAATTTCCCTAACATTTTTCTCTACCCGGTATGTTTCCCCAAGCTTTCCTCCAACGATATTCCTCCCTCATTTCTCCTGGCCTCTCCCCACAGTCCGCGTCCGAGTCTGTTTGTTCTAGCTTTCACTTTCGCTTTCGACCTTAGAGATTTCTCCCAGCTTCCCCCCGTAGTCCGTATCCGAGTCTATGCCTAGGCTTTCAATAGCTTCTTCCGGCTCCTTTTTCGTCCGGCTTTTCCCTAGGCTGTTTGCTAGTCTCTCCGATATTTTCCCAATTCTTCCCGTTTCTTCCCTCCTAAGTTTCATATCCGTCCTAGGTTTCCTAATCCGAGTCACGGCACCATTATGTCGCTCCCCCTCTTTGTGGAGGAACGACACTAAGCCCTGCCTAGGCTTCATATCCGAGTCACGGCACCATTATGTCGCTCCCCCTCTTCGTGGAGGAGCAACACAGGACCCTGCGCTGTTCTTTCTGTCTGCTCGGCCCTCCCCGGGTTTGCTGCTGGTTCTTCCCGGGTTGGCTACTATCCCTTCCACCTCCGTGGAAGGGCAGTTCCCCCTGGCCACATTCCCCACTTCCGCAGGGGAGCGGCACTCCGCCGGCTGGTTCTCTCGGGGGCTGCACGGGTTCCCTTAGATGTTCCCCATAGATGTTCCTGGTGCATGCCGTTTCTCTCCTCCTTTATGGTCCTCCTCCGCCAATCCCAACTCGGCCGCCCACACGCCGAGTACGCTGCTCTCCAATCAGGAGCAAGTCCTACAGTCCATCAGTTGAACTGGAGGCAGCTGTGCGGAAGCTGTTTACTTCTCTCCCAGCGCCATATTGTGGGAGAGCAGATGCATAGAATAAGTCCTAATTCGAGTAACTTAGTCTAGTCCGGATTGCTCCCCACAGTCCGATTCCTCCAGACAACAGGGCTGACTGAGAATAGCACGCACCTGTTTATATGATCCAGAAGACCACACCAAAGTTCAGGTAGACGGTTTTCAGTCCTTTGGGGAAGTGAGTGGTGCAGCAAGCAGACTATCTACTGCTGAAAACATAATCCATTATCACCCAGGGCTGTCGTAAAATTACAAAATCATAAAGCGTCAGAATAACCTCTTTGCAAAGAAAACAGGTATTACTACATAATGTGGTCAACAGGTGAACATAACACAATAAAGTCTAATCATACAGTTTTGTCTCTTCCCTTCTCAGAGTCATTTGAAATAGAAACAAGAGAAACACCACTTGTGGTGTTTGTAAATGACACCCCAATATTTGCAACTGTCACGCTGCTTCATGCACGCCATATTTCTTTAGAGGCCAGTGTGTTTGCAGACTCACTTTCCTCCTAACTATGACTTCACAGTAGGCTGTGCAATTTTTGTGCACAATGTAATATTCATCGAAACTATAATTTAGAAAATTTTCAAAATGGGACACAGTGTCACCTTTCTCAGATAATAATTTCTTTTTAAAACGCAAATCCCATTCCTTGAGCAATTCATCCATGTTTCTTTTGGAGTAAATGAAAAAGATAGAATAAAGTAGATGATCTCTCCATCTGCCTCAAGCCCATCAATCTTACCATTCACAACAATTACTTTTCATACCTCCCTGCTTGAACCAGAGGGACAAGCATCAAAACACCACCAAACACTGGAAGCCATGGCCGCTCCAGCCCACAGCTGAACTTAATAAAACTGTGAATGTCAGAGCCTGCCGGCCAGCTTCCCAGGAATGCCACTTGCTCAAAAAAAAAAAAAAAAAAAAAAAAAATCTTTCCATCGCAGCCACACATGTGACATTTCATCCCTCTCCCCATGCAGAGCCATGCCATCTGCTATGAAGCACAGATGCCCCATATTCCAGGTGACATTTTATTTTAAATTCTCCTCCTTTTTATTTATGAGGCTATAGACTCAAGAGGCAAAGAGCAAGAAGAGGCTTAAGCTCTACGTAGGTCTAATTTTCCCCCCAATTTCTTGATACTTATTATATTCTGGCTCTGTGTTTGAGCTGTTGGTGGGTAATTTATGGGCAGACATCCTTAGAAATAAGTTTGTAGATGTATAATAAAAATCTCTGAGCACTGGAACTCTAATAAACCAACAGGTAACTGTGAAGCTGAATATTTTTTTTTTAAAGAAGGAAGAGGAAAGAGTCATTAAATCAATAATACTGAGGTCTGATGGAGCTGTGTGAAGTCAATAACATCATAAACTTTTATACTGACTTCAGCATGGGAACATGTTATTATCTGTGAGAAGTGATGGCAAAAGAATTTAGATACGATACATTTGATAGAACAGGAAAAGAGACGGGGAGGTTTGAAAGATGGTTCATGTTTCTATATGTTTTAAAAAAGGGTTGAATTCTACCTGCACAAATGGTGATGCATTTAAAGTTACTCTGAGATTGCACTAGAGTCAAAGAGAAATGTAGACAACTCTGTTTTAAGTAGAGATGTCCAATTCAAATTTTGGATGTTAAAGTAGCCTTCCCTTTAGGGACCTCTGTTAAACATTTAAGCTATAAATTTGGAGTGTGTGTGTATGCAATGGAGACATCAGCTATGATATGTGTGTGCGTGTCTGTGTATAGATATATAGGTATATAGATATAGACATAGACATAGACATAGGCATAGACTTAGACTTAGACTTAGACATAGATATAGAAATATAGTCACAGCAGCCCCTTTGCAAGATTTCTTCCTTCAGTTAGTGCTAAGACCCATGTTAAAATCCAAGTGAGCTGTAGGATGACCCCCTGTATTTTATGCATATCATAAATTGTATTTATTGATTATTGGCTTAATTTAACATATTGGTCATGAGATACCTTGACAATTCTAGGTTGAGGCATATGCAATGAACATGGCATTCAAGTGCAAATACAATCAGCATCAGTTTTCTCCATCTATAATTCGTGGTCAATTGTGCACATACACAAATTGTTCACCTTTTACTATTCCTGGTATTGGCCAACAAATAATAGATTTATATTTAACAGATGCTTAATTTTGTTCTTCCATGTGTCATGCCATTTTATTAATGATTAATTCCCTCCTTGACGTCAGACATTCAAGTATCTATCCACCTCACTCCACTGAAACTCTCCCTAAAGCTATTGATGGCTTCTCCTTTACCAGACTGTATAATGCACACTTTGGCAAACACTGATTCTTTGAAAGCATTAATCTGATCATGTCCATGCTTACTGACTCTGTTCTCCTGACCTCCCTCTTCCAGCTCTGACAAAACAGGTAAATGCTGATGTCTTGTGGTCCTTCTTCCCTTTCTGGACACCGTTCTCCCTCTCACCCCACCCCCAATCTGCCTCCAGCTCAGCAGTCCCCACCTGACTTTCCCTTGTTTTCTCATATTTGTCAGGGTCTCTCCCATGCTTGCACATGAGACTCTTTTTTCTCAGTGTCACTTTTTTTTCCTCTTAACAAGGTGCTCTTAGAGCAGCTATTACTTCTAATTTGTAGCATGTATTGTAATTTCAAATTTATACTACTTGATTAAATGAGATATTTTGTCATTTTGAATTAGTTTGTAGGATTTCTGAATGTATGAAATATTTATTTCTCTCATCTTTGGATCTTCATCCTCTAAGAGTCTACTTGGCACACACTAAGCACATAAAGAAAGCCCATTCCATAAGTGGTTGAAGAACTATCATTTCTGCTATGATCTTTCTAGATCACTGAGTACAATGAAGGTTAGAGAATAGCCTTGAACTCAGAATCCACAAAACTAGCTATTCATTCATTCATAATTTATGTGATGGATGAACCTTTGGTGCAGTTGTTAAACCACTAGTTGGGAGACCCACATCTCATATCAGAGTGCCTTGATTCAAGACTATTGGCTCCAGCCCCTGAGTCCATCTCCTGCTACTGCAGACCCTGGGAGGCAGTGATAACCACTGAAGTGGTTGGGTCCCTGCCACCCATGTGGGAGACCTTGATTGACTTTTTGGGTCCCAGCTTCAGCCTACCCCAGCCCAGTCATTGTGGGTATTTGGAGAGCCAAACAGTAGATGGAAGATATCGCTCTTGTCTGTCTGCATCTCTCTCTCCATTCTGTTCCTTTTCCTTTCAAATATATAAATAATTTCTTGAATAATTAAAAATAAAGTATGAGATTTCAAAAAGTCCATGGGAAATATTAAAAATAAGAATTAATTCTGGTGCAAGAAAGTTTTGGAGCTAATATTTTCTATAATTCATGGAAAACGCATGTTGTAAAAATTTTGCACCAAAATGTATTTAAAATTATTTTTCTGGCCGGCGCTGCGGCTCACTAGGCTAATCCTCCGCCTTGCGGCGCCGGCACACCGGGTTCTAGTCCCGGTCGGGGCGCCGGATTCTGTCCCGGTTGCCCCTCTTCCAGGCCAGCTCTCTGCTGTGGCCAGGGAGTGCAGTGGAGGATGGCCCAAGTTCTTGGGCCCTGCACCCCATGGGAGACCAGGAGAAGTACCTGGCTCCTGGCTTTGGATCAGCACGGTGTGCCGGCCGCAGAACACTGGCCGCGGCGGCCATTGGAGGGTGAACCAATGGCAAAAGGAAGACCTTTCTCTCTGTCTGTCTCTCTCACTGTCCACTCTGCCTGTCAAAAAAAATTATTTTTCCATGAAATTTTCAAAGTACCTTGTATTTTGTACCTTTCCCAAAAAGAGGCTAACAAGGCATTCATGATAACTTTAATTTGCTACAAGTGATAAAAGGCAAAAAAAAAAAAGTGGAGATGATTTGAACTGGAGAGATTTGACATATATTTTGAAGACAGAAATAAAATAATTTTCTAATGGCTATGGATGTTGAGGGAAGCAAAACAACTAAGGATGACTCCAGGTTTCCAGCTTAAGTGCTTGGGAAGAGAATGGTGGCATTCCTTGAGATGGAAAGCTTACCGGTAGGGTTTAGAGGGATGAGAGAATCTGGAAAGTGGGCACTGGGGGTCACAGCCATGTATGGCCAAGACATGCTGCCTTTCTTTTTAACAACATCTCTACAAAGCCATGCATTTTTTTTATAATCCAGCTGGAATTAAATATCTTTAATGATCCTGCATTTTCTGTTGGAAATTAGGATTTACCTTTCTCAATAATATCTACTATAGAAACAATGAAACCCAACTGAATGTGAACCATGGATTCAGTTCCATACTTTGAGCTTAAAAGGTCATTGTCTACTCCAAGTCTGCCAATATTGACAGGAGAGAACATCATCACAGCAGGTCCACTGGAGGGGCCAGTGCTGTGGCATAGCAGATAAAGCCACTGCCTGCAGTGCTGGCATCCCATCTGGGCACTGGTTCTAGTCCCAGCTGCTCCACTTCTGATCCAGCTCTCTGATGTGGCCTGGGAAAGCAGTAGAAGATGGCACAAGTCCTTGGGCCCCTGCACGCACATGAGAGACCCAGAGGAAGCTCCTGGCTCCTGGTTTCAGATTGGCACAGCTCCAGCCATTGTGGCCATTTGAGGCATAAACCAGCAGATTGAAGATCTCTCTCTCTCGCTCTCTCTCTCTCTCTCTCATTCTCTCTCTCTCTCACTGCCTCTCTGTAACTTTGCCTTTCACATAAATAATAATAAATAGTTAAATAAATAAATATTAAAAAAAATAAATAAATCTAAAAAAAAAGGTCACTGGGAATGTTAGCAGAATAAATGGACAAGAAGTGTCCTCTGCTAAATAAATAAAAAAAAATAAAGCCCATTTAGCAATGAGGCAGAGAATTGTGTTTCATCTGATCCAAACATGTGTAGCCTCAGAAGAGAGTCCACAGGAAAAACAGAGGCTGTGATAGCATTTAATCAATGTATTTCCATTAAGGAAAATGGACTTCGACAGGGAAAGAGCATGTGAATATCACTGCTGCAAATATTTACAAGATAAAATCAATGACAAAGCCAGAAATCTAGAAATTCAGTGCTCCATGTAATTATGCCAGAAAAAGCCCCCTCTGGAACGTGCACAATAAAGACATCACCATCTCCACATCTACTCCCACCTCATCAGGGGAGGATTTTCCCTTCCTTTTACTAAGGCTTCCCCCTAGCTGCAAAGTAGAAGCCCACAGGTAATTAAATGAAGCCCAACCATGACATAATGCATTTTTGACAGCAGTTTCAAACCAATAGTTCTTGGTGTTCACACACAGCACCCTTTTAAAAAGTGTCAAAACTAGAAACTATCTCCTCAGGGAAAATGTATTTGGAACTGTACGCATTCATTTCCAGTCCTGCACCACATGACAATTGGGACCCGTTCTGATAAATGCCATGGTGCACTGTCACAGAATGTACTTACACAATTGAAGAGGAATACGAGATCACTAAGTGACATGATCCTATGGGAGTGTAAGCGGTCTGTTCTCTTGACTGATAAGATTGCCTTTTGTAGAGCATTCAACAGGTTCATAGCTCCCCCTTCCACCAACCTCCCTAACGGCATAGAAATCCAAGGATATCAGGTTAAGAACTCCTCTTGCTTGAGTGTAAATGAAAATGACCTGATAATAAAGTCCTGGTCTCTTGGAGTTCTATGGTGACAATGTGCAGGTCTCTGGGCTGAGCTGTCAGCCGAGTGATTCTGTGTCTAGCCCACCTTTAGTGGCTGCAAATGAAAAGGTACTTCTCAGGTCCCCGTTCCATCTCCGAGGCTCCTAATACTTCGAGAGCTTGATGTTACTGCATATGATGTTTGGCTTCAGATGCCATAGTGTTATCCCTTCCATATATAATAATTAACATGCTTCACACACTTCATATAGCTAAGCATATTCTCACCAACCTAGGAGGTGAATGCCACTGTCGCTTCCATCTTATATTTGGAGAAACTTCAAAGAAGGGACTTCTTTAGTATTAACCATTTCATTTTCTCAAAATATGGAAGGCTACAGTTTCCAGTATCTTTGCACCTAGATTGGGCCATGTTTCTGATTATGCTGTAATGGCATGTGAATGGAAACCGTGCTCACCACTTCTTTACTCACAAATGTTCTGTGAGATGATTTATAGTTTACTATACACTTGGCAGCCAGATGAAAGCAGAGGGTCAGCAGAGCACCCAGGACACAGCAGGAGTCACTTCATCTAGGGACACAGAGTCTTTGGTCACCATCTAGATTAGGGCCACCCAGAGAAGCCCGGGAACACCTGAACTGCATTTTTTGGGAGCTAGAAATAAATGCACGTTTGGGATGCTAAGTCACTGAAATTGTAGGGTAATTTGTTACAGTGAGCATTAGCAGCCCTGATGAGGATAATTACATGTAATCATTTGACAGAATGGCATTGAAACCAAGTTTTCTAACTTCAAAACACTCAAGTGTAAATGCAACATATACAGCTCCCCATCTAACACTTTCACTAAAGATACAATAGTTGATTAGCTGCTTATTTTTTTTTTTTTAAAGCCAAGAGAAGAATTTGTGAGTAGAATCTCTAAAACAGCAGAATATTCATTTGGTCAGTGTATCTTAGAAGTGAGAAATAGAGAACATTTTGAGAGTTTGCCCAGCCCTTGTTTTAATCATATGATGCACTGGCTATAACATCCTTCTCATAGCTACCCAGAAAACTGCGAACAAAACAACTTGAAAGCTTGAAAAGAAATTACCATCATTTCTACACAATGGGTCTCTGAACCTTTAGGATAAAAAGAGCTTTCTGTGGGAATTAAGATAATTACTGAGGGAAGATTGACAGAAATTGTTTCACCAGCATGAGTGAAATCTGGAGCTGTGTTAATGAGAACTGGGACATAGAAAGAGAAGGAAGGAAATCTTGATGGTATGTAAGAGAAATAAGTGGCTATCACTTCAGATGGAATGCTATTAGATCCTGGATTCTTCCAGGAGTTAAAAAAAAAAAGTAAGAAAAAATAGAATTTGCTTGAATAAAAAGAAAGAAGTAAAAAAAAATAGAGGTTCTGGAATTGAACTCTGCTCTGTATCCCAGGAAACAGAAAATGAACAGATGGTCATAAAAAATGCAGAGATTTACAAATATGGGGGGAGGAAACAATTTTAGGACTGTAAAAGTGGATCAAGTTGGCTCTTCATACTGAGAGCTGTTAAAACAGAAAGATGCAAGAATAGCAATTGGCAGGGAGAAGGATAGTAGATAACCTCTTTGTTAGTAGCTTACGTCTAGTTCCAGATGACCAAATGACTTCTGATTTTCTTGTTAGATCTGGGAGACACATTGTTAAAATGATTTCTTTGTACATTGGTGGAAGGCAGAATGGGGCAATGAGACTACCACTACCAGTTTGTACCAACGATGGACGCTATTCTTGCTTACACAATTAGCAATATGAGAAGAGACCACGAAACTTGCAGTACTTCCATCCATCATCACCCACTGCTCCAGTTTGTCTTGGAAATGAAGCAGTGGAATCTTGTATTACTTGTTATCTCTTTGTTCAGAGGAATCACTGGGAAAATTATAGGGGCAAAAAGACCACAGATAACTCATTTACAAAAATGTCCTTTCTCTTCACTTTGATCTATAGGTTTAATGCCATACTAATCAAAAATAAAATAGATTTTTTTTGCCTTTGTTTTTGTTCAACTTGACAGGCTAATTTTAAAATCTATATGCTAATGCATATAAATGTATTCTCCCTTCTCTCCAAAACATAAAAGGAACACGTACACATGAATAAGAATATATAAAAAGACAATAGAAATATAGGCAAGAGACTGAAGTGAAAATCCATATTACCTTACGTATTTGAACTGCTTAGCCTCATCAATAATCACAGTAATCCTAGCTAAAAACAAAATGAGATAAAGCTACATGTACTTTAATATCAAATATTCCCGAGGATATGGAGAGCTGGTGGAAGTGGAACTTATATAATTTTAGCATTACGTACCAAATGTCCAGAATGTTCATCTATCCCCGTTTGCACAGGACAGATACAGTTTATACTTGCCGCTCTGACATGATGGTTCAAAGCACCTCCTGTCACTCTCAAAGTATATTGGTTTGAATGATATTTTTTTCTAACAATGATTTAACCATTTCATGACTAGGTATATACCCAACACAAATGTGTTTGTACAAGGTACAAAAGATGCTGACAAAAATGTAAATTATTTCAATAGAATGCGATACAGCAATAAAATGAATAATTACACCAACATAAAAATATACAGATGCACAGTGATAATTTTATAGTGATAATTCACTTATCTGTACTTTTTTTTTTCACTCTTCTGAGAATCAATCTAAAAACTTATTTTCCGTCCTGGCTGAAAATGTGCATTTTTTTTTCTCACAAAGCTACAGTCCCTATCCACCTCCAATACAAAGAAAAGGGAACAAATGTAAAGAAAATCTTTTGTAATTGGGCTAACCTAGATAGGAATTAGAGACAGTGAGTGGCATATATTGGTTTTCTCAGAGAAAAACCTCTTGATAAACCACATTTCCAATTAAGAAAATCATTTGACTTGAGGAGGCAAAATGTGAAGTTTGCATGGGACTATTCTGCATGTGACCCTGGAACAGAATTAAGAGAAATGAGGAGGAGAGGAGGAGCAGATATTCTAATGCTGTATTGGGCTTTTTCTACTTGAGCTTAAGATCTTACCTACATGTCTCTGGTCATTTTAGCGTAAGACACTGCTGTATAAACTCCTAAATAGCTTCAAAATTTTATTTCTTCATACTTTTGGATAATATCACAGTCCTAAATAATTAGTTGTAGACTTAAGCTTTTGGCTTATATATGACTGGGTTCTAAGGGATATTCCACTTTTTAATACTATATGATACCACTGGCAAATATTTGAAACACAATGTAATAATGATCAATTTATTCTTCGCTTTCTAAAACATGATCTGGCCGCAGCATCACAGCATTGCAGATGGGATCACTGTAGAAGTCAGGAAACTAGGCTTACTCTGAAGGAAGATGTTGCAGAAAGATGTCTGAAGACAGAAAATTCAGCTCCTCCAGCAAACTGAGTGACCCAGACAGAATATACTTGGGATAAACTCGATTCTTAAACTGGGTGTTGTGACCCCAGATAAATTTTAATGTTACAACCTGACCATTAGGAGAACCAAAAATAGCGCTTGCCATCAGGAAATCTGTCTCAATTTAGGTGATATAGGTGATGATCAAACAATATGTTTACAACCAACAAGATAACAAGGAAATTAAGGAAGTGGTCACTATAAGGAAAGCAGAAATAACAAATAATATGTGTAAGCAACAAAAATTTCAAATATGAAGATTATCATACACAAAGACAGCCATATGTAAAGCATATGCAGATATGAGTGATGGAATTGCAAATTAAGTTTACAATAAGAAACCATCAGTGGTAATTAACTTGCCACTTTGGATACCCACATCCCATATTGGAGTTCCTGGATTCAAGATCTGTCTCTGTTCTCAATTCCAACTTCCTGCTAATGAGCACCGTGGGAGGCAACAGATGATGGTTCAAATACTTGAGTCCCTGTAACCCTCCTGAGGATCGAATTCCAAGCTTCAGCCCAGCCTGGCATTTGGGAAGTGAACTAGCTGATGATAAACTCTCTCTCTCTCTCTCTCTCTCTCTCTCTCTCTCTCTCTTTCTCTCTCTCTCCCTGTGTGTGTGTGTGTGTGTGTATATGTATGTCTGTGTGTCTGTCTGTCTGTCTCTCACTCTCTAGATTTCAAATAAGAAAATACTCAGAACCTTCAGAATGAAGAAGTTTACATATATGAAAAATAAAAAAGTACATCTGGGAATGTAAAATATAACTCTCAAATAAAAAGTAATCAGACAAGTTAAGCATCAGACTTAGCATACTTAAAGATAAATCCAAAAAAATAATACAGAATATAGCATATTGAAATAAGATTACAATTACAAAATATGTATGTATGATATGCTTAATGGAATAAAAATATACACATACATATAAATTGAGTCCTTAAAAAATGGAAAATGGAAGAATTTAATAAAATCAGAGAAGTGGGGCATTCTTCAGTACCAGCAATCCAACTGTATCTCCACACTCACAGTTAATAGACCTGGAACTTTGCTACTGAAACAAATGTTCTATGCCTTTCATGCACCATGGGAAACACCTAAACAGCAGGAAAATGGATTTAACTTCACTTCTACCATATAAATCTTAACATAAATACGCCTAAATACTGGAATCCAAATTGTATCAAAAAGCCTATCCATGAGGTAACCAGTAAAAGGAAGCTTTGGATACATGACGTGCAAGCCAGTTCACCACGTCTGTGGAGGTTTGCCAAGGTTCCCTGCGTGAGAGAACGTGAAAGGCAGAACAGATTCACAGGCAGGAGGCAAGGGGAATCGTAGGGTGAGGTAAATGAATGGTGGAGGGTCGGGTCCACCCTACAGAGGGCCTTAAAGACAACATCAGAAATTCTGTGTAATCAAAAAATAGAAAGCCATTGGCCCAGTGGTTAAGCTGCCAGTTAATCCATTCATATCCCATGTCAAAGTTCCTGGGTTCACGGCCTGACTCTGCTCCTGATTCTAACGTTCTTCTAATGTGTACTCTGGGAGGCAGCAGCTGCTGGCTCAAGTATTTGAGTTCTTGCCCCTCGTGTGGGAGCCCTGGATTGAGTTCCCAGCTCCTGCTTCAGGCCAGTACAGCCCCAGCTGTTGCGGGCATTAAGAGAGTGAATAGTAGATGGGAAAATTGTCTATCAATCCACCTGTCTATATCTATCAATTATCTATCTATATCTCAATGTCTCTCAAAAAATAATTTTTTTAAATGAGCAAAATAAGCCAATTGGAGTCTTTCAACTTTATTCCAGAATGATTATATTACACTGAAAGACGTTTCTCTGGATTAAAAGATGGAACATAAAGGCCAAAGTTTGTGATACAAAGGGTTAAGCTGCTGCCTGCAATGCTGGCATCCCTTTTGGGCACCATTCGAGTCCCAGCTGCTATAATTCTGATCCAGTTCCCTGATAATGTGCCCAGGAAAGCAGCAAAAGGTGACCCAATTGCTTGGGCCCCTGCACCCACGTGGGAGACCTGGATAGATATTCAGGCTCCTGATTTTCAGCTGGCTCAGTCCTGGCCATTGTGACCATTTGGAAAGTAAGTCAGTAGATGGAAGATGTGTGTGTGTGTGTGTGTGTGTGTGTGTTTCTCCCTCTCTCTGTAACTCTGCCTTTTAAATAAATAAATAAATCTTTAAAAAATATGTAAGAAAATGATCAGATCCTACACCTTCAACCACATGCACCTATATGAAGTCCCTTACTGCCTAAAAACAATGTAGAGTAGTTTCAGTTTCTTGTAAGTGAAATTGAATAGATACCGACATACCGACATACATACCAACAAACAACCCTCGAAGTACTTGGGAAATTATTTATGCAAACATATCATCAAGAATGGGAGGATGAGATCTGCTATTGATTATCTCACCTGCTTGGGTTTCAAGGAAATGAGTTCCAGATGTCATTAGAAAATAGGATATTAGTAATCCAAAATGCATCATCAAGACATTTATAAAAATTGTCTCTCGTGGTGCTATCACCTGACAGGAAGTGTCTATTGAAGGAGAAACTTTAGCTTATCAAGAGTTAATGCTGTAGAGTATATGAAAATTCATAACAAAGGGAATCTGCTTTATCTACACTTAAAGAAAATTAGAAGCTGAAATTTTAAACATCTTATCTCAAGCAACAGTCAAGGTCCAGGAAGCTGTAAAGTACTTTTCTTTAAAATTTCCAGGCTTCCATAACCAAGAATCATATTCAAAATCTAATCATGAGTTGCTTAATTACACCATAAATGGAATCCATAGTTTTGCTGGCCTTATTATGGATTTAACTATGAGATTATAAATTGCCAAATGTTACAATCCTAAAACTTGCTCTGAGTATTTTTGGTTAGGTTCCAATGATTCTGAAATGCTTGAACCCTGGAAATTGTAAATCCCAAGGAGAACCCTTTCCTAGCACAATTGACTACATCTGTTCTCCTGACTCATGTGGAAACCTTAAAACAAACTCATGCAAAGCAAGAGCATAATTGCCCTAAATCCCCACCCCTAACAACTGTTTTGGATCCAAGACATAATACAGAACTCATGTTATCTCTCCAGTTAGAAAGCATCTGACAAAATTTTTTCATATTCATAATGGGAAGAATATCTCTCATTTTTAAGTCACTCTTTCATCTGAGATGTATTAGAGTGATTACTATGTGCCAGGCAGTATTCAAAAATTGAAGACCCACTAAGTAAACACCATGAATATAATCCTTGATCTCACAGTAGAGGCTTTGAATGAAACAAGGAAATGAACATATCAAATACCGATTTGGAGGAAGAGCAACCTGCAGAAGGAGTAACATGCGCACAAGGTTCCAGAGGTAGACATTAACTTGGCCCTATCAGGAAGGCCAATGAGTCTGAGGCAGAACAGATCTGAGAGTGAAAGGAAGTGCAATGAGTGATGTCATGACTTCAGGCAATATAGGACTTTTTGAACCAAGGACTGGATTTGCATCTTCCTAAGTTCCCAACAATGTGTATTGATGAGCTGGAGTGTGCTCTGGTCCAGAGTTACATAACTAAATAGCATAGGCACCTTATGCAACTCTTTGTATATACACATATAAGCAAAAGAAAAGTCATTTTAACCTGGCTTAATCATTATGAGGTATTTATTGAATAATCCAGACAATTTCCAACAAGTAGAGTTTGATTAATGCTTTGAAATACATAACCAAGATCCAGCTGCCCTGGATGTATTTCTGCACTGATTTGCTTTTGGCCCATGTGATTGCCTATTTTCCCCATTCTCAGGAAAGTTTTCCTCTCATAGTAACAAAAGAGCACCCAGGAGCACCCATAGATCTGCCATTCTCTCTTTTTTTATTTACCATGGAAAATGGAAATTTTCCCAAACTGAACATCTTGTAGATATCTCACTGCATATCACAAGCTCTGGTGATTTTATTTATTTTTTCCTTTTAAAAATATTTTTTATTTCTTTGAAAGGCAGAGTGACAGAAACACACACACACAGAGAGAGAGAGAGAGAGAGAGAGAGGGAGAGAGAGATCTCATCCACTGGTTCAACAAATAACTGCAACATCCAGGACTGGACCCAGACAGAATCATAATCCTGGAACTCCATCCTGTTCTCCATCAGGAGTGGTGGGTGCCTAAGTACTTGTGTTGTCTTCTGCTGTTTCCCAGGCACATGAACAGGGTGGTGGATAGGAAGTGGAGCAGCCGCTGTAGAACTGGCACTCAGATATGGGATGCTGGCCTTTCGAGCTGTGCCATAGTGTCACCCTCCTCCCACCACTATTTATTTTATGAGCTCTGGTGATTTAAATACCCACACCACTAAACACAAAGTTAGTTTAAGACTGCACAAGGCAGAGCCCATTCCTAAAAAAGAGGGTTTGATGAGAATAAAACTAATTGGCTAAGGGTGATCAATTCCCAAACAGTAAATTAGGATATACTCACTGGAAAAAAAGACAATAAATGCAGTGGAAGATACCAGCAAATGTTTACCATGATTTTTAGTGTAGCCAAATGTATTCGTTTGTTAGGGTACAATACAAAGTACAAGAGCCTGGGCAGCTTAAAACACGGACCTTAATCTTCTCACAGATGTGAAGCCTTGGAGTCAGAGTTGTGCCTGCAGAGTTTATTTCTACTGAGGCCTCTGTTTTCATCCCTGAATGTGAGTCTTCTCCCTATGTCTTCATATACTCTTGCCTATGTGCATTTCTGTGTCCAACTCCTCTTCTTACAAGGGCATGCATGTCATTGGATTAACCCACCATAATGAATTCGTGTAAGTGGAGTTATTTCTTTTTTTTTAAGATTTTATTTATTCATTTGAGAGGTAGAGTTACAGACAGTGAGAGGGACAGAGAGAAAGGTCTTCCTTCCGCTGGTTCACTCCCCAAATGGCTGCAATGGCCAGAGCTGAGCCGATCTGAAGCCAGGAGCCAGGAGCTTCTTCCAGGTCTCCCACATGGGTGCAGAGGCCCAAGGACTTGGGCCATCTTCTACTGCTCTCCCAGGCCACAGCAGAGAGCTGGATTGGAAGAAGAGCAGCTGGGACTAAAACCGGCGCCCATATGGGATGCTGGTGCCGCAGGCGGAGGATTAACCCACTGCACCACGGCACCGGCCCCAGTGGAGTTACTTCTTAAAGGCCCAAATCCACATACAGTTGCGTTCTGAGGAATTGGGAATTAGCCCTTCAACAGATGAATTTGGGGGGCCATAATTCAGTCCTTGGCACCAATAAAATGTACTTTTCTTTCGCTCCAATTCATGAACTACCAAAAAGAGCTACAAGAAGTTTCCATGAGTGCAAATACTCTGAATTAATAAAAATCTGGCTTCACATTTCAGAGGACAGGCATCAACCTGTGGGTCACTGTAGCAACAGAAGAGCATCTTTCCTGTGCAATCTTAATTGTAGGACTTGCTAATATCTGTTAATAAAAATTGCACATGAACTTGAAGTGAAAGCTGGGCCAGATGACATAGATCTGGAAAAATAACTTTTGAGTTTACCATGAGTTATTCACACATAAAATATGTCTACCACCCCCCCCCAAAAAAAACCACATTTACCATCCCACAGAGATATTATTTTCACTCCCCCAGTTGCATTCCCCAGGACATTTGCCGGAACATCCAGGAATAGACCTGACCTTTAGTTTCTCTTATAAGCTCTATAGGTAATTCTAATATGCAGCTATGATTAAGAAACGTTTCCATAGAGATCATATCAGAAAGTATCTGACAAATATCTTTTCTGGAGAAGAAGGCACAGCTCACAATTTTCATTTCTGTCCTAAATACTAACAGTCTGGTTGAATGTATCACTGAGTCTAAGGGTTTCAATCATCACACACATGGGCACTACCGAAACCGTGAATGTTCATGTTCAAATAATGAGTTACCTCCCTCCTCTAGCAATTAATTTCTGGGGTTCCTAAAATATTTATAAAATCTCTATCATTTCTTGGGGTTATACATAATATAATATTTGCCCTAGAGGAACGTATATTCCAAATTGGATAAATTTAAGAATAGGCTCAAAAGCTCCAGGGAGGCATTTTCATTATTTATTAGAATTGCAAAGTTTTCTTTTCCTCCAAACAGCTTAAGGCAAGTTACCCTCTTCTCTTACTTGCTGACAAGATGTACAACCATCCTGGATGACCAATTTCAAATTACCTGTTTATATTTAGAATCTACTCATAGGGGTGTGCATTTGGACTAGTGGTTAAGACATCATGTCCACAGTGGAGTGCCTTGGCTACACACCTGGGTCCACTTCTGAATCCATTTCCTGTTAATGCAGACCCTAGTGGTGATGGCTCAGATAATGGAGTTCCTGCCACTCAGGTGGGGCACCTTGAGTATTCAGCTCCTGGATTTGACCCTAGTCCAGCCCTGGTCATTGTAGGTATTAAAGTAATGAAACAGTGGAGCCTAACACTCTCTCTCTCTCTCTCTCTCTCTCTTTCTTCTCCCCTCCCCCTCCCTCTCCTTCTCAGTCACCCTCTCCCTCTCCTTTTTCCTCACCCTCTTCCTCACCCTCTCCCTCTCCCTCTTCCTCCCCCTTCCTCCCTCCTTCCCTCTCTAGTCTCTGCTTGTCAAATACTTTTCTAAAAAGATTTATCTATTTATTTGAAATCTAGAGTTACAGAGAGAGAGAAAAAAGGGAGAAACAGAGAGAGACAGATCTTCCATCCATTGGTTCATTCTCCAAATGGTCACAACAGGCAGAGCAGAGCCAGGCCAAAGTCAGGTGCCAGGAGCATCTTCTAGGTCTCCCATGTGACATACAAGGGCCCAGGCACTTGGGCCATACTCCACTGCTTTCTCAGGCATAATAGCATGGTGCTGGATCAGAAGTGGTGCATATGGGATATGAACCAGCATCCATATGGGGTGCTGGTGTCAGCTACACCACAATGCTATCCCCATAAATATTTTCTTAAAAAGCACACTTTTGTGACAAGTAATTGTTCCAGTAATTAAGAAATAATATGAAATCTATTGTTTATTTTCTTTTCTTTTTTCCCTTTTTTATGGCTAGGATTTCTAAAATCCTTCAATTGAGTGTAAGAAGCAGAACTTTGAAGAATGACAACTTTATGGTGGTGAAGTCCTCAAGCATCAAAAAATTAGACTCTCTAACTGTGAGATGGAGTCTTGGAACCCACTACTGGCTGGAATGCTACAGGTATATTTGCATGGAATGTGCAGCATTTGTTTTGAGATTGCCTTGAAGGCTGGGCTGCTTCATCTGTCTCCTCTGAGTTGGCACTGGGGTAACAGATGTCTCTTATCCACCTTGTCATCTTGGAGCACAGTAAGCACTATTACCAGTCTATCCTACAAGGCAGAAGTTAAAGACCTCCGGAAAATCGTTTTCTGCTCTGTTTTAAATAGAAGTTTAGTTGACTTTATTTAACTGTAGCTTCTTTATCAATCAAAATGTCACCCATGTGAGAAGGGAACCATACATGTTTACCTCACCACTGCAGCCTCCAATACCTATGAGCCATACAGCTGCTTTCATACGAATTTCAGTTGTGTGTGTACGTAATCAAAACGGAAGTGTGTAAACAATGAATTAATGTACCTCAATTCATTTTCCATAGCATGCTTTAGGAGGGGATCATGTGTGTGTGTTTTCAGTAGTCAGCAATTTATGAGCCAAATATTCAATTTCACATCAATATCATCTGAATATTTACTGAAACACGTGAACATTTTGATATACCTGTTAGTGTACACTATGAGGAAATTCATGTCCTTCATAACAGCTTCAAAAATCGCCCCTCCAAAGAGAAAACTAATGTACTTTGGCCTCTGTTGAAGAATGCAGAGTTCATCAACAGAAGAAAAAAAATGCATCCTGGCTAAAGGAACAGTTATACAAAGGCATGGCTCCAAGAAGGAATGGCGTTACTAGGGGTATGTGGCAGAGCATGGTTTGAGCATGAGGCTGAAAACAAAGGCAAGGGCTTGTGGACTGGGACTGGCCCAGAAAGTCGGACCTCCATTTGATAGCTGTGTGAGTTGGAAGACAGTTTAAGCTTCCATTATTACAACTGCTTCTTTGGAATGCTCATTCTTAGGACTCTCCGACCAGAAGGAAGAACTGAAACTGGACAGGGAGAGGAGACTATTGGAAGTGTTACCTAATTTATACCTTAGACTAATTCTTCATGACAAGAATCATTCCCTTTTGCAGAAGAAGCTAATGCTCTGAATTTTTATTATCTAAAAAAAAAAAAAATTACTGGAGAGGCAGATAGAGAGAGAGCATCCCTGCAACAGCTAGTGCTTGCCTGAGGCTGGTGCTGGAAGCCTGAATCTCAACGCAGGCTCAGAGAAGACTGACAGGGAACCAACTCTCACCATCCCTTCCCAGGACTTGCACTGGCAGGGAATTGGAATCGGGAGCGAGAGCTGGTATGCAAACCCAGGTATTCCGCTATAGGAGTCTTAACCACTAGGCTAAATGCCCACCCCTTCTGAGCTTTTAAATATGTTGGTTAATATTATTACAACGGGTAATTTTGAATGTCAGAGTCACAACCTGACTCAAAATCATGCAATTTCAACTCTGTTACAGGCCTTCTCTGAAATTTGGAAGACAAATTAACATTGAAATATTGATTTGGGAGCGTATTTATTATTTATTATACTTATTAAAGTATATTTAATATTGGAGCCATAAGAATAACAGAAATTCCTGCTGAGAAGTCAACACACTGATACAAGTAATTATTAGTTACTGAAAGACAGCTGTTCTGTGACATTGCACTCCTCACCTTCTCCTTGTCCCCAACATTGCAGTAGGCTTCCTCACAGCCCAGCTCATTCTCACTGCTGCTACATTCATTGTTCTAAAGTACAGTCTGAATCACGTCATACATTGGCTTAAGCATCGATTTATTCAACAGGCCGTCTAGGTAAACAGGAAAATCAAGATCTCTGATTTTAAAGAGGTCATGATCTATTGGGTAAAATATTTACATAATTGGGCTATATAAAATTAGTTTAATTGTCAGGGTAGGTTTTTTTTTTTAAGATTTATTTTATTTATTTGAAAGAGTTTCCAAGAGAGGTAGAGACAGAGAGAGCGATCTTCCATCTGCTGATTCACTCCCCAGATGACCACAATAGCCGGAGCTGTGCTGATCCGAAGCCAGGAGCCAGGAGCTTTCTCCAGGTCTCCCACGTGGGTGCAGGGGCCCAAGGACTTGTGCCATCTTCTATTGTTTTCCCAGGCCACAGCAGAGGGCTGGATCGGAAGTGGAGCAGCCGGGACTCAAACCAGCACCCATGTGGGATGCCGGCGCTTCAGGCCAGGGGTTAACCCACTGCGCCACAGCGCCGGCCCCTAGGTGTTTGATATTAGTGGTTAGGATGCCACTTGGGATGCTCACATCTCATATTGGAGTGCATGAGTTCAAGTCCCAGCTCTGCTTCCAATTCCAGTTTCCTGCTAATTTGCACACTGGGAGGTCACAATTGATGGCTTAAGTATTTGAGTTCCTGTCACTCACATGGAAGACCCAGACTGAGTTCCCAGACTCTGGCTTTGGTATGGCCCAGCCCTGACTGTTGCAGGCATTTGGGGACTGAACTGGTGGATGGGAGATTCTCTCTCTCCTCTCTCTCTCTCTGCCTCTCAAATAAAATAAGTAAATAAATATTTTTAAAACTTCTAATAGTCAAAATAAGGGAAAGTTCAGGGTTCTGTGATATTACAGAGTACAACTGTGTACACTATGCTGTCTCTGTAACACAGGACACCTGAGAAAGAGGGTCTGTGAACTCCTTTTGGAGAGAGAAGAAGGGGATAGATGAAAATTGGATCTGGGAGCCCTTTTGTTCAGAGAAGGCTTTATTGCCAAATGTGAGCATGTGTTACTTTAAAGCAACTCGAGCAAGTGATGGATTAGGTGAGGATAAATGAAATGAGTTGTAGAAGAAATCAGCTGACAGATCACGAATGGTCTGTTGTGCTGAGCTCAGGAATTCGGATTTTATCATGAAGCAAATGAAACCATAGGAAAGTACATAACGGTGTGATTTTAACAGATTTACAATCCAGAAGCTACTCTCTCTTGGTTAGGTAGATAAATGATAGAGAAACTGTACAGTAAGGGTTTAATGGGAATCTATAAGGAATAGTCTAGGTAGAACCTGATAGGAGTAATTTTTGTTCCAAATGAATCCCTTCAACTAACATCCAGTGCATCCTCATATTTTGGTTGTAACCTGTCTTACAAAACTTCTGTCCCATATCATTTTAAAACAGGCTGTGTTCCATCAAAATACATTTGACTACTTTAGAAGTACTATCCTGCTATTCCATATTGTTAATGCCAGACCTGAGCCCAGACAACCTTTAGAGATTACAACACTGTGGAGCAGGTAGTGGAGGTTGTGTATGAATTGAGAGGTTAATAGAAAAATAAAGAGCATATACTTTAAAAAATGTAACTTCAGAAATTTTACAGCTAAAGTAATATCTTAAGTTGAATTCTAAAATATTTCCAGTATCCAAAAGCTAAAATAATCTGGGAATTTAATCAGTATGTTCACCCTTTTAAAATTGGTCACAGTTGGTTAGCAGGATCTCAGTCACTAATGGAGAGGTAGATTTTGTGTGTGTGTATCCTATAACAAATACAAGGGTGAACAATGACGCCCATTCTGGTTAAGTGTCATGCATTCATGATGCGGTCTTGCATTTTTTATTCCAGCACATCAAATTCTTATTGACTGAAGTCAGACTCAGTCAGATGATAAAAAGCATCATTTTCTAATTTCTTGCTAAGTACCAATAGGACATACCAAACTACAGCAATTAATGCAGCTGTCAGTACTTTTAAATGTTATTTGGGGCCCAAGGAAGCTAAACCAACCTTACCATAAGTGTCCATGTTCAAAGTGTCTTTAGAAAATGGTTAGAAACATATTTGATGCCAAAAAGTAAAAATAAATAAATGAAAAAAATTCCAAGACCAAGCTTGATTTCTAGATGATGTGGAAATTGTAGTAAGCTAATAAAATGAGTGTGTCATGTGCTCACTATAGTATTGTATAAATCATGAATTATACAACAGGCAAAAATGAGAAACTGTAAAGAAATCAAACCTGTATGGAAATAAATAAAACATACAAGCAAAGCAGCAATCATATTGGTTCTGTTAATAAAATGTGCATTCACAGGGGGCTTCTCATAATGCATGTGGTATGTTAATAGTAATTATCAATGTAGAACTTAAATGTAACTATGAAATAGTTGGTAATTAACACATAATTAGTGCTCCTAGTTCTTTGGATGACAAAGCAGCAGTGGTTTGTAAAACATCCATATAACATGAAAGGGTATCTCAGAATAAAAATAAAAATAAAATACAATACACACATTCTGAATTGGATTTACTAGAATTTGGGAAGTTTCATTTATCAGAATTCTTGATAATTGGAAGACTAGTGTTTTGTTTTGGGTTTGTTTGTGTCTCTGTATATCTGTTCACATTATTGAGTGTCAAGAATGGAAACATGAATTGAAGATTTTAAAATCAACTTTTTCTAGGAAAATTCAGGCAAAATTCATTTGACTTTGTCGTCTATCCTGATTGAATGTCCGTTTGTCAGGAAGATTGTTTTATGTCATGAATAATGTTGAACTGCATGTATTTGCATGTATGTCTCACTTCTTTTTTATTTAAGATGCGTTTTACTTATTTGAAAGGCAGAATTAGAGAGGGGAGAGAGAGAGAGAGAGAGAGAGAGAGAGAGAGACATGTTCCATCCTCTGATTCACTTCCCCAAATGGCTTCAATCAGGCAAGATCGAAGGCAGTACCCAGGAGCTTCTTCCGAGTCTCCCCCATGAGGGCAGGGGCCCAAACAAGTGGCCCATCTTCTGCTGCTTTCCCAGGCCATTGGCAGAGAACTGGATTGGTAGTGGAGCAGCCAGTACTTGAATTGGCCCCCATAAGGGATGCTGATATTGCAGGCAGCATTTAAATCAGTTATGTTACAACTCTGGCCCCTTATGTCTCACTTCCTGTCTTTAGCAATGATGCGAATTTACTTTGTGTGAAGTCCCATGTGCTACTGCTTGAAGTTATGAACTATATGCTCTTCATTTCTGTCTAAGTCCCACCATTCCTTCCTGACTCAACCAACCTACTCAGCCAAAAAATAAGAGTTAGAGTTGAGCATTAAAAAAATTATTAACAGTATTTTTTAGAATTATGTCATTTAGCTGGAATCTGGAAAAGGCAGGAGTTATCAACCCTCCTGCATTGCACTCAGGAGTCTCTCCCTCGTGGCCAATTGAGCTCAGCCAGATCTCGTCTCCATGATTTCCCTGTGGCCAGAGTATTCCAAAGGCTTCTCAGAGAATCAATGCACCACTTCTGTGACTCACTTTTCACCTTTATTCATCTGTCCCACAAGGAAGGGCAGAGTTAGGCTGAAGGAACTTATTACATTTATTGGTCAGAATCAAATTACTCTCTCAGACTGTTAAAGAGCTCATCGTACTTTATGACCCATGATGACCACAGTAGCGTTGCCCAAAGCTAAGCAGGGTCCAATTTCAATTTTGAAAAAGCATTAATTAGTCATTTGAATAAAAGGGAAGGAAGGCATGGTATCCTGAGGTCTTCTCGACACACACTATATTCTCCTAGGTCTCAGCAGTTAGACTTATGATGCTCTTGTCTAAGACTGAACTGATGCATGACAATGGGTGCAAAGTAGCTTCTGTGGTTCCATCAGTTGAATTAGATGTAAGACAGGGAGCAGTGTCAATGCTGTCCTATTGTTGGATACATAGAATACATGTATACGTGTCTCAACTTTTCTTCTCACAACACTTTATAAGCAATAAGAGAACTGCGTGCAAATTCTCTAAAAGGATCTATTTATAATATCCAACTCAGTAACTAATTCACAGCTAGCTAACTCAATCAACCTAAGTTCCAAATAATGTGATTAATAATTCTAGAAATCTGTTGGATATTTTCAGCAAAACTGCCTAAAGATCAACCCTCAACTATTAATTTTGCTGCTTTGCCCAAATCTTCTTACCTTAGGCTTTAATTTCACCCTGAATTTAGTAAGCATAAAATGTACTTTTAACCAAAACTTGGTGATTGTAAAAATATTTTGTTAAAAGATAGCATGCTAAATTGCAAGTGTACAATCAAAGATTCAAAAAGAGGAGTCCATGCCCTTCTCCCAGTTACTAAACCCCTTAATATTTTCAATATCTTGACATCTATTTTCATGGAGTCATTTTGCCTGTGTTTAAATTTTGTACACATCTAATGATGTTGTACATGCTCTTTTTCTATTTGGAATTTTTTGTTTGTTTTCTTTATCCACATTATGCGTGTAATATTCATTTATATTGATGTACTTAGTGGTAGTTCATTATTCTCATTGCTGTATAATATTCCATTGTATACGTTCACAAAGGAGTTATTTAAGTAGTCTGATTCTGAGTACTTGGGTTCTTGTTAGTTCGAAGGAATTACTAATAGTGTGGTTATTAACATCATAACATGTCTTTTTGTACAGTTATATATGTGTTTTTAAAGGTCTATATTTAGAAGAATTGCAGAATAGTATTGCATGTATATAATTTTAGCAAACACTAACAATTTTCCAGTCTTCATATCAATTTATACTCCAAGCATCATGACATTTTTCATATACTTTAGTCTTTATTTTATTTTCTGTAATTACTGATGTATGTGGATATATTACATATCAGTTTACTCTTTGCTTTGTTTCCCTTTGCTCTCCTTTCTTATGTTTCAATTTTTAATTAATAAATTACTCCCCTGTAATGTCTTGTTATTATACATAGCCAGGATCCTAGAACTCAGGTCTCCCATGTTAAATGTGAAGCCAGAGAAATTTTTTCACAAATGAGTATGTTTGAAGATCCAAGTACGAAAATCTGTTAAATGCATATTTCTCTCTCTCTTTTGGAGGATGGAGCTTCAATCAGAAAGACCCTTTTTGTAGAATGTAAGTTCAAAGTTTGCATTGTTCACCATTAAGTGACCTATTTTCTTTCACAATATTTCCATCTTTGCCTTCCATTATTTCTTTGACACTTGCAATCTTTTTCATATAAACTCTTTGCCTAGAGATATGTTTTTATTCATATTTGAGATTATTCCCCAACATAATTTGATTGTTTCTCTGTAGTGTTTAATAAAATTTCTGTTACCTTTCAAATTCTGACTATAATTATTTTCTTAATAATCTACCTCAAAGACTTCAACCTTGCCCCTGAGTATTGGTACCATTTACCACATATAACTGATTTGCTATCAAGTGCATATTGTCTTTAAACCTGGATTCCTTCTTCCCCAAGTTGACTTTGTGCAAAAAAAAAAAAAAAAAAAAAAAAAAAAAAAAAAAAACCAGAGCTAATACTTAATATTTGCTTTGCTTATCTGCACATGAATCACAGAATGCAGGTAAACACAATAGGCACTCGATGAACAACAGTAATGTCTGAGTGCCTTTATATTTATCAAAAATAACTGGTGGAAGTTCCGATGCTGCCAATGTTACATCCATCCATCCAAGATTGTGATTGGTGTTTTCTTTCAATTGAAAAGGTTTCTGTTATGTTTCTGAACAGCTTTCATACCCTATGCTTCTTTTAGATATTCTTTGCTTATGAACATATTTTTAAGGTTAGACTTTTTATCTAGTCTCAGTCTCATGTTCAAATAGATTTTTTGAGTGACTTACTAAAATCAACATGACTCTATTTGTGTGGTTTCTCTCTGTTCACCCTTGTCTTTTTTTTTTTTTTTTTTTTTTTTTTTTGGCAGTTGGTTTTTGTTTGTGTGTTTCTTTGCTTCCTAGGATTCATTTATCTCAAGCACAACTTTTGATTTCTCAGGAACTTGTGCTTGTTTTTACACCTATTTCCCCTTTTGTCTTTTGCATCTCTGTGAATGGAGACAAATTATCTGGCAATTCAATTCAAAAGGATTTGGCAATGCAAAGGATATTGGAGGGAAATTCTTCATACTGCTTCACCTCATAGCAGAAAGTAGAAAGGCAAGTGATGCACATGGGAGAAAAGGAAGTAAGAATCAAGGAAACCAAACTTGCATTATAACAACCCATACTCAGGGTTGTGGATTCACTTACATCAGAGCAAGAACTCACTCACCGAAGAAAGGCAACTTATTCACTAGGTTTCCACCACTCTGACTCAAACTTTTCCCAGCAGGCCATGACTCAACAGCACCATATTGAGGACCAAATATCAACATGAATTTTGGTGGAGAAAATCACATTCAAGTCATAGTGAGATGAGAGTATTAAACAGTACATCCCCAAGAATGCTAAGATATCAAGTAACCCCCTTAGTCTGGCATCTGAAGAGGGCAGTGGATGATAGAGGGTATAGAGGAAGGATCATGTGGAGCCAGGAATAAAGAAAGACAGAAAGCACACTGGCTTATATTATCAATTATCTCAGGAGCCTTCCTTCCAAGGGCAAGTGTCTAGCAACTTAAGGATATTCCACCAGACTCACCATTCAGACACCATAATTGGATCCAGCCTCTACTCTTACTACTTAAAGCCTGAACATCAATCCACTCACAATTAAGACTTTGGGATTTAAACTTCTGCATGAGTTTGGGGAGCCAAATCTGGTGAAATGCATAACATGAAGCACATTATTTTTACCACTCTCTCTTTTTGTCCACATTCTATTTTATAAAGATGTATGTATTTATCTGAAACAGTTACATAGAGAGAGAAGGAGAGACAGAGAGAGAGGTATTCCATCTGCTGGTTCACTCCTCAATTGGCTGCAATGGCTGGACCTATGCTGATCAGAAGCCAGGAGCCAGGAGCTTCTTCTGGGTCTCCACATGGGTGCAGGGACCCCAAGGCCATCTTCTACTGCTTTCTCAGGCCATTGTAGAGAGCTGGATTGGAAGAGGAGCAGCCGGAATTCGAACCAGCCCCCCATATGGGATGCTGGCATTGCAGGCGGTGGCTTTACCTGCTATGCCACAGTGTCAGCCCCATCCATATTCTATTACACCTGGTGGCACCTTCCAGTATTCACTCAGGAAAAATAAAACCTCTGGGAACATTCTGTTTGAGGGTGAAGAGAAGAAACGTGTGGTAGAGGCTGGAAGAAAGGAGAAGCAGAGAAGCAAAGCGAAGAGAGAGGTGTGAAGGAGAGTTAAGAGGTCATTACAGGGGCCGGTGCCGCAACTCACTAGGCTAATCCTCCGCCTTGCGGCGCCGGCACACCGGGTTCTAGTCCTGGTCGGGGCACCAGATTCTGTCCTGGTTGCTCCTCTTCCAGGCCAGCTCTCTGCTGTGGCCAGGGAGTGCAGTGGAGGATGGCCCAGGTACTTGGGCCCTGAACCCCATGGGAGACCAGGAGAAGCACCTGGCTCCTGCCATCGGATCAGCGCGGTGCGCCAGCCACAGCACGCTGGCCGCGGCGGCCATTGGAGGGTGAACCAATGGCAAAAGGAAGACCTTTCTCTTTGTCTCTCTCTCACTCTCCACTCTGCCTGTCAAAAAAAAAAAAAAAAAAAAAAAAAAAAAAAAAAAAAAAAAAAAAAGGTCATTACAGGAAGAATGATGCTCACATGCCAGGAAATTAAAGGAGGAAGGCTACTGAGGCCCCTGTAGGAAGAGAGCCCCAGGGCCCCTCTGGATCAGAACCCAGCAAAGCTGTAGTCCATGCCCTTCTTAAGGAACTTACAAATTGGGGAATCCTAGGTCTGTCAACAATCACAGGTGCTGAAATTAAAATGCAAATCAATTTTTCTGCTTAACCATCTATTCATTCTCTACATGTCGACCTCTCATTCGGTGGAACAAAGGGTGCCAATGTGATTCCAGTAAAAAGAAATAGTATTTTTACTGAAAAATCTGTCAAAATAAAGAAATAAAAGATCAAACAATAAATGTGAAGAATTATTAACAAAATTTCACAGCCTATATGTAGAAAAGTATTTATTGTGTCAAGGAAAAACTCCAGTTGCCTCTTAAATTTTTTTAAGACTTACTGATTCATTTGAAAGTAGAGTTACAGGGAGATAAAGAGAGACACACTGAGAGAAAGTTCTTCCATCTGCTGGTTTACTCCCAAAACGGCCACAGTAGCCAGGACTGGGCCAGATGAAGCCAGCGACCTGGAACACCATCCAGGTCTCCCACATGGGTGGCTGGGGCCCACGTATTTGGACCATCTATTGCTACTCCCAGAAGCATTAGCAGGGAGCTGATTCAGAAACACAGCAGCTGGTATTCAAACCAGAACTCACATGTGATGTTAGCATCCTTGGCAGTGACCTAACCTGCTGCACCACAATACAGGCATTCTTAAATTTCTAGTCCATTATTGTTATACATAAAATAAAATACATGCTGGTTTTTTTATGTTTATGAATCATTCTATTTATTTATTTCCATGCATAAATTTACAGAGGTTTATCCGTTTTTGTCTACCTTTCCCCAATATGTTTTTTTTTTTTAATTTTAATTTGTATTTATTTATTTTTTTGACAGGTAGAGTGGACAGCGAGTGAGAGAGAGACAGAGAGAAAGGTCTTCCTTTTCCATTGGAGAATGGCCGCTGTGGCCTGAACTCCCATGCGGGTGCAGGGCACAAGAACTTGGGCCATCCTCCACTGCACTCCCGGGCCACAGCAGAGAGCTGGACTGGAAGAGGAGCAACCGGGACAGAATCCAGCAGCCCGACCAGGACTAGAACCTGGGGTGCTGGCACCTCTAGGCGGAGGATTAGCTTTTTGAGCCGCGGCGCCAGCCCCCAATATGTTTTATACTTCAAGAATTACAGAGGAGGGAGGGTGTGTCTAAGTACTTCAAGATCTGCTTATAATATACAAGCATATCATAATTTTAATTCCATACTGTTATAGATTGCTGTGAGTGCATTACTTCAATTTTTTACAAGATTTTCAAGGAAATTTAAAAATAAGGGCATTTGTTTTCTCTAAATAAATGATCCAAGATGTACATTGATGCAAAGGATTGATCTCATTTTTTAACTTAACAAGCACACAAGTATCAGTTTTTCAAGAGCCATGAAAAACTCTATTGCAAAGGTGGACTGACTCCAGGTAGTATACTCCCCTGGGCTTTCTTCTCACAGTGTTTATAAGTATGTTTCAACACCACGCCCCCAACATTTATTCTCAGCTTACCTTATGGAGAAACTGTGATACTCCAAGAAATACCTTCATAAATCATGGTAGATATTGCAAGACAGGAAAGAGATGTAGAAATTTAAAAATGGGACCAAAGCACTTAACAAGAGAGGGCTTGAAGCAAATAAATGATTCTTTCTGCATTCATAATAAATTCTCCAGAACTTGATCAGATTCTCAGGAGAAGAAACAGTTACACAAAAGCACACATGCACACTCACATCATGTGCATGTGCACACACACACACACACAAAGTCCCAAAGTTTCAAACTGCTGGACAAATTTCTTTCTGTACTTGCTGGAAGGGCTCAGGAATATAATTTTGTGAATAAGAAAGTACCCTGAGACATTGAGATGAAATATTTTAGGGTGATATGCTCTGGAATAAACATTTTTAGGTACATTATGATAAGTGTGGTAAGGTGAACATTTCCCAAAAAGGGGTCCTGACTACCGGCCTTACAGTTCTAGAAGATGAAACCAAGATAATAGAAAGGGCACCGTCTCAGCTAAGTCCCGGCAAACAGACAAATAAGGCAACAGCGTTGGAAGTGGGTTGGCCAGGTCTCCAAGCTTGCCTGGGACTACTGCAGTTTTAGCACTGACAGTTCAACATCTCAAGAAACTCCTCTCTGCAATGCAAAATTCCTGCTGTTCAGTAACCAGCACAAACGTGTTTGGAGAAAACAGAAAACCATTGCACGTTCCAAAAAATAGTGAGCTTGACAGCAACAGTTTCCAGTGTTAAGTGAATAGCATAGATTTCTCCCCCACGTTGTTGCTGTAACTGATTTAGCCTCTGACATGTCTCTAGCCATGATTGCTGTTTACCACAGTAGATCTCCCTTTACTCCATCACTCTAAATAATACATCTAAGGCCTCAATTTAAGCACATTGTAATCATGAGCATTAGCAGTCCATCTCTGAGTTCTGTGAAAAAACT
Source organism: Oryctolagus cuniculus (assembly GCF_964237555.1). Lineage (NCBI taxonomy): Eukaryota > Metazoa > Chordata > Mammalia > Lagomorpha > Leporidae > Oryctolagus > Oryctolagus cuniculus. Next base: position 84,386,455 of record NC_091433.1, on the reverse strand, counting down.
CTGTTACTTTAATTTTTAACATTGTAAAAACTGTTGGCATGTTTTCTAAGGGTTCAGATAGCAAAACTGAAAGTGCTTATAATATCAATTCTAGCATGAACCAGACATGTCCCAAAATGAAGTCTAAGTAGCTATGCTAACCTAATGACATGTGAAAGAGTTCCGAAGGAAAATAACAAAAACAAAACATCCTGCAGAACATGCCAAAATGATTTTATACTGGGGATGATGGAGGAAGGGATAGGAGCGCACAGGTGGAAACTAAGTCTCACAAGTTAAAAGTAAGATAGGCAAGTGCTATTAAATCAATAAACTTCGCATCTTCCCAAGAACCAACAATGCTTATTTGAAAATAGAAAGCTTCAAAGCCACTTGGGCATACCACAGGAATGTCTCACATTTTCCCATCATTCTCTTCATTGTTTCATGAAACTGAGTGAGGTTACAAATTGTGATCCATATTTTGCAACAAAAATGCTCACAAACGAAAGTGGAAATTTTGATTGCCTTTGAGAATGCTTTAGTTCCTCATATCGCAGAGCTGATTCTGTCAGCACTTACAAGTGAGCGTTTTAAAGTGCTGAGTTGAATACCAAAACTGAAAAATTGAATAACAACAAAAAATCTTCTCTCTAAGCTCTTAAGTAATTCCATTTGAAAAATGTTTTTCATTGAAAAAGTCTTTCTTCTTGACTTCTATGCAGACTTTTGTAAAAATTCTGGAAGCATGAAACAGGAGGTTGTAGGCATGTTGTTCATCGCTCAGTGTATTTGGAGGTCAAGGAAAAATGTAGATTTAAGATGCCACTCCCTCAGTTTCTTACCCAGGACAGGAAACGTTGGTAGCTGTGAAGCATCCTGGACACTTTGTACATGATACCACCACAACATGTTTATCTCTCATCAGCTGCTTTCACATTCAGTTTCTGGGTCATGTTTTAGTTTCTGAAAAATGTGTAGAATCAGTACATTTTTATCTTATGAAAATGGAAGAATATAGCCACACATATATATGCTTGCAAATGGCTGTCATTGTTACCAGCCACAAAAATAAGTTAAAATGTTGAACCTCCATAAAATTATATTTTCATTGTGTAAGAATAATGAGCTCTAATTTGCAAATACACTGAGGATAGGAATGGTTCAAAGAACCACAGTAAAACAGAAGTTTTTGCTTTTTTTTTTTCCAATCCGGTTTGTTAATTCTTGAAGTAGTCCTAAACAGCGTAGAAAAAGATGCAGTGATTGCCTTTAATTTATGTCATATTAAGTTGAGGTTCAGACAAAAACTTATCCTACAACAAAACAACTCTTTGTTGTTGCTGCTGTTGTTGAGGGAAATTAGATTGCCTTAGTTCTCAGAAACCACCACTAAAAAAGGACAATTAAGTTAATAGGACTTTCTCCATTTCTCCTCTGAAATTCTAGCTTCTTTGAAACCCAACTTTCCTTTCATGAACTCAAATTACCTATTTATTTTAAAATCATTTTCCTTGATAAAAAGAACTTCAGCTTATGATGGCACCAAATGTGTTTAAAAACTGATGACATTTTAGACAAGATACCCTAGATGGTACATCAAAATGCAAAGGACTTGGTTGACAAATAGCTGGACTACCAAAGCAAATCTGTCAGTAAAATGTCAATTCACAATCTTGGAAAAGTGTAAACTAATTCTCCAAATTTAAAAACCTACTGCTGCTAGTAAGTGAAATTTAAGTATTCCATACTCAGATGGTTTTGTTGACAAGATACTGGGCTGGATGTCATCACATCAGTCTAACACCAGGAAAGAGTGTGAACCCAGCTTGATAAAAGCAGATCTGCCTCTCTGTCTCTCCTCTCTCTCTCTCTCTGTAAGTCTGTTTTTCAAATAAACAAATAAATCTTAAAAAAAAAAAAAAACAAGCAAAGCTGCAAGTCATTGTGGATTATATACTTGACAGTATTGTTTCCCCACTAAATAAAAAAAGTTACTAGGAAAAGAACAGGAAAAATAAATACTTTGCCATTGAAAGAAACAGATAGTTTTTAAATTAAATATAAGTAACATCTTTTAATTAGTGTTAATTAGTGAATACTTTCCTTTTAATATATCTTGTTTTATATATCTTAAAAAATAAAATAACCTATGAACTTATATACCCATCAAAAAGTCTTTACAAAAAGTTAACAGTTGTACCAGGAGACCAAAAAAAGTATTAAATATTGATATTTTTGCACACATTAATTAGTCCTACATTACTATTAAATGTCACTATTAACTAGCTCTTTAATTGCACTTAAATGAGAGCATGTATATAATAGAAAAGTAAATAATACAGAGTAATATAAGTTTTGTATGAATACCTATTTTACATTACTTTGTCATGAGGTCATAATACATATATGTATATATTTTTATTTTATATTATATTACTTGATTGGTATGTCTATATCCAGGTCGACTTTGAAAATTTGGTCACCCTAGTTGGTACAGAAATTAAAGCTAGGCTTGAAGCAGAAAATATATCAATCAGCAGCTTTTGCGTGGTAACAAACAGTCCCAAAATACTAGTGTCTTAGAGCACCATGTCTTAAGCAGTGTCTTCATGCAGCATTTTGGCTGCATTCTGCTATTATTTGTCTTCATTCTAGAATGAGGCTGATAAAACAGCCCTTCTCTGGGTTTTGCTGTTCGGGGTATGGCAGAAACAAGATAGCTTTCCTCAGATGCCACATACAACTAACTGCACTGCGGGTAATCTTCTGACCTGGTACAGCCACGAGTACCTATGAAAAACAATAAAATGTCCTAAATCTTCTCTCTTGGTCACAAGCGTTTGGTTCTCTTCTGTCCATGTCCATAATGCATGCATTAGTCTGTTTTCCTTGACTATAACGAAAACCCTGAGGAGGCTGCAGGTCCAGCAGTACCAGCTCTGCCAAGAGTTCCCTCAGCTATGTCAGGTCATGGCAGGTGCCTCAAGGTGAGAATGAGTGCAAGTAGGAGACATCACAAAGCCAGACTGATCTGAGTAACCCAATAAAGCCATTAAAGCCCCTTCACTTGGCCCCGCCCCTTAAAGGCCCCATCATCTCTTAACATAACAACAATGGAAACCAAGCTTCTAACACAGAAACCTTGGAGGAAAAACTCAAACCACCACCACATCATAGCAATGCACTTAACCCTCCCCAGGGAAAGCACTGCTTACCACTGCTATTGGTCTTTATCCTGAAACTGTAGCTGAAGGAGAAAATCCTACATGGGGCATGCTGTCCTTGGGAGACAAGAGAAGAGTCATGACACAGGGCTATGGGTTTTTAATCTTTTGCTTAGACATAGCATGTGTCATTCTGTCCACATTTTTTAAAAGATTTTATTTATTTATTTGAAAGGCAGAGCTACAGAGAAAGGGACAGAGAGAAAGGTCTTCCATCCACTGGCTCACTCCCTAAATGGCTGCAATGGCTGGAGCTGGGCCAATCCAAAGCTAGGAGCCAGGAGCTTCCTCCAGGTCTCCCACTCAGGTGCAGGGGCTCAAACATTTGGGCCATCTTCCACTGCTTTTCCAGGCTACAGTAGAGAGCTGGATCAAAAGAGGAGCAGCCGGGACATGAACTGGTGCCCATATGGGATACCAGCACTGCAGATGGTAGCTTAGCCTACTATGCAACAGCACTGGCCCCTCTGTACACATTTTGACCACTGCAAGTCCTGTCATGTACCTAAAACCAGTGGGTGGGGCAATATCATCTCTTTGCTGAGTGGGGAGTTTGGCAACAACAGTCAATTTTCATAGATGAAATTCTTATTTGAATACATAAAGTTGTAGGCTATATTATTTCTTTTTTTTTTTTTTTTTTTTTTTTTTTTGACAGGCAGAGTGGACAGTGAGAGAGAGAGAGACAGAGAGAAAGGTATTCTTTTTCCGTTGGTTCACCCTCCAATGGCTGCTGCAACCAGCACGCTGCAACCGGCGCACCGCACTGATCCGAAGCCAGGAGCCAGGTGCTTATCCTGGTCTCCCATGCGGGTTCAGGGCCCAAGCATTTGGGCCGTCCTGCACTGCACTCCCGGGCCACAGCAGAGAGCTGGCCTGGAAGAGGGGCAAGTGGGACAGAATCCGGTGCCCCGACCGGGACTAGAACCCGGGGTGCCAGTGCTGCAAGGCAGAGGATTAGCCTATTGAGCCACGGCGCCGGCCAACATATTATTTCTTAAGATACATAAATATGAGAGAGTAAAAAGGGAACATACACTAAATAGTACTAACTCGAAGATGTTGCCTATATTTAATTTCAAAGGCACCTATCTCTTTCCATGTCATGAATATTTTTATTTTTTATTTTTTTAAAATTTTTTTTTATTTATTTGAAAGTTAGAGTTACGCAGTGAGAGGAGAGGCAGAGAGAGAGAGAGAGAGAGGGAGAGAGAGAGAGGTCTTCCATCCAATTGTTCACTTCCCAAATGGCCACAATGGCCTGAGCTGCACCGATCCGAAGCCAGGAGCCAGGAGCTTCTTCCAGATCTTCCACGCGGGTGCAGTGGCTCAAGGACTTGGACCACCTTCCACTGCTATCCCAGGCCATAGCAGAGAGCTGGATCAGAAATGGAGCAGCCAGGTCTCGAACCAGCACCCATATGGGATGCCGCCACTGCAGGCCAGGGCGTTAACCCACTGTGCCACAGCACTGGCCCCGGCACGAATATTTTTATTTTTCCTGTTTCTTTTCCTAATATGTCTTTTTGAAAGAAAAGTTTAGCACTAGAGATTGGAAGAGAGACCACAAGTGTGATCCTGTGAGCCATGGGTTAACAGCCCTTAAACCTTTGGTTTCTCATGAAGACTGATGAGGTTGGCAAGCCTCTTCACAGAACACATGAGAACCACTACATATGGCTTAAATGGACAAGATATTATAGGAGTAGACGCACATTTCAAATCCATGTTGTGTGTATGGTGTCTACACTTCACAAGGTACTTTCCCTCATAAGAGTTAACAACAATTATCTCATTTATTCTTCCAAGGTTATTTAAGTAATATGTTGATGTTCAATAAATTCCAAAATTTTAGACCAAGAGAAAAGTATCTACACTTAATAAGAAATCTCTTCAGCAATATAGAGTACATGCATTTTTATTCTACAGTGAACATATTGACAAAGAATGAGCATTAAAAACTTTCCCTTAGACATCATAAATTATTTAATTAGGGGTGTTACCCAATCATTATTACCAAATGTTTTCTGATATTTCTTAATGTAAAAAAACCTGAAGCAAGATTTGACATAAATATTGGAAAGAAGATTTTAAATAAGTATTGGAAGGACAAAACACATCTGATAAGCTATACAAGATAAATAGATAAAAACCAATACTTTCTTATATATATACAGGAGTTATAATAGGAAAATTATATTCCATTTGCATAAGCATCACATACTATGAAGAGAGACTGAACATTAAATACGTTGTTGAATGGGACTGAATTTGTATCCTCACTCTGCCACTTACTGTGAGTCTCATCAAATTGTTTAGCTAGGTTTCAATTTCTCTCATTTGTAAGACACAAAATCACAATAGTTCTTATCTCATCAGATTGTAGCAGAGAATAAGTAATAGCTAAGACTTTTATGGAATTTTCTGTGTGTCCAGAACAAATTTCAGGAATTTGCATGTGCTGTCTCAGTTATCATCACCAGGACTCTAGAAGGAGAAAGCATCATTAACCTTTTATTCAGGTATACAATAGGAGATCATAAAATGTCATGTGACTTACGTAGCGTCACGGGGCAACTGAAAACAGTGATGGGATTTAAACCCAGCCTGTTTGACTGCAGAACCCACACCACTGAATACTATTCATTGACATTTACTGCAGGATTAAGTGTGCGGGACACAACAATGAACAAAATGAACCTGAATGCAGTTACCTTTAGTGGAAGAAAAGATAAAACACAAAAGTAAATAGATAATATCATATACTAGAAGACACAACTGTCATGCAAAATAAAACTCTAAAACTGGAATCAAAGAATAGGAGAAGTGCCCCGAGATGTGGAAAAGCCTTATTGGGAAAGTGAGATAAGAGCAAAGATGTGAAAGATAGGAGGGAGTGTGCAGAGCAGATAACTGGGGGAAAGTATTGTAGACAGGAAGGAAACCAGGTCAATGGTCCTCAGACAGAATCACATGTAAGAAGGAAGAATATACATGCACCAGAGGGGACTGAGCAAATAGAGGACCAGCAGACTGTGAAGCCAAAAGTCAGGAGGGGCCAGTTCATGTAGGATATTTGTGGGTTTCTCTTTGCTTTTTGACTTTCACTCTAAGTAAACCGAGAGCCATTGCAATCTTTGCAGAATGACAACACCTAACATATGCTTAAAAGTTCCACTCCTCTTGCGTCGTTGAGAGTAGATTGCAGAGGAAGAAGAGCAGCATCAGGGAGACCTGCCTGGAGATATTATATAGTTACCCGGGAGTCCAGGAGAGAAGTCACCGTGCTGTATACCGAGGTGGTGGTAGGAGAGGTGATGAAATACAGTAATATTTTTATAGAGCAAATATATTCAGCCATGATATTCATTGAAATTGAAATATGAGAGAAATAAAATTGTCCAAGATGTCAAGTTCTTGACCTTGAACCCATCTGAACATTCAGTAGTGTAGCACCATCCTCAGTGTCAGTAAGAATACTGTTAGAGGAATGCATTTGGTAAGAAGCCCATGTTGAATATGAGATATCTCACAATGGAAAAGCACACTTGGCAGCTGCATATACAGATAAAGAGTTTAAAAGAAGCAGCTATGCTCAAGATGTAAAGTCTTCAGGGAGGATGACCTCATGAAGGATGCAAGTAGAAACAAAGAGACAAGGACCAAGGACAAGCCCTGGGCTGCTCCTGCGTTAAAAAGCTCTGGGAAAAAGAGTCTACAGAAAAAGTAAAAAAAAAAAAAAAAAAAAAAAAAAAGACTTAGAGAAACAACTAGGAAATTCGTAGGAAAATCAAGAGCATGGATATATGGGAGGCCGAGTGGGGAAAAAAAGTATGTTAGAGAAGAAACAAAACTGTGTTCAATGCTACTGGCTCAATGCTTCTGTTAAGTTAAATTTGATGGGAAGTGACCGTTGAATATCAGATTTTGTAACCCATGGGCCATTGGGGTCCTTAATTATAATATTTAGTGGCATAATGTGATCAAAATCTTGATTAAAGTCAGCTTAAGGAAGGATGGGGATAAATTGTATGGTAATGTGCACTATATTTTAATGCGAGAGGGGGAATGATAGGAGGATGGAAATTAGAGCATCACAAGGAGGTTTACTGCAAACACAAACTAAATGCATAATGTGCATGCTGATAAAAAGGTCAAGTCAAAGATGTTTTTCCTTTGTGAAGATTAAAGTATGTTTTTATGTTTACACGTATGAGAATAAAAATTTGATAACCTAAGACAAAGTAGGAGACACGTTTACAGCAATATCCATAAGTAGCAAATGTGGACCATGAATTCAGATAGGAGTGCAGGCATCTCATCATTTTTTTAAAGATCTATTTTATTTATTTGAAAGACAGAGTTACATAGAGTAGTAGAGCCAGAGAGAGAGAGAGAGAGAGAGAGAGAGAGAGAGATGTCTTACATCCCCTGATTCACTCCCCAAATGGCCGCAACCACCACAGTTCAGCTGATCTGAAGCCAGGAGCCAAGAGCTGCTTCCAAGTCTCCCATGTGGGTGCAGGGACCCAAGGACCTGGGCCATCTTCTAATGCTTTCCCAGGCCATAGCAGAGAGCTGGATCAGAAGTGGAGCAGCCGGAACTAGAATCGGCACCCATATGGGATGCTGGCGCTGCAGGCTGGGGCTTTAACCCACTGAGCCACAGAGCTGGCCCCAAGCCTTTCATCATTAGTAAGGATAGAAAAGCAAGGTGTGTGGGCACAACCAGGCTTGTGGATGGGTAGATGTGATAATGGCATTTAACAGCACATCTCTTCCATTTGGTCCAACTTCTCAGTGAAGTTAAGGAACAAAGTAATCAGCTAAGTCTCAGGAAGGCACGGGAAATTTGGGGAACTTTGTGCAGAATGGACAAGAGGTGAAATATTCACTTGAAAGAGAAATCAATGGGCTAAAATACAACATGGTTTTCTGGCTCCAGGTTAAGACTGCCCTGAGGCTTCTGTATCACGCTATAGGATAAATGTGAAAAGCTCCAAACACAGCACCAGAGAGTGTGCAAATATTCAGTGTATGTTAGTCATCAATTGTTCTTCATTCATTTAAACATTCTGCATATATTATTGCAAGTTATCCATGTACTGGGTGCAATCCTAAGCCATGGGAATATAGTGAGAACAAGAAAAAGTTTACCTCTGCCCTTAGGCACTTTATATTCTAGAGGGAGGAGTTGAAAAGGAAAACATGCAAAAATTAGACAGCAAATCAGGTTAGAAAATAAGAAGTTCTATGAACTAAAACATTAGGGCAGCAGTCTGTGGTGACAAGAAAGTTATCTCTTAGGACGCGACATTTGGATGGAAGCGTAAGTGGACAGGAGTGTGCAGCCCAACTTTGCTACGCATTCTCAGCAATCGGACTGTGGACATTCCAGAAAATGTCGACATCAGTCTAAAGGGGTGCATCGTTATTGTGAAAGGTCCCAGAGGAACCTTGCAGAGAGACTGCAGTCACATCCCTGTAGGACTTAGTTTCCTTGGAAAGAAAAAGAAGAGGGGCAACTTGACAAATGGTGGGGAAATAGAAAGGAACTGGTGATATTCATGCTATCTGACGTTATACATAGTATGTGATCAACAGGTTACCCTGGGCTCTATTACCAGGTAAGTCCTGCGTATGATCACTTCCACCATTCACATGGTTGTTCAGGAGAATGGGACTCTTGTTGAAATCCTAAATTTTTGGGTTGAAGAATACATCCACAGTGTTCGAATTAGGTCAGATGTTGCCCCTTTAATATCTCAAGCCCAGAAAGGTGAATTAGTCTTAAGGAAATGATGTTGAACTTGCTTCAAATTCAGTTGCTTTTATTCAACAGAAAACAGAAGGGGCCGGTGTTGTGGTGTGGTGGGTTTAGCTGCAGCCTGTAACACCAGCATCCTATGTGGGTCCTGCTTCACAGCTGCTCCACTTCTGATCCAGCTCCCTGCTAATGATCCAAGGAAAGCAGCAGAAGATGGCCCAAGTGTTTGGGCCCCTGCATTCATGTGAGAGACCCAGATGAAGCTCCTGGCTCCTGGCTCCTGCTTCAGCCTGACCCACCCCCAGCCATTCCCAGTCATCTTGGGAATGAACTGGCTGCTGGAAGATCTCTCTCTCTTTCTGTTCTCCCTCTCTCTCTCTCTCTCTCTGTAATCAATATTCAAATAAGTAAATAAATATTTAAAAATATTTTTTTAAAAAACTGGCAACAGCAGCTAGAAACAGGATATCAAACATTTTTGGATGGTATCTATTTCTCTGGGAAAAAAAAAGGAACACTTTAAGAGGCTGATAAGTAAAGTGAGACTCAAAAGTTGTCAGATTCCAGAAATAAAAACCCAGGTTAAAATCTCATTTGTGGTATTTTAATAATGCATTCGAAGATCTATTGATTTGAGTCTTGCTTTAAAAAATAGAATTTGGCAGCACAACCAATTTGGAGGAACTGGACCCCTAATCAAAAGGGAAAATAAATTGAATGCTTTACATAAGAAATCAGTGAGTTGTGTTCAGGGGCAAGAAAAAAGATTAATGTTGTTGGACCTAATGAAGCAAAACTCAAGAAGTCTTGTGAGCCCTGGTAAAGAAATTTGAATGCTTTCTCATTGCAGTAGGAAGTTCTTGCAGGTTGATTTGTAAGCTCTGCTTACTCACATTTGTGTTTATGAAATGAACAGTGAGGATGCAAAATGAATTGCAAAGAAGCCAGTTAGGAAGATTTGTAAAGATCTCAGTGACAGCAATGGTTATAGCAGGGGAGATGACAAGAAGTGGTAGAATCTCAGTGATGTTTGGGAAGCCATGATGATGCAAGAATGGAGGAATGAAGACAGTGCATACACACACACAAAAAGGATGACTGGCTTCAGTAAGATGCTGATACAACTAACAAAGAAAAGGCGAGAACAAAAACAGCAGACTTGGAAAGGACTAAGTTCCATGGACATGTTAGCATTCAGAAGCTTAACACAACTCCACATAGAAATGCTGAATATGCAATTGGCTGTTCAGTCTGGAAAACAAACTAAAGATAGCTCAGTGCAATTTAGTTTTGGATACAGCTAAAGACACAGATTTGTGAATAGAGCTTCCAAATTTAGCAAATAAAAAAAGGCATTTGTTTAAATTAGAATTTCATATAAACAAAAAATATTCTTAGTAGAAGAGTCTCACGTAGTATTTGGGCCATAGTTATACTATAGGAAAATTGTTTAACTGAAATTTAAATTTAATGGACATCCTGTATTTAATTTGGCAATCCTATCTGTGAAGAATGAATATATGTTTACCTTATATTAGTATGATTATTTCTTTATTATTTATCTTGAAATATCTTCAAAACAAATGTATGGGACTGGCATAAACAGGAAATATTTAAATAGAAAAATAGATGCTGATTAATTAAAATATTAAAAGAGAAAATATCAAAATAAATTGAAAAGTTTTTAAATGATACATTTTTCTCATTAAATTGTTGAAAATTTCAGAAATTATTTATTGCCATCCAGAGACTTAGGAGATGGCAACATATAAGCACTGTTACTGTAATCAAATTAAATGTTCCTAACAGTAATTTGATAATATGTATCAAAATCAGTTGAAATATGACAGAATTTCTAGAATGGTCTACCTCACAACAAAGTGGTTTTGGCATAAAAGAACTTGACTTACTACCATTATTTAATATTAGAATGTAAATATTCATAGACAAGCAAAACATCAAGTGTTATCAGTCATAAATACTATGATCCATTCTCTTGGAAAGTCAGTTGGTAACAACATATAGATTAAACACAAGATAGATACATTTTAATATAGGAAGCAGCTCTGAGAATTTGAAGAGAAAATTCTACTCAGAAACAAGGGATTGCTTTGTATCTAGGAAAGAACGAGGCAGGTTTAAAAAGTTCATGAACAATGCAGATGGTGAACAAACTATGCATGGGTTTCAAACTTTTAACACAAAAATAAACTTCACTTTCAATTCCATTTTTTCCAAGAACTTTTTAAAAGCAAGGACACACTATTGAAAAAAATTAGAACAATGGACAGAAAATTTCTAGAAGAGAGTGGCACCACCACTTTGGCTTTCGATCCTTTCCACTTTAAAGAAAAACTGTGTAGATCATGTATTGCAAGGAAAGAGTATAGGACTGAGAAAAGGCATCCCGAATGACCAACAGAGATCACGGAGCTGAGCCGGATGTGAGTCTACGTCTCTGGCCTCTCTGACTTTTGTGAGTAGCAATCATACGATAATGGAAAAACAGGTTGTGCTGATGTTAAATAGAACTCACCAGCAGGTGCAATCAAGCAGAGGGGCCCAGGGGAGAACCCGCTGAGGCCCCATAGTCTCACATTTGTTAATATGATATATGAGCTTCTGGCACCAGTCCCTTTTTTTCCCCACCATACTCCACAGTACTTCCAGAACTTCCTAATTGCCTCTGTAAATTCAATCTTTCTAATGATAACAGCATTAACTCAGGCTCACTCTTATTTTGGGCCAAATTATCATCATTATACCATATGGAATTAATTAAAATGTAGCCAGGAAAGGCTGCTGTGAATGACAGAGGCAAGGTTTGATTGTATTAAAAAAAAAAAAAAAGCAGTGGGAATCATCAGTGAGACATGAAGAGCAGCCAGCCAGGCTGCTCCAGACTCTGGCTGGTATTTCCAGTGTTAGCTGTGAGGGAGGAGATAGTGGGTGAGGGGAAAGGGACAGTGAAGATCCAGGGAACAGGAGCATGATTTGGAGATAACAGCTCTAGAAACAAGATTGGGCTGTTCAAGTTGGGAGCATCATTTGGTGTAATTGCATATGTTCAGCATTTAATATCTCTATAGAGATTTAGCTGGAGTTGTGACTTCTCACATTTAATGAAGTGAAACTCTCTCAGGCCACTATGAGACATATCTAAGGATGAAAATCAGTAATTTACAGCTTTAGTGACCTTATTACAGTGTACTTTGTGCTTGGCTGCACTTCAGTCTTATCTGGGCCATTATCAAAGGTTCCCGTGGAATATTGGAATTAGCTACAAGCAGATCAAGGAGCTTTGTCTTCTGTGGCTGGCAGGGTGTGTGTGTGTATGTGTAGGGCAGGGAGGGTGTGAGAAAGATATTGAATATTTTATCTTAACTCCTAAGAAAAATGAAAATAGCAACATGCTCTTTGGAACGCTAATATGCATGTGAATGGTGGTGATGAGGCAAAGTCTCCAATAACAAACAAGCCTTGGTGCAAAGGCTTCTAAAAGATGAGCTAATTACACTGGCAGCCCAAATAACAATGAATATTCTCCACTAGCTGATGAATAGCTTCTGATTTTGAGATGCCTAACCTACATCTGTGCTATGGAGATGGAAATAACAGCAGGACAGAAAACACCATCATATTTGCCAGATGCCAGGGGTGCTCAGTGGGAAGATGAGGAGTTCAGGTTTTCTCCCTGGGCAGAGTCTTCTTGCCAGGAATTAACCCCACAGAAGAAGACACACTGCAACACAGGTGCGTGCCTACCCACATGCATTCAATAATGGGGCCCCGATCATGGACAATGCAATCTTTTAGGCCAGGAGTCAACCATGTTTTCTGAAAGAGGCTATATAGTCAGTGTTTTTGGCATCATGGGCCATTTATGTTCCCATTATATTTTTGTCTAAGTTTTTTTTAATTAATTTATTTATTTGAGAAGCAGAGTTGCAGACAGAGAGGGAGAGACACAGAGAAAGGTCTTCCATCTGCTGGTTTACTCCCCAAATGGCCTCAATGGCCAGAGCTGAGCCAATCCAAAGCCAGGAGCCAGGAGATAGGATCTTCTTCCGGGTCTCCCACCTGGGTGCAGGGGCCCAAGCAATTGGGCTACCTTCCCAGGTCATAACAGAGAACTAGAGCCAAAGTGGAGCAGAAGAGACACAAACTGGTGCCCACATGGGATGCTGGTGGAGGCTTAACCTACTAAACCACAGTGCAGATCACCTTTTTTTTTTTCTCTTTTAACAACCTTTTAAAAATGTGAAAACAATTCTTAGTTTGCGAAGTCATGCAAAAATTGACTGCAAACTGCAGTTTGCTAACTTTTGTTTTATGCCTTTGACCAGGAACTCTACAATCAAACACAATAGCAACAAAATGCACCTGCCGCTGGGGAATGGGGGAGGGGTAAGAAACAGAAAACATTATTGTTGTAATAAAAATATTTTATAAAGTGATTAGTGATGGGGCAAAAGTTAAAGAAAATAGACCTGAGGATTATAGGAGAATAATATGAAAGAAAAAATATTTTGAAGAAAATAACTTTCTTTGACTTGACATTGCAAAATTGGAGATCATAGGAGCATCCTTGGATTTGAATGATTTGAGGTTTGGAGCTTCAGAAATGCAGTATGGTTCATGGAAATCTCAGATATTTTAAACTCAACACACTTGAGCTTAAATAACAATTCTGCCACCTGAGACCTCTATGGACAGAAGAAAGCTGCTTAACACTATCAGACGTCGATTTCCTCACCCAATAAATGGGACTAGGCATGTTCTTCCATCCTGCCAGCTTGCTGGGAAGCTCAGCTGAGCTAATTTATGTGGCAGTACTTTGTAAACAGACAAGCAAATCACAAGGATTTGTGACATCCTCATGAGAGCTGTGGGCACTAGAAAGGATTTTTTTTTTTTTTTTTTTGGTGGTGACTTCAGTGAAAATGGTCAACATAAAACAAGTGCTAATAATGTGCTTTTTGTGTTTCTATGAAAAAGAGCTTCAGGAAAACGTGGTCTGTGATTCAGTGGAGAAGAGACTTGAGGCACACCATCCCAATATCTCATTTAACAAAGTATGCTTTCACAAGGACTATCGAAGTGCCTGGAATTCCAAGCATTAGTCCCACATTCCTGAGTTGAGTCACACACCATCATGAAGACTCCCATCAATATGAAGAATTTGGCTTGTGATGATTGACACTTGTGTATGAGAATCTAGTGTGAGGAAATAATCAACTTCTTAACTAAAGTAAGGCAGCTCTCCTGAATGAAGACATACCCAAAGCAAGAAACGTTGCCAGGGGCGTTGCTGTGGTGCCATAGGCTAGGCCTCTGCCTGAGGCACTGACATCCCATGTGGAATCAGGTTGTGTCCCAACTGCTTCTCTTCCAATCCATCTCTCTGCTACGGCCTGGGAAAGCAGTGGAAAATGGCACATGTGCTTGGACCCCTGCACCTGTGTGGGAGACCCAGAGGGAGCTCTTGGATCCTGGCTTCAGATTAGCCCAACTCCAGCTGTTGCACCCATTTGGGGAGTGAACCAGTGGATGGAAGACCTCTCTCTCTCTGTGTCTCCCTCTCTGTATAACTCTACATCTCAAATAAATAAATCTAAAAAAATGGCATGGAAGGCAGATGTTCAGGGACCTCTAATAGAATGTACACTAAGTATAAGAGTAATCATGGGTGAAGTGGAGGGGTAGGGTGAAGTGTATGGCCTTGCAGTTAAAACCCATTAAGATGTCGGTGCCCTACATCTGAGTACTGGGGATTGATACCTGGCTCCTGGCTACAGCTCCATGTTATTGCATACTCTGAGAGGTAGTAGTGATGGCCCAAATTGTTGGGTCCCTGCCATCCATATGGGAAACTTGGATTGAGTTCCCAGCTCCGGCTTCATCCTACCTACCAAAGTCATTGCAGGCATTTTGGGTGAACCAATAGATGGAAGTTTCTCTCTCTCTCTCTCTCTCTCTCTCTCTCTCTCTCTCTTTCTCTTAATTAATTAATTAGCTATTTTTAGAAAAGAATTACGAAGGCAGGAAATCTAAGCATCCTGAGTGTGGCACAGGTTCTCTGGATAGCTTTGGCTAGCAACTGAGGCTCATTTCTCTATTGGATGTGCCTGAGTAGCTTCCTTCCACGCCATTCCAGGAAGCTATCCCCTCAAACATGCCTTCCCACTGTGGGTACCACCCCAGGCCTACCTGGTCCAAGGCCAGTGCCTAGGGCGGTACCCACAATGGGAGGGCACATTCAAGGCAATAGCTTCCTGGAATGGCACAAATATTCAGAACAAGCCTGTAAGTATGCCACTGAATTAAGATCTTTCCTTGTCATTAATCAGGAGGCCTCTCCCCTCTATACACACAGATGCACACACACACACACATTCACTTACATACAGTGAGAAAAAATACATTTTCTGAAGAGTTATCTTTTTTAGAAGGAATGGAAGACAAGGTTTGCTTTCAGAGACCCTCTGACAACCTGTTACAAATCTACTCCCTTTAACTTAGCCTGAGGCCAATTCATTTCTAAAGATTTTTTCCTGTATAATTAAAAAGCCACTGCCACACTAGCAAGCTCTACCAAATGTACTTTTCTTAAAACTTCAAACTCCATTTAACTCCGTTTCCTCTCTTGTCGTCACTGATTAGCAGGATAGCTGTATGTAAACAGAAGCTGTTTTACTTCCAATCAGCCTGTCCAGGGCCTCTGGTGACTCACTCCAGCTGCACCAGTACCCTGAGTCCTTTCTCAATGCCCCTAGCTCACTGTGGCCACAGCTGTTGGGCAGACTTCTCTGGATAAAGAATGGGTGAAAGCAAGCTCTGTGCCTGCCTCATTTTTTTTTTTTTTTTTGACAGGCAGAGTGGACAGTGAGAGAGAGAGACAGAGAGAAAGGTCTTCTTTTGCTGTTGGTTCACCCTCCAATGGCCGCTGCGGCTGGCGTGCTGAGGTCAGTGCACCGCGCTGATCCGAAGCCAGGAGCCAGGTGCTTCTCCTGGTCTCCCATGGGGTGCAGGGCTCAAGCACTTGAGCCATCCTGCACTGCACTCCCTGGCCACAGCAGAGAGCTGGCCTGGAAGAGGGGCAACCGGGACAGAATCCAGAGCCCTGACCGGGACTAGAACCCGGTGTGCCAGCGCTGCAAGGCAGAGGATTAGCCTATTGAGCCGCGACGCTGGCCCTGCCTCATCTTTTATTTGGCCACCTAGCAACATCACACTGTCACAGCTTGGTGCATTTTTTTTGTTTATTTTTAATTTTACTAAAATTATTTTAATTGTACATATTTATGGAATATAATACACACATATATATGTGAACTATATATATATATTCAATGAGTGATGGTCAAATCAAGTTAGCTGGCATTTCCATCTACTTCAGCAGTTTTTAAGATATTTTATTAACACTGTATACAGTGTGTATCATCAAATCAAAACAAACAACATTTCTGTTTCCTCATTACCATTCTATGCTTAGAGGCTGTTCTCTAACTATCTATCAAATGTATAATAGATTATACACAAATTACATTTCAAATCACTAATATCTCTAGGAACAAGATACTCTTATCTGCTTTGTAGTGGTCATACCAAGTCTGATTCAGAGAAGAAGCCCAGATAATATTTGTTAAATAAATATTGAAGGATTTTTTTCCGAGATATAGAAACTCATGTTCAGCAGAGTTAACCGACTGGCATCAGATGAAAATATAGATTTGAGCATTTATAACCCATCTAACCTATAGCACAGAAAACATTCAGTTTGCAAAGCAAGTTGGATGTGTTCAATGCATTGACTTGCTGTGTTTTAGGTAATAGAATCATAAAATTGCCAAAGGAATCTGAATAAGATGATGATCGTCATCTTTTAATCAAAACAAGCAATTAGAGGTCAGGTTGGCTCGTGCAGTCGGTCGTGGCACTCTACATTTTAATAAAAAGCACTCACAAGCCCTATTTGTCATGCATGTCCAAAGACCACTGCTAAATAAAATTGCTACAAATCTCTTGGTTGTCAGGGATAAAAAACCCCTAACTGGATGGCTAGCTTCATGGTGAGACTGAATTATCATCTGTACATGTACGGGAAAACCATGAGTATATCTCAGAATGAATCTGTAGACCCAAATTTCTGATTTTCACTTGACTGCTAACTAGCAAGCAACCTTAAGCAGATCATTTAGAAGTTGTGATCACTTTCTGTCAGTTCCCATTTAATTAGATATGATTGTGCTAATTACTATATGAAACCATGCCTATGAAATGATTTTGTTATATAATACTACGATAACTCATATATAGTATAACTATCTAGTTAAGAACTGAGGGAAAGCACTGAATTTTGTTGCCAACTTTGTTTATCACACTTGTCAAATTTGTCTGCCAGAAACATAAGCACCCTAGGGGAAGTCAATGACATTTAAACATTCCTTGATGAGGCAAAAGCATTAACATACACATGTGATAAACCATGGATAATTGGTTATGGGGAAAATGAGTAATGTTGATTGATTTCCAAGTTTAAAAAGAACAAAAATATTTAATTGCCATTATATCTGATAGCCTCTGGAGAAAGTACTACAAATTTCCTCCCGTTTCTCAGCTTTTCCTTCAGTTTTGTCCCACAGTCTAGTTGACTAAAACTCCTAATTATATCTTCAGCAGGTACCTTCCTTTTGTCTACAAAGCCTTAGATGAAATCTCTGTTACTTCCAACAGCCTCCTGGCTATTCCAGCTTTTGTTCATTTTCCATGTACATTTTTCCAATGACCTGTGATAGAATTAATACTAGCATAATTTTTTAGCAGGTCAGGTCCCTAATTGTAGCTATAAAATGGCTCCTAATCACCTCAAGGATACGATCCAAAGATAAGGCTTAATACAATTATGTATGTTGTTTCCTGCTACGTTTCTCCCTAGTCACTACTTCCTGTCTTGTTTTTGTACTCCAGTGATTGCTAAATAAATGTTTCCATTAATAACTAGGCTAAGATTTGATAGACTCTTCCTCTGTGTATTTATTAACTAATTTAAACTGAAATATGCCTAACTAAAATACAATACATCCAACATCAAAATATATGTAATGTGTTTCTTTAAATTTTTTAATTTTAATTTTTAAAATTTCCCTTTTTTGCAGTTTCCTTGAATGTTTCTTAGCTAATGATATCTAAGTGTTCATTTATTTTTAATTTTGCTTGAAAAGCAGAGAGATAGAGACAGAAAGACATAGACAGAGATCTTACCTATGCTAGGTCACTCCCCAAATGCATGCTACAGCTAGGGCTGGGTCACCCTGAATCTAAGAGTCAGAACTCCACCCAGAGCTCCCACGTGGTGGCAGAGATCCAAGTACTTGAGTTCTCATTTGCTACTTTCCAGGGTACACATTAGCAGAAAACTGGAGCAGAATATTGATGGGAATCTGGGGAGCTGGGACTGGTAGTGGAGACTGGTGTCCCAAGTGGCAACTTAGCCACTGCTCTAAATGCCTGCCCTCATCCTAATGCTTGCTCTTAACTATGCTTTTGGACATCGTGAATAATTTTGCCCTTATCTGATGTAATCGAATCAATAATATTCATATGCATTTTTTATTTTTTAAACTTGGGTTCCTGAGTTTCCTCCCCAATTTTAGGTGCAAGAAGTTGAAATCAGACTTGCAAAAAAGCTAGGTAAACAACAAAATTATGATTTTCCTAGGTGATATCAGAAATCTTATATCACAAGGCAATCAAGTGTCTTGGAATCTAAGAAAAACAAAACACCTATTGGAAAAATAAAGGGGGGTTCGGTAAAAATTTGTTGGCAATAATTTTTAAAAAGGAAGGTTGTGTCCACTTTCCCAGTGAACACTTTTCTTCAGGTATTTGTTAGCCCATAATTAATACTTTAGTTCTCTGATTAAACCAGTTAAATTTTTATGATAGAAATGAGACTGAAAATTCAGTACATTTGAAAATAAAGTGGGGGCCGGCACTGTGGCATAGATGGTAAAGCCACCAGCATCCTTTATGGGTACGATTTGAGTCCTGGCTGCTCCACTTCCGATCCAGCTGCCTGTTAATGCCAGGGAAAATAATAGTGGAGGATGACCCAAATACTTGAGCCCCTTCACCCACATAAACACCCCCTGCCTCTGCATCTCTGTAACTCTGCCTCTCAAATAAATAATTGAATCCTTAAAAAAGAAAACAAAAGAATTAGTGCAAAAGATGGAACTAATAGAGAACAGTGAGGATCTTGGAGCCCTGGTGAATACAAGTCCCTTCCAAAACGTATGGTCCATGCTGTACACGTGGAGATGTGAGCAACAGGTTGACCATTCTTCTGATTTATCCAGAGAACCTGGAAACGCCTCATTTTCATGTGAAATCTTCCAGTTTGAAAATAAGATAACCACTTACCATTTTTAAACCCCTGTGGGTCCAAAACTCTAATTTCTGTTCCAATGATTGACTCTCTTACTTAAGGACTTAAAAATAATGACTTAAAAATAAGGAATGATGATTTAAGGTATAGGTATATGTTTCACAATCCACATTTCCCCCAAAAAAAGCCAATAAATAAAATACATAAAGTCCTAAGACATCAAGGGTACTGATGCTGTAAAGTTACCCTATGGGGCCGCTGTTGTGGCATACCAGGTTAAGCTTCCTCCCGTGATCCCAGCTTGCCATAAGGGCACCAGTTTAATTCACAGCTGCTCCTTTTCTGATCAAGTTCCTTGTTAACATGCCTGGGAAAGCAGCAGAAGATGGCCCAAGTGCTTGGGTTCCTTCACCTGGTAGAACCTCTCATCTCCTGGCTTCAGCCTGGTCCTGCCCCAGCCATTGTAGCCATTTGGGGAGTGAACCAATGGATGGAAGATTTCTCTCTCTCACTTCCTCCCTCTCTCTCTTTCTCTCTCTCTCGCTCTCTCTCTCTCTCTCTCTCTCTGTGTGTGTCTCCTTGCTCTGTAACTGATTTTCAAAAAAAAAATAAATAAATCTTAAAAAAAAAGAGCTCACATTAATTTATTTTGTCTCATGGAAGGTTATTCCTGTATTTGGCTTCATAAGTTGTAGAGACAGTAGGAAGTGCTAGCATAAATGGTAGAAAGATCCCAGCAATGGAATCATAACAGCATTAATTCATGTACTAGTTCTGCATTCACAGAGTGTGTGCACAGGACCTTCCGTATCTCCTTTTCTGTCATACATTGGAAGTACACAAGTAGAAGAAAAATGGAATTAAAGAGTTTATTTTGATGCAAAACTAGTTTGAAATCTACGCATTTTCTCATCATCTTTTTAATTAATTTTTGAAGACTTCTTGAGTATGGGTATATATTTGTCAAAATGAGATCAAATACTTTATATCATTTTTGTAAAAGCTAAATGGGATGATATATGTAAAGCATTTAACAATGATTGGTTAAACATATGTTGTTTTATAAAGTGGAGCCAACTGGTGGTTCTAGTCCCAGCTGCTCCACTTCCAATCCAGCTTTCTTCTATGGCCTGAGAAAGCAGTGGAAGATGGCCCAAGTCCTTGGTCCCCTGCACCCACATGGGAGACCGGGAAGAAGCTCCTGGCTCCTGGTTTTGGATCGGTGCAGCTCAGGCCATTGCGGCCATTTGGGAAATGAATCAATGGAAGGAAGACCTTTCTCTCTGTCTCTCCCTCTCACTGTCTGTAACTCTTAACTCTCAAATAAAATAAATAAAATCCTTAAAAAAAATAAAAAGAAGCCAATTTGTAGTTTCCATGAGGAATATTTCATGTGAACATTTATAAGTTCTATTACTGAAAGGTTAGTTCCTGTACCCAGTGCTGAATCAAACCAACAAGGGCAATGTTTGAGGGTAAGGGAAAGAGATGGACCTACTGATGAATGAGGATGAGAGCAGTGTAGCAATCTCAGTCACTACTGTTCTGTTCAGTGAGGATGGACTCGGGTTTTTATTGATGCTGCTGAGAAGGTGGCTTATTTCACAGAAAATATCAGAATGCTATCAAGTCTTTGGGGGTGCAACTACAGTAAAGGCCAAAACTGGCCAGCGAGGTGCTCAGTCTGCCACAAGATAGCTGTCCTGTTGATGAGAAGGCCTGCAGCTGGAAAGATTATTCCTACAAGCAGGTTGCACCGGCTGCCTATAAGAGATGCTGAGGTAGGGGCTGGCACCGTGGTTCACTAGGTTAATCCTCCACCTGCGGTGCCAGCAGCCCATATGGGTGCCGATTCTAATCCCGGCTGCTCTTCTTCTGATCTAGCTCTCTGCTATGGCCTGGGAAAGCAGTAGAAGATGGCCCAGGTCCTTGGGCCCCTGCACCCACGTGGGAGATCCGGAAGAAGCACCTGGCTCCTGGCTTCGGATCGGCACAACTCTGGCCATTGCAGCCATCTGGGGAGTGAACCAACAGAAGAAAGACCTTTCTCTCTGTCTCTCCCTCTCACTGTCTAACTCTACCTCTCAAATAAATAAATAAATAAAATCTTTATTTAAAAAAAAGAGATGCTGAGATAAAAATAAGGAAGGCATTCCCAGGACATGAAGGAAGAGAAAACCAACAACTTAGCCTTGAAGCATAAAACAACATAACGCATTGTAAACACAGCCTGGAAACAACAGCACCATTTGGTTATAATAAGTGACAGCAAAGCTGAGCATTGTGCAAATTTGCTGCTTTGCATTTGATTACAAGAACCAACTGCTGCAACTCCATACCCAGATATATTTCCAACTTCAGGGACATTTCAGGAAAAGAAAAAAATTAACTGAAATGTATCACTACTGTTTCTATGTATTTGAAAGTCTATGAGGCTGATCATTTATTTCCATTTAAGTCTGTTCCTTATGTTTAGTCTTGGGGCCATGGGAAGATTGTCAGAATGCAGTCAAATATAACAAATATCCTTGATCTAAAGGTTATACAATATTATAGCAGCTTGCTGCTGTTGAAAGACTTTCTTTTTTTAAGATTTATTTATTTATTTGAGAGGCAGAGTTACAGACAGAGAGGGGGAAAGACAAAGATAAAGGTCTTCCATCCAATGTTTCACTCCCCAAATGGCTGCAATGGCCAAAGCTAGGCCAGTCCAAAGCCAGGAGCCAGGAGCTTCTTCCAGGTCTCTGGCGTGGGTGCAGGGGTCCAAGCACTTGAATCATCTTTTTCATTGCTTTCCCAAGCCATTAGCAAGGATGTTGGATCAGAAGTGAAACAGCCAGCACACGAACTATTGCTTGTAAGAAATGCTGGCACGGCAGATAGAGGCTTAACCTACTACACCACAGCACCAGCCCCCTAAAGACTTTTCTAATGGGATGGACGAGTTTGTAACGAAGGGTCTAGGTGTTGACAGTTCACCCAAGGACAAGCCAGGTATCCACTCCTGATTTCTCCCTTCTGCTGATTCTTAGTGACTCTGACATGATCTTGGGCAAAAACACCTGGCACTGCTGACTTCACCTCACCTCTCATCAGTGAAGGGAGTAAAAGTATCCTCCACTCCTAACCTCATAGGAATTATGAGAGGGAAGATGAGACATGAAAGGACTTCAGGAGAATCCCCAGAGCACCTTGCCATAGGCTTTTTTTTTTCTTTTTGACAGGCAGAGTGGACAGTGAGAGAGGTAGAGACACAGAGAAAGGTCTTCCTTTACTGTTGGTTCACCCTCCAATGGCCGCTGCTGCCAGCGCACCACACAGATCCCAAGCCAGGAGCCAGGCGCTTCTCCTGGTCTCCCATGCGGGTGCAGGGCCCAAGGACCTGGGCCATCCTCCACTGGCTTCCCGGGCCACAGCAGAGAGCTGGCCTGGAAGAGGGGCAACCGGGACAGAATCCGGCACCCCGACCAGGACTAGAACCTGGTGTGCTGGCGTCGCAGGTGGATGATTAGCGTATTGAGCCGCAGCGCCGTCTGACATAGGCTTTTAACGCTGGCACTGAATCACACGATTCCAGCTACTATTTAACACTTAGCCCAGGGCACTAAAATGCCACCTAATCCCACATAAAATGTTTCAGTTGACTTCTAAACATATTACAGCAAACATTTTTGTAATTTTATATGTTTATGTATTGTCTTGACTGTTTAGAGTGTGTATACACACACAGTTTTATAAAATATCCTTATCAGAAAGACATGTTTAATGGTTTAAACAAACATACATAAGAGCAACTCATAAGAGGAAAAGAACTGACTTGAGATTTCCTAAATAGCAACCACACTCAAGACTGCTGCTTCCTTGCAGGACAAAAAATCACAAAAGATTACAGTACAAGCCAGTTAAGCTACAAAAGCCATCCACTAGTGAAACTCTAATTAAAGAGTTGAAGATGCAATGAGTTAAGTTCCAGAAAGTAGCATCCATGGCTACTTTTCTGTTTGCAGGAGTAGCAAGAGGACTGTAACCCACCTGAGGGGAGGCAGCTAAACACAGCCAGGATTGCTTAGTGTGATGTGAGGAGCCGCAGGTAGTGCCAGGATAAACTGGTACCTATGCCTCCTCTTGGACTGGGCTTTCCCTGAGTGCACAGGTTGAAGTGCTGATGGTTGAGGCTGTGGCAGAAGTTCAGGAGTAAATCCATCAGTCATTGCAGCAACCTAGTTAAAACTGGGTGCAGGGCCATAAGGTAGAACATTTCAGTGAAAAAAAAAGAGCCATGGAAAGGCTTTAGGAGTGATCAGAATTCCCCAGCAATTCAAAGGTTTATAAATAGGCTCTAAAACAACGCTTTCCCATTGTAGTGCTCATGTTCTTGCTAAATAGATGGTGCTGAGTCCTACTCTTAAAATACTTGAGGTGTTAGTAGACCTAATCCAACTGAAGCTGCCACAAATACAAAACCAGATCAGCTATTGCTTATAGAGACATCTGTACCCTGACAGAAGAAAAGACTTGGTCTTTTTTAGAGCCAATACTTTTGAATTCAGAGAAAAACTGGGGGAGAGAGAGAAAGAGAGAGAGGAGGGGAGAGAGTGATGGTTCTTCTTTCACAAGAAATATGTTGTAAATGATAAAACGTTGCAAGTTAAGGGAAGAAATGGGGTCCACACTTACAAGAAAATATGATTAATAGAAGCAGACAGGAAATATTCAATTACTGGAATTATGAGCTGGGAAATTTGTAATAAGAGTGTCTTTCTTCAAATGTGCAGGTATTTATTTATGTTTAAGAGACGGAGAGAAAGAGAAAGATAGCGGGTGGGAGGGAGGTTATGGGTCGGGGGGGAGTCACTGTAATCCAAAAGCTATACTTTGGAAATTTATATTTATTAAATAAAAGTTAAAAAAAAAATCATGCCTTTCCTACCTCCCTACCCATCAAAAAAAAAAAAAAAAAAAAAAAAAGAAAGATCTCCCATCCACTTGCTGGTTCACTGTCCAAATACTTGCAATGGATAAGACTGGATCAGAGCAAGAACTGGGAGCCAGAAACTCAATCCATTCTTCCCATGTGGATGCCAGGAATCCAATGACTTGAATTATCACCTGCTGCCTCCCAGCATGTGTATTAACAAGAAGCTGGAATCAGGAACCAGAGCCAATGTTAATCCCATGCACTCTGATGTGAGATGCACGCATCTTAACCAGAGTCTTAACTTCTAGACTAAATGCTTGCCACAGGAGACAGCCTTTTTTAAAATATATATCTATATATTTATATATATGACATATAATATATGTTATATATAATATAATAATATAATAAAATAGTATTAATAATATCATATTAATATTATAATATTATTATTTATAATATTACTATTAATTATTATTTATTATCACAATATTATAATAATAAAATATTATATATTATTATATGTTATGTATTATTATATGTTATATATTATTATATATCATATATAATATGTAATGTATATTATGCATAATATATATTATGTATTATATATTATTAAATATTGTATTATATGTACTATATAAAATATTTATATTTGTATAATACATATTATATAGTGCATATTATATTGTATATTATATATTATCATATATTATATAATATAATATTATAATATATTATATAATAAAATATTTTAATACATAATGTATATTATATATGATTATATATTATATTATACATAATATATAATCATATATATTATATATAATATGTCATGATATTAATATATTATTATAATTATAATTATATAATATTATACAATATACATTCTATATTATGTATTATATTCTATATTATATTACATAATATAGAATAATATATAATATAATAATATAAATTATGTATTATATATCATATCTAATATCTAATATATATTATATAATATAATTATATATAATATATTATATAGAATGTATATTATATAATATATAATATTAATATATAATATATACTATATAATATATTATATATTATATAATATTGTATAATATACAATTATATAATTATGATATATATGATTATGTAATTATAGTTATTATATTAATATGTATTATATATTATATATTATATATAATGTATAATAATTATATAATACATATAATATATTATATATACATATAATACATAATAATATAATATAATATTGCTATTAATTATTATTGATAATATTATTAATAGTATAATGTTATTAGTAAGATAATATGATAATATATGAATAATATAATATAATAATATAATATATAATATACTATATATAAATATATATTTTTAAATATATATTTATATATTTTTATACAGATATATTTAAATATATATATTTTAAAATATATATGTATTTAGAAGGCAGTCTTCTTTAAAAGATATAATGTATCTTAAAATGGCAGAGATATATAGAGCTGGGAGAAATGGGGTAGTGGGGAGGGAGAGACAGAGAGGAAGAGAGACTCTTGCATCCACTGGTTCACTCCCCACATGGTTTCAGCAGCCAAGGCTGGGCCAGGCTGAAGCCAAAGGCCAGGAGCTTCATCTGGGTCTCCCACATGAGTGACAGGGGCCCAAACACTTAATCTATCCTCCACTGCTTTCTGAGGCACGTTAGCAGGGAGCTGGATTAGAAGTTGTGAAGTTGAGACTTGAACCAGCTCCATTAGGGATGCTGGCATTGCAAGTAGTGGCCAAACCACTACTATGGTACATACTACATACTACAGCTATGCCACAATGCTGGCCCAACAGCCTTTTTTTTTTTTTTTTTTTTTTTTTAAAAAAAAGGTCATTTCATTTCTTTGAGAGGCAGTGTTGTAGAGAGAGAGGGAGAGACAGAGAGAAAGAGAAATTTTCCATCTACTGGTTCACTCCCTGAATGGCCACAATGGCCAGGCTGGGACAGCCTGAACCCAGTTCCAGAAACTCCATCTGGATCTCTCATGTGGGTAGTAGGGCTCCAAATATTTGGGCCATCTTCCACTGCTTTCCCAGGCACATTAGCAGGAACTGGATTGGAAGCAGAGCAACCAGGATTCAAACTGGCATTCATGGTATGCCTGCATCATAGGCGGCAGCTTAATCAACAGTGCTACAATGCCAGCCACCAGGAGACAGTCTTAGAAAGGTTTTGTCCATTGGGCTTGTGCTGTGGTGCAGCTAGTTAAAACCACCGCCACCTACAGTGTTGGCATCCCACATGGGTGGTGGTTCAAGTCCTGACTGCTCCATTCTGATCCATCTATGGCCTGGGAAAGCAATAGAAGATGGCCCAAGTCCTTGGGCCCCTGCACCTGCTTGGGAGACCTGGCAGAAGCTCCTGGCTCCTGGCTTCAGATGGGGACAGCTCTGTCCATTGAGGCCTCTGGGGAATGAATCAGCGGATGGAAGACCTCTCTCTCTTTCTCTGCCTCTGCCTTTCAAATAAATAAATAAATCTTAAAAAAAAAAGTTTTATCAAAGGTGAACAAAATGTGTGAATAAGTAGAAAATGTCACAAAATAAATATAAACAAAATGAAACCATATCTAAATGAAACATTTCTCTAATGTACTTCAAGCACACTGAATACATGAGAGAAAAGAATGAACTTAATGAAAGGTCAACAGAAAGGAGTCAAGCTAATACTTAAAAAGGAAAAAAGATGGAGCTAGCATTGTGGCAAAAAGTGTAAAGTCTCTACCTGCAATGTCAGCATCCCTTATGGATGTTGGTTTGAGTCCTGGCTATTCCATTTCTAGTCCAGCTCCTTGCTTATGCACCTAAGAAAACTACAGAAGATGGCCCAAGTGCTTGTAACCTTGTATCCACGTGGGAGACCTGTAAGAAGCTCCTGGCTCCTGGCTTAGGTCTGGCCCAGGCCTGGCCATATGGCCATTTGGGGATTGAACCAGCAGATGAAAGATTTCTCTCTCTGTCTCTCCCTCTCTGTAATTCTGCCTTTCAAATGAATAAAGGAAAAAAATCAAAATAGGACACTTAACAATCAGTGGGACAATCTATCAATGATCTAATAGATATAATATATAGTGTTATGTGTAATTATCTTTTATATAGTAGATAATATATGATATACTATTACATATAATATATAATATGCAATTACATATAATATAAAACATACTATTATATGCATTAGATCATCAATAGATATTAATAGATTGGCAGGTGTATCAGGGAGTGAAAAGAAAAAAGTGGAGTATTAGTATATTTAAAAAGGTGATGGGTGCCAGTTTTCAAAATCGTTGAAAAGAAAAAAATACATAAATTAACAAAAGTGAATGAAGCAAGAAACATATTTTTCTTTTATCTTTAAAGATTATGTAGCTCACTATAGCAAGACTGTAGTAAACCAAAAATAGAGAATAGTTTGAAAAAAAAAAGCAAGAAGTAAGAAATATAATCCATTACACACAGGGAGCAGATATATGAATGATTGCTGACTGCTTTTCATCTCTACTAGAAGACACAAGGAAAATAAACGGTGTCTCTAAATGAAAACATTTTAAACCAGAACTCCATGTCCAGGGAAAATGCCTTTTAAAAGTACAAGTGTATTCAAAAGACAATAGCTAACAGATTTAAGTTCTGTATACTAATACTGCAAAAATTACTAAGAGGATCTCCAGGCTCACAGGCAGTAGTAACATGAGGAAGCCTGAGTCTGTGGATAGTAAGCAAGAGAAGCAGTACATATATAAAATGGACTTCTTCACCTCTTTACTTTTATGACATCTGTCTATCAACTGTCTATCATCCATCATCTATCTATACATGCACGTAAGTTACATAGATTGATACATACATACCTTACCTACTTGTATTTATAATACCAAATTTCTTTAAGAATACACAGATTATTTAAATCAAAAATAACATATAATACTGTTTGTAAATTCTCATGTAGAAATACAAGGAAGGTGCAAATGGGTACAAAGTTATGTTTATTCCATCCAAGTGTTCAAATTGATAAGAAAATTAGTTTGACCAAAAATGGTGAAAGGAAAGGTGTCACAGAGAAACATAGGGATGGGACTAATGTGAAACAAACACCAAAAGATTGCAGACAAAGCTAACTGTGCAAAAAAATTTCAAAACCAAGGTCACGTAGCAGCAATGAAAAGTCAGAGACTGACAGAATGAATAAAAAAAGCAACACTTGGCCGGCGCCGCGGCTCACTAGGCTAATCCTCCGCCTAGCGGCGCCGGCACACCGGGTTCTAGTCCTGGTCGGGGCGCCGGATTCTGTCCTGGTTGCCCCTCTTCCAGGCCAGCCCTCTGCTGTGGCCAGGGAGTGCAGTGGAGGATGGCCCAGGTCCTTGGGCCCTGCACCCGCATGGGAGACCAGGAAAAGCACCTGGCTCCTGGCTCCTGCCATCGGATCAGCACGGTGCGCCGGCCGCAGCGCGCCGGCCGCGGCGGCCATTGGAGGGTGAACCAACGGCAAAGGAAGACCTTTCTGTCTCTCTCTCTCACTGTCCACTCTGCCTATAAAAAAAAAAAAAAAAAAAAAAAAAAAAAAAAAAAAAAAAAAAGCAACACTTGGGAACTGGTTCTTTGGTGTAGCAGGTAAAGCTGCCGCCTGCAGTGCTGGCATCCCACATGGGTGCCATTTCAAGTCCTGGCTGCTCCACTTCCCATCCAGCTCTCTGCTATGGCCTGGGACAGCAGTAGAAGATGTCCCAAGTCCTTGGACCCCTGTATTCACGTGGGAGACTGGGAAGAAGCTCCTGGCTCCTGGCTTCGGATTAGCACAGCTCCAGCCTTTGCGGCCAATTGGGGAGTGAACCAGCGGATGGGAGACCCCTCTCTCTGCCTCTCCTTTCTCTGTGTAACTCTGAATTTCAAATAAATAAATAAATCTTTATTAAAAAAGCAACACTCAATTATATGTTATTTACAGTAGGGATAGTTTAATATGGGGACACAAAAAGATTGGAAACAATAGGGTAAAAAAATATATACAGTGTATGTACTAAGCTTAACAGATTGTCAAGACAAAGAATGGTACCTGAAATAGAGAGAGACCATCCACAATGGTAAAACAAAATATCCACGAAGAAGACAGAAAAATCATAAGTGTTTATGAAACTTGCTTCTCGTTTAAATCAAGAAGCCAAACTGACAAAGGTAAAGAACAGATTGGCAAATCTACAATTTTACTTAGCAATCTTAATATAATATTTCCAAAATTGACAAAACAAATAGATTCATAAAAATATAAATTAAAATATAGCTAATTTTCACAGCACTGGTCTACCAATTAGATCTAACTGATATTCACAGAAGTCTACACCCCAATAACTCAGGATAATTACTCTTCTTTAGGGTATGTAGAAACAGTAAAGCATGTGCTTGACATAGAAAAAAAACCTCAATATTTTTCAAACAATAGTGATCATATAGACAAAGTTCTCAGGTGACAACAAAATGGAATTTGAAATCAATACCATAAGGCTATCTAAAAAATTTGTATATACTTGGAAATTATCAAAATACTTTTAAATAATCCATGGATCAAAAATCACAACAAAAATTAAGATAAATCTTGACTGAACAAAAATGAAAGTACAACATATCAAAATCATAGAAAACACCATAGCAAAACTTACAAAGAAGCCCATACCTTGAACTGCATGTGTTAGAAAAGAAGAAAGGTATACAATCATTGCTCTTCATCAGCTGTATGGTTCGTAAATAGTCTCTCCCATTCTGTAGGTTGTGTCTCTGTGCTACTGTTTCTTTTGATGTGCAGAAACTTTTAGTTTTATGTCAACCCATTTGTGTGATTTGCCATGGTTTTGGAGTGACATTCAAAAAGTCACTGCTCAGATGAAAGCTAAGAAGCATTTTAATTTATATTTTCTCTTTTATTCTAAAAAGAAAAGAAAGAAGGAAGGAAGTTAACCCACAGTAGAAATTAAAATGTTAAAGAAGTGATTGAAATAAAAAGTTCAAATAAATTCAACAGAACATTGACCCTTTGAACAGATTGATAACATTGACAACTCATTAAAATTAATAAAAGTACTAATAAAAGAGAAAACACAAACCTACAATTGTGAGAGTATATCACACAAAGTACTGCAGATATCAAATGTATAAAGTGATACATAATTTTAAGCCATTAAATAACAACTAATGAATATCTTAGAAAGGTTAACTAATCGGCCGGCGCTGCGGCTCAATAGGCTAATCCTCCACCTGCAGCGCCGGCACACTGGGTTCTAGTCCCGGTCGGGGCGCTGGATTCTGTCCCAGTTGCCCCTCTTCCAGGCCAGCTCTCTGCTGTGGCCTGGGAGTGCAGTGGAGGATGGCCCAAGTGCTTGGGCCCTGCACCCGCATGGGAGACCAGGAGAAGCACCTGGCTCCTGGCTTCGGATCAGCACAGTGCGCTGGCCGCAGCACGCTGGCCACAGCGGCCACTGCGGGGTGAACCAACGGAAGGAAGACCTTTCTCTCTGTCTCTCTCTCTCACTGTCCACTCTGCCTATCAAAAAAAAAAAAAAAAAAAAAAAAAAAAGGTTAACTAATCAAAACCAAGAAAAGCCAACATTTCAAAACTTAAATGACACTATATCCAAACACCGGGGGCGGCACCTCACTTGGTTAATCCTCCGCCTGCACTGCTGGCATTCCATATGCGCACCAGGTTCTAGTCCCAGTTGCTCCTCTTCCAGTCCAGCTCTCTGCTGTGGCCCAGGAAGGCAGTGGAGGATGGCCCAAGTGATTGGGCTCCTGCACCCGAGTGGGAGACCAGGAGGAAGCACCTGGCTCCTGGCTTCGAATCAGCGCAGCGCCGGCCATGGTGGCCATTTGGGAGGTAAACCAATGGAAGGAAGACCTTTCTCTCTGTCTCTCTCTCTAAAAAAAGAAAGAAAGAAAGAAATTTTAAAAAAATGAAATTAAACTTCTAATAAAGGAAAATCCTAGATACCTTCACTGGCTGAATTCAACCAATTATATAAAGGAGAAGTAATGCTAACTTTACACAAACTCAGAAAAAAGGAGGATGAGGATATAGTTCCCGAATTAATAAAATAAACATGACTTTTTAAAATGATTTGTTTGTTCACAAGGCAGAGTATCAGAGACAGAATGGGGAGAGAGGGAGGGAGGGAGAGGGAGTAAAACAGAGAGAGAGGTGGGGAGAGAGAAAGAGAGAAAATCTTCTATCTCCCCTTCTATCAGATTTCTATTTGCTACAACATCCAGGGCAGAGTTAGTCCAAAGCCAAGACCCAAGAACGCCATCCAGGTCTCTCACATGGGTGGGAGGGGCCCAAACACTTGAGCTGTCTTCTGCTGCCTTCTCAGGTACTACAGCTGAAGCTGGATCAGGCAGAGCAGCCAGGATTGAATGAGCACTCCATCAGGCATAATTTTAATATCAGTAAAATGAAGAAAAAATATAGATTGATATCTTTAATTAATTCATAGAAACTAAAAGCCACCAGATTGTGAAAAGTAAATACATCATGACCAGTGAGACTTATCCCAGAAACACATCTTTGATTTTAACATGTGAAAATTAATCAGTGTAAATCATAGTCATCGAAGGAATAAAAAATGTGATTTTTAGATATTATATGGAAAATTTGGCCAATTGAATTACTTTGTATGATTAAAACTTTAGCCAAATATAAATAAGAGAATGTCTCTAATCTTATAAGATATACCTATGGGAAACCTAAAGCTAATATCATGGCATTAATTTCGATCAACATCCTAACTGTCATCATTAAGGTTGAAAATACAGTAAGGAATTTTACTCCACCTTTATTGAACATTTTAATGTAGTGCTTAGACAATGTAATAAGACAATCTAAGAAACATGTGTCATAAAGACTGAAAAGAAATGAAAATGTCTTTATTCTCAGAAGAAATTGTATACAGGCAAAATATCACAAAATTTTTAAAAATGAGCTTTTCATTTCAGAATAGTTTTAAATTTACAAAACAAAATTAAGTAGTACAAAGAGTTCCCGTGTACCTCATGCCCAGCTTCCCCTACTGTAACAGCTTATATTAGTATGATATATTTAATTAAGGATTAATTAGGGAACCACACCCAGCTTCTTCCATTTTTTTTCTTAATTCAAACTCCCTGTATATCCCCCCCTACTCCTCCCGATCTCTAGAATTACCATTCTGTGTTCATCTCTGGTTGTTTTCTTTTTGTTAGTTAGTTTGTTTAAGTCCCATATATGAGGGTCAATATGCAGTATTTGTCTTTCTGTGTCTGGTGTATTTCATTTAACATTATGTCCCCTCATTCCATATATTTTTTTTTTGCAAATGACAGAATTTCATTCTTTTTATGACCAAATAGTATTCCATTATGGATATGTATCACAATTTCTTTATTTTTAAAATTTATTTATTTGACAGGTAGAGTTATAGACAGTGAGAGAGAGAGACAGAGAGAAAGGTCTTCCTTCCGTTGGTTCACTTACCAAATGGTCACAATGGCCAGAGCTGCGCTGATCTGAAGCCAGGAGCCAGGTGCTTCTCCTGGTCTCCCATGCAGGTGCAGGGCCCAAGGACTTGGGCCATCCTCCGCTGCCCTCCCGAGCCACAGCAGAGAGCTGGACTGGAAGAGGAACAACCGGGACTAGAACCTGGTGCCCATATGGGAATCCGGCGCTGCAAGTGGAGGATTACCCAAGTGAGCCAAGGCGCTGACCCCACAATTCCTTTATCCATTCATCTTAAGATGGACACCTTGGCTGATTCTGTGTCTCGTCTATTGTGAACATTACTGCAATTAACATGGGGGAGCAAAGACATTCCCAGATGTTTTCCTGCAGTGGTTGCACATCCTCCCCAGCATTTGTTATTTTCTATCTTTGTGATAAGAGACATTCTGACAGGTGTGAAGTAATATTTCATTGGGATTTGAGTTGCATTTCCCTGATGGCTAGTGATACCGATTTTTTTCATTGATTTACTGGTCATTTGTATTTGTACTTTTGAGAACTTTCTCTTCAGGCCCTTTGCCCACTTCTTAACTAGATTGGTTGCCTTTGTTGATGTTGGTGAGTCTTTTGAGTTCTTGACATTCTCCAGATATTAATCCTTTGTCAGATAAGTGGCTAATAGATATTTTCTCACATTATGTCTCTTCACTTTGTTTCCTTTGCTATGCAGAAGCTTCTGAGTTGATGTAGTCCCTCTTGTCTAGTTTTGTTTTTGTTGCTTATGCTTTTGAGGTCATAGCCAAGAAGCCATCACCTACACTTACATCTTGAAGTGTTTCACTATGTTTTATTCTAGCAATCTTGTAGCTTCCAGTCTTACATTTGGACTTTGATCAATCTTGAGTTGATTTTTGTGTATGGTGAGAGGTGGCGACCTAATGTCATATATAATTTTGCTAGAACTATTTATTGAAAAAACTATGCTTTTTCCAATGTATGCTCTTGATACATTTGTCAAAGCTCAGTTGCTATATGCACATTTAGAATTAATTGCTGGACTTTATTCTATTCCATTGATTTTTGCAAGTACCACACTGTTTTAACTGTTATGCTTTGAAATCAGATAATGTTATACCTCTAGCTTGATGTGTTTTTGTTTGTTTGTTTGTTTTGTTTTGTTTTTCCTTTTTTGACTATTTTGTGTCTTCTTTGGTACCATATAAATTTTAGGATTTTTGTCTAATTCTGTAAAAAATGTCACTGGGATTTCAATAGGGATTGCACTGAATCTAAGATTGCTTTATGTAATATGGCATGATAATGACATAAATTCTTCCAAATGATACACAACCAGTGTCTTTTAGATTTTTGTTTATCCTGATGATTTATTTCACCAATGTTTTATAATTTTCATGTAGAAATCTTTCACTTCTTTGAATTCTTCCTAAATATTTCCATTTTTGTAGCTTTTATGAATGGGATTTCTATCTTGATTTCTCTTCCAGTAGAATCATTATTGGTCGATTAAAAAAAGCTACATTTTTGTATGTTGATTTTGTATTCTGTGAATTATTGAATTGATTTATCAGTTCTAAGAGCTTTTTGGTGGCATATTTAGGGGTTTGAAACATGGCTATTTTGACTTCTTATTTCTCAATTTTGATACTTTTTATTCCCTCCAATCCCCTAATTTCTCTCCCTCTCTTTTTTTTTTTTTTTTTTGATAGGCAGAATTAGACAGTGAGAGAGAGAGAGAGAGAGAGAAAGGTCTTCCTTCTTTCCATTGGTTCACCCCCAATATGGCCGCTACTGCCGGCACGCTGCACCAATCCAAAGCCAGGATCCAGGTGCTTCCTCCTGGTCTCCTGTGCGGGTGCAGGGCCCAAGCACTTGGGCCATCCTCCACTGCCTTCCTGGGCCACAGCAGAGAGCTAGACTGGAAGAGGAGCAACCGGGACAGAATCCAGTGCCCCAACCAGGACTAGAACCCAGAGTGCCGGTGCCATAGGTGGAGGATTAGCCTAGTGAGCCATGGCGCCAGCCCCCTAATTTCTCTTATTAACACTTCCAGTTCTATATTGAGCAAGAGTGATGAAACTGGAATCCTGGTCTTATCCCCATTCAATATGATATTGGCTGTAGGTTTTCATATATATAGCCTTTATCATTTTGAGATGTCTCTTCTATATCTAGTTACCTTATTTTTAAATTAAAGGATGTTGAATCCTATCAAATGCTTTCTCCAAATCAATGAGCTGTTCATGTGGTTTTTGTCCTTCATTCTGTTGATGCAATTTATGTTAATCGATTTGATCTGAAAATGGTGTACCACTCTTTTTTTAAAAATTTTATTTAAGGTATACAAATTTTCATGTACTCCTCTATACAGATTCAGGAACATGGTGATACTTTCCACCTTACCCTCCCTCCTGCCCATGCCTTCACTCTTCTTCCTCTTCACTCTCCTATTCCCATTCTTATTTTTTTTTACAAGGATGTATCTTCTGTTAACTTTATACTCATAAGATTAACCCTACACTAAGAGTTTAACAGATAACATGAAGGAAAAAAACAAAAAACAAACAAACAAAAAAAAAAAAAAAAAACGCTGTCCCTTAACAGTGGAGACAAGGATTCTTGTATCTCTAGGATAAATCCTAGTTGACTATGATGTATAGAATTTTTGATTTAGTGTTGCATTTTGTTTATTAATATTTTGTTGAAGATATTTGCATCTATGACTGGTCTGTTGTTTCATTTGTGTGTTGTCTTTGTAAGTTTTTGGTATCAGAATTATGTTAATCTCATAAAAAGAGTTTGACAAAGTTGCATTCTTTTTGATATTTTAGAATAGTTTTGAAAATATTGGAACTAATTCCTGCTTAATTATTTTGCAAAATTCAGATATAAGGCCATCACGTTCTGGACACTTTTATGATGGGAAACTGACATACTGTTGCAATTTTGTTATTTATTATGGATCTATTTAGATTATTATAACTTCTTAAATTGATCATGGTAGGTTGTAAGAGTCTAGAAATTTATCCACTTTTTGGGGATTTTCCAACCTGTGACCATATAGTTGTACATAGCAGTTTCTTATGCTCCTTTGTGTTTCCTGGGTATCAGTTCTAAAGTCTCCTTTTTCATCTCTAATTATATTTATTTGAGGGTTTTCTTTGTTACTGTAGCCAAAGTTTTCTGTATTTGGTTTATATTTGCAAAAAACTGCTTTTCTCTGTACTGAACTTTTTTTCTTATTTTCAATTACATTCATTTCTGCTTTGATATTTATTCTTTGTTGCTCCCTACTAATTTGGGGTTTAGTCTATTCTTGCTTTTCTAAGTCTTTGAGATACATTGTTAGATTGTTTAATATATAAATTTATTGCTATAAACTCACTCCTGATATTGTATTTGCCTTATCCCACAGGTTTTGTTTCATTTCTACCAAGAAAATTTTTAATTTTATTTTTTAATTTCCCCATGAGCCATTGGTCATTCAGGAACATGTTGTTAAATTTTTATGTACTTGTAAATTTTCTATTCTTCTTGTTCTTGAGTTCTAATTGCATTCCTTTGTGGTATGAAAAGTAGATGGTATGATTTTAATTTTCTTTTAACTTGCTGAGGCTTTGAATACTGCCTAATGGATAGTCCATGGCAGAAAATAAATTCTCCTATGTGTTGATGAGAAAAATGGGTATTCAGTAGCTGTTGGGAGAAATGCTCCTATCTGTTAGTTCTATTTGCTCTATAGTGCAATTCAACCTTGATGTACCTTTGTTGATTTTTTCTGCTGGGTGAACTGCCTACTGATGACAATGAAGTTTTGAAGTTCCCTACAATTGGAATGTATCTTTCCCTCTATGTCTAATAATATTTGCTTTATGTGTTTGGTTGGTACATCATGGAATTTAATTTTAGAAACATTTCCTGGCACTAATAAGAAAACATAGCAAATAAATAAGATATATATAAAAGCAATATTAAATAAAATTATATTTCTGTATAATGACACCACAAAAAAGTGCAATTTAGAAATGCAATTTCCATTATAATGAAGTACTTTTAAATATCTTGCAATACATATAGTAAAAATGCTTATTTCTACTCTGAAAATGGTAAAATATCACTACAAAAAAGTTCTGCATAAGTAAAAATATTATTTAATATTTTAGAAGACTCAATTTTCATATTTTAGAAGGCTCAGTTAAGAAGAGTTAACTGTATGGGAACTAAAATTAGGAATAAAACCATTTTCTTTAAAAAAGACTTAAGGCATTCATTATTATCCTCAAAATCATCTTTATCTTCAGTGCAATACAAATCAAAATTCTAAATAAACCAATATAATATTGAAAAAGAAAAATCAAGTGGGAGGTTTTTCACTACCTAATTTCACAAAACTTAGTATCCAGCTTCATTAATCAAATCAGTGTGATGTTGAAATTAATTAAATAAAATTATCAGAGGAAGACAATAGACTCCAGATAGACTTACATATAATATGAGTTGTTTAAGACTAGAATACAAAGTCAGTTCACTGGGGATGGGATGATCTGTTCAGGAGTTCTAGAATAATCACATGTTCATACATTTATAAAAACAAAATCAAAATGTATTTCATTCACACAATGAAATCAATATTTCAGTTCTTACCCATATACAGAGAAAGCTAAAGTCACAAACCTTCTAGAAGAGAACAGGAGTAATACCCTTATGACCTTAGGATCAGCAAATATTCTTTAGGTAAATAGAAAACTCTTACCACTAAAGAAAATATGATTAATTGGACTTATTCAAAATTTAAAAATTCTGCTTATCAAAAGGCCCTGTTAAGACAATAAATGATCAGACAACAAAACAGAAGAAATTTTTGGCCATACAGGGATCTGACAAAGGATTTGTATCCAGAATCTATAAGAAGTTCCTATAAATCAACAACAAATAGAGACTTAACAATTTTTTAAAAAATGGACAATTGCTACAGGCATTTGGCACAGATATTAGGACATTCCCTAATTGGAGTGCCTGGGTTTGAATCCCACCTCTACTTTTCTACTTAGCTTCCTGCTAAGACACATGCTGGTGTGTTGCTTTGGATTCATTCTGAGAGGAGAAGTGTGGTGGGGGCAAGAGGCATGGAGTCAAGACACATACACTGGGCGTTGAGTGAAAGCAGGCTAGAGGGGAACAGCTCACAGACTTGTTTATTTCAGTTGGTGCAGTAGCTTATATAGCCGAGGCAGCCAATCCGG
Source organism: Oryctolagus cuniculus (assembly GCF_964237555.1). Lineage (NCBI taxonomy): Eukaryota > Metazoa > Chordata > Mammalia > Lagomorpha > Leporidae > Oryctolagus > Oryctolagus cuniculus. The sequence continues at coordinate 84,348,389 of NC_091433.1, read as the reverse complement.
TCAAGGGGTGGTTTATGCCCTAACCAATCACTGCCTGTTGCCAGGCAGGCTCCCTTGCCAGGTGGGTTCTGAAGCCATTTCCTGAATAACTGACGCTTGCCTGCCAGCGGCCATATTGGCATGACTTTCTCATTCCACCACACTGGTGGGCAGAAGCTGAGGGCTAATAGGTGGATCTCTGTCACCAGTATTGGAGACTTGAAATAGGTTTGAGCTCCTGGCTTAGGTGTGGCCCAGAATTGGATCTGTGGTCCTTTGGAGAATGATTCAGCAGATAGAAGGTCTCTTTCTGTCTGTCTATCTCTGTATCATCATTAGTAATCAGGGAAATGCAAGCTAGCTAAAATTAAAATAAACTATAAGCCCACTTGTTAGAATGGCTATAACAAAAAAGGCTATATTTAGCATAAATCCAAAGTTTTTGCTAAAATACTTTAAAAAGGAAGCATCGTCAACTTTCTTAATTGATGGGAATATAAAATCATACAATCGGGACAAATACCACTTGTTCTCCTTGATAGGTGACAACTGAGCACCAAAAAGGAAACCTGTTAAAGTGAAATGAACACTATGAGAAACGGTGACTTGATCAGCCCTCACCCTGACTGTTGATGAGCAACTTGATATGTTATCCCTCTGAGTATTTTTTTGTTTGTTCTACTTAATACTTTTGGTTGAATACTGTCATCAATACACAATTCTTCTTAAGTGCTGAAACTTAACTGAAAAGTGATCACTGTTAAATATAAGAGTGGGAATAAGAGAGGGAAGAGGTGTGCAATTCGGGACATGCTCAAGCTGACTTACCTCAATTCAATTCAATCCCATCAAGGTGGCATGTACCAATGCCATCTCACTAGTCCCAGTGATCAATTTCTGTTCACAATTGATCATAATGATAGGACTAAGAACCAAAGGGATCACATAAACAAGACTAGTGTCTGAACATACTAGCTGATAGAATCAAAAAGGGAGAGAACGATCCAACATGGGAAGTGAGATACACAGCAGACCCATAAAATGGCAGATGTCCTAAACAGCACTCTGGACTCAGAATCAGCCCTTAAGGCATGCGGATCCAGCTGAAAAGCCCATGAGAGTATTTCAGGCATGGAAAGCCAAGACACGCTGGCAAAAAAAAAAAAAAAAAAAAAAAAACTAAATGAAAGATCTCTGCAAGTGAGATGCCAGTGGAAAGAATGGGTCATCAAAGAAGGAGGTACCTTTCTCTGAAGGGAGGAGAGAACTTCCACTTTGACTATGACCTTCTCTAAATATGATCAGAGTCGGTGAACTCAAAAGGTTTCCATAGCCTTGGCAGCTCATGACAAGAGCCTAGGGTGATTACTGATGCCATAAACAAGAGTGTCAATTTGATAAGTCAACAACAGGAGTCACTGTGCACTTACTCCTCATGTAGGATCTTTGTCCTTAGTGTGCTGTACATTGAGATTTAATGCTATAACTAGTACTCAAACAGTATTTTTCACTTTGTGTTTCTATGTGGGTGCAAACAGTTGAAATCTTTACTTAATGTATGCTAAACTGATCTTCTGTATATAAAGAGAATTGAAATGAATCTCGATGTGTATGGAAGGGGAGAGGGAGTAGGAAAGCGGAGGGTTGCGGGTGGGAGGGACGTTATGGGGGGGAAGCCATTGTAATCCATATTCTGTACTTTGGAAATTTATATTCATTAAATAAAAGTTTAAAAAAAATCATACAATCACCTCTGAAAGATTTCGGTACTTCTTTTCACATAAATAGGTACCTACCAAATGATCCAGAAATTCAACTATTAGGTAAATACAAGCAAAATGAAAAAAAAGTTTTATAAATTAATATCTTGTATATGAGCCTTTATGGCAGTTGTATTCATAACAGCCCCAATCTGAAAATAATTAGATGCTCATCGGTAAAGGAATGGATTGACATACTGCTTTGTAATCAAAGAATGAAATGTCTAAACACAAATGAAAGACAACTTCTAATATATACAGCATGTATAAATCTGAACATGCTATGTTGAGCAACCAACTCCAAATACAACTAAGACATACTGTAATAAGCCAAGAATAGCAAGCAAGCCAGGTAATGATGAAATCAGGAGTGAGGGCAATAGGGGAAGATGAATTAACTGAAAATAGGTAGAAAGAGTGATGGGAATATTCTATATCTGCCATCATTTCATGTGTGTGTGCTTCATGGGTATATATCATTGTCAAAATCATGAAACAATATCTGTGGATTTTATTGATGATGTTATATCTCCATAAGTAGGGATAAACAAACATAAAGACAAAAGGATCGGTGATCCCATTGAAGACACTTCAGAGCAGTGGTACCCTCTGATGATATTATTCACACCACTTTGTGGGGATGTGAACTCTCACATATAAACATTCATCTGCTCTGTGGGAGTTGTGTAGTTGGAGAACATATTGTGTAGACAGCCTTGCAAGCGGCTGTGTTTATTTTCAGTTTAAGACAATAAGACAACAACAGCCTGTGAATTTGAGATGAGGAGAGTTACAGTGAGTTCTGTGAGGTGTGTGACAAATGGAAAGCAAAGTATGCTTTAGAAAAGAGCAGTCTGATTCTTTCCTTCAGGGTGGTAAGCTTGTAGGAGACACGAACCAGTTTATACAATGCTCAGTTTGGAGCACCATCCTCTCTCAACGAGCTTAAACAACATTTGACCAAACTTAATCTGCAAAGTAAGGAAAAACAACCCTCGGACATATATCCAACTCCCTTTATGGACTTCTAAATTTCTAATGGCCATTTATGACGTAAAAACAATGGCTGTTATTGCCAATACTGACTTCACACAGGTATAAGTAATATACTATATTCCTCCAGTTGCTAACCAGATAAGTTAGCAATTAGGGAAAGAGTTGAGGATATAAGCATTTTGTAATAAAAAGAAATCAAGCAATTAATAGACTGTGGCCAGTCTGTGGTGATGATACCACTGTGGCAAGCAAAATAATTGAATAACTTAGAAAGGTTACACAAACCCTCTCTCTACTGTCTATACAAAGTAGGAGATGACTTTTTAACCAATAAACAATTATACCACTTAAAACTTTTTAAAGTGTTCATATATTATTATCTGTTGTTCTTATTCCAGATTGTCACAGAATATAGACTTCCAACCTGAGATTTTGTTTTCTCACCTACAGAGGTAAATGTCTTGCACAGCTTATGCCCAGCTTAGGTAGTTTACTGTAAACCCTAAGCTGTGTCAGTCCCTACACTATCCCTCTATTGCTGATGCCCTTCCATTCTTATCTCTGTTCCCTGGATAACTGTTAGGACAGACCCTCTGTTATCATATCCATCACTGTATATAGTCAGAGTTCTAAGAGAAAAGGCAAGCTAAGATTTTAGGCAATGCTTTGAAAAGGAAAACACAAGACCTGGGAGAAGTTCCTGGCTCCTGGCTTCAGATCTGCGAAGCTTCAGCAGTGGCAGCCACCTGGGGGGTGAACCAGCAGATGGAAGACCTCTCTCTCTCTGCCTCTCCTCTCTCAGTGTAACTCTGACTTTCAAATAAATAAATAAATCTTTTTTTTAAAAAAAAAAAAGGAAAGCAGAAAATATATGAGAAGAAATAAGATAACTGACAGGAGTGGAACTTGCTGGACGAGATTTAGAATTCCTTCCCAGGAAGTCAACCAGGCCATGTCCGCTGGTGTCATTGGCTGTCAGTGGACCCATTAGGATCACTCCGTTGCATTGGCGCTTCTATCATGCTCCTCTGAATGAACATAGTACCTTAACTCCTACTGTTAATTATTCATTTTGGATTTGACCTGGATTTTTCTTACTTGAGAAATCTTTCAGCATATGCATCCTTGAAGAAGTCATAAAGAATTCAAGAGAACAAAAATTTTGTGGATGAATGGAATTAAAGAGATAGACTTATTTCCATGAAAAACTTCTTTGAAAACCAAGGTAGGTTTTTTCATAATATGCATTTTCTATGAACTTTTTAAGATCCCCTCATAGGATTGAGTTCAACTTTTTTGGCACCCAAATAAACTCATCTTTTAATTCCTTTTCCACAAGCTCTTTTGAAGTACCCTCATATCAATTCTACCAATAAGTATTGAGAAGATATCACTTACCAGACAATTCTCAGTGCTAGGAAAGCAATTGTAAAGAACACCAAACAGAGTATAAATATTCACATTTGACTCCATAGTTGGAAAGGTAAATGGACATGTGAAAAATTTTCAGAAATATGACAAGAGATTTTCTATTTTTTCCTTTCTTCCCCCTGTTCTGTTCTTTTAAATTAATTGTTTTATTTTAATTTCAGGAGCTCTGAATGTCTATTGGAATTCTATTTTTAAAATTCTGATCACCTATCCCTAATTTAGAACATTGTCAATGTACTGACTTGAGAATCATGTAAAGACTTAGTTGAATTATGTGGTGTCATTAGTAGTGCATTAGATTACAACTCTTTCCTCCTGTTCCTGTGTTGCAGTCTTCTCACTGTGGTAGACACCTCACTTCTGGAGGTCCTAGCTCATTAGATGTTGCAGCTCTGTGTGCAGAGAATTGGCGTCATTATAATTGGAGCATTATTTATTCCTATTAAACAAAGGGTGATTTTATGTAAGTGCTAAACATCATTGTTTTTTCAGTCCCCAGATCCATCAAATACCAGCATATGCCCCATGGCCTGGCAGGGAGTAATTGTGTGTTAGTATTCAGCCCTGATGTACACAGCAAATGAAACCAGTCTTGGCTTGTCTTTAAATGTAAGAAACGCTCGTTCTCCTGAAGTCTGCTCTTTCCCAGAACAACTGAGAGAAGCAAGTAAACAAAGGCTTTCCTAAATCCTGTGCATAGGAAAAAGGTGGCCATAAAAGCTGTTGGAATCCTAAGGCATCGTCTCTCACCCTGAGAGAGGAACCAAAAAGTGTGGGAGGCTTTGCAAAGGCTTTGGGAAAATCTAAGAAAAACGATGCTGACTAATATCAGTAGGGCACGACCAGAGAAAAGTGGAAAAAGGTCCACGTAAAATCCACAGACAAGCACACTAGTCAGCCTCTCTCCATCCCAAAGATGTCCTTGAAAGCGGTGAGGGTACTGTTCCACCCTGCGCTTTGCCTTGGACTTTTCATCCCCCGAATCTGAAATCCAACAATCAATCACACACTCATTGTATCATCTCTATATATTCAGGTCTTTGCCATGAATAACTCATGCTGTCTTAGTAACTACTAGAAGACACCATTGCGATGCACAGTCAGGAGTCTTGAATCTTGTTCTTGTTTTGCCACTGAATGACTACCAGTGTGGCCATAGGCTGGAGATTCCCACCGCTTGATCCCCAACTGCAGCAGCAAAAGCAAATTCTCGGGCCCTGGACATAAAGCATCAGAACTATGGGTGAGGTTCAGAAGTCGGTGTTCAGTGCTCCAGGTGTTCTCCTTAATATTAAAGTTGGAGGATCACTGTTTTAAGCAGTATAAATTTTTGTGTGACTAACTTTGTCATTTACAAAATGATTGAATTTAGATTTAATTTTTAGATGTAGCTTGCTCTGATACAGACTGATTATGTAACTTTTTTTTTTTTTTTTTGACAGGCAGAGTGGACAGTGAGAGAGAGACAGAGAGAAAGGTCTTCCTTTTGCCGTTGGTTCACCCTCCAATGGCCGCCGCGGCCGGCGCGTTGCGGCTGGCGCACCGCGCCGATCCAATGGCAGGAGCCAGGAGCCAGGTGCTTTTCCTGGTCTCCCATGGGGTGCAGGGCCCAAGCACCTGGGCCATCCTCCACTGCACTCCCTGGCCACAGCAGAGGGCTGGCCTGGAAGAGGGGCAACCGGGACAGAATCCGGCACCCCGACCGGGACTAGAACCCGGTGTGCCGGCGCCGCTAGGCAGAGGATTAGCCTAGTGAGCCGCGGCGCCGGCTGATTATGTAACATTTTAAGCTATGTAAATTGTCTTTATTATTCTGTGTCCTGAGTCAGTATGGTGCCTGGTCTTTGTGGAGTATACAAGAAATAAGGTGATTGCAAGATATTACCTGTTCTGACCTGAAAAATCTCACAGCCTTATGGAGAAATACATAGGCACTATTGTCATTGTCCATAGGAACTCCTTCTATCAAGTAGAATACTGCTTAGCAGGAGGAATAAACATCTCTGTCCTGGAGGGCCAGAAAATTATCATAAGAAAGTATCACATGGTAAATTCATCAGAGCTGAAGCCAACTGAGGAATATAGAGCGTACAAGGAATTAGGGTATGGAGGAGCATTTTGGTCTTCAATATGGAAAGCAGTATGACATAGCCCAAGGTGACAGCCCTTTTGTGTTCCCCACCCAGTTTCTGTGAAGGAATAATGTGCTTTTCTCCCAGACTTCCATAGCCAGGATAAATCTGCAACCAAAAAATTTCAATATATGAAAAATACCACTTCCTTTCTTTGAAGCAAATTCTATTTTATCCTAAATTTCCATTCTGCCAGACTGGCAAGATATTCCATAACTTCATTCCTGTACCAACTTGCCCCTTCACACTAGAATGGACAAGGGTTTAAGCATGAGTGAACCAACCTGAATATTCAAAAGCCATCCAGGTCCATATCATTCCTTTCGCTTAGGATAGTTTTGTGGTATCTAGGCTCCCCAGCACACAAAAATCTTTAGCAGGACTAGGAGCCTCAGTGTCTAAGTGTCGGTCTCCCTTAGGTGCTGGGGAATAGGTTGCGTATTTCTTCTAGACAAGCGATGTATAAACCTCTATGCATTGAAAAAGTTGAAGGAATCTGCTCTTTCTTGCTGCCTTTCCAATGACTTGCCCCTCTCTAGGGCATCCTCCAGAGTAATTTCAGATGCAAATGAGAAGCTTTCCTTGAGTGGCTTCTATCAGGACCAACTTCTGAAAAATGATAGGGGGAAAAAAACTACAGAAAACACAATGCAAATGAATGCATCACATTTTGTGAAACAAAATCACTCACACTGAGTTCTTTTTGATATTTGGAGTGTGTAATGGTATTCCTTAGAATCAAATCAAGACTGGGCAACGTATCCCAAAGGACTGCTATTTTCATAATTCAAAAAGGGATCTGTGAGAAAGGGTGTTTCATCTATCAGCTCATAGCTTTGTAATAAATGGAAATGTGGCATTGGTAAGAGATCCCACAGCTGAGCGAATCTAACAAAATTCAAATCTCCTCTGAGGCACTGGAAATTAAGGTCTACTAGGGAATGAGTAGCTAACTAAGTTCTCTCCTGACATCAATAAAACCTGAATCATACTCCTGGGAGGCAGACTTATTTTATAGTAGCTTAAAGAGATTCCTGACAAGATAGACTGAAGGATTATTTTGGAAGAAAAATGTGCTAGGTGTAATGTTCATGCAATGTTGTGAAAGGGAAGTACAATTTCTTAGATATGACTACATGTTAAACCCTCCCCTTCAATGTACATCGCATTTCTTAGGTTGTTCTTTTTAGAACATTTAGAAGGTGTAAACACTTTACTGTAACAAGAGATTTTTTTCTCCTCTTATTATTATTATTATTTTCTTAAGCTTCTCTGACCCCCAAACACCACAGGAAATTAGTCTTAAACAAAGACATGACAGTCAGGAAAGGAACCCCAAATCTGTTCAGGAAATCTTCCGGGCTTCTCCAATACTTCATGGTAGTCAGATCTCATGTCTGAATTTTCACCATTCGACTACATTTCTCTTGGCTGCCTTTTCTTTTCTTTCTTTCATTCTTTATTAAGAGTAGTGTCTTCTTCAAAAAGAAGTAATATATATTGATGATAAACTATTGATAAAATTCGTAAAAGCAGACACTGACACAGACATACAAAACTACACATATTTATAATTTTAGAATCAACCACTGCTAACATTGTAATATTTCAATGTTTGTTTTCCCAGACTTTTTTTCCTACACACACACACACACACACACACACACAGAAGATACTTCAAAAAGTTCATGGAAAATGGAATTCAATGACAAGCAAAAATTTTTGAAATCCATGCGTGTGAAGGATCTTCAAAAAGTTCATGAAAAATGTGTATGGTAAAAAACTATGCATAGATTTCAAAAATGAACTGTTTGAGATAACCTCATACACAAATATAAACATTAAGTCATCTAAAATGTGATCATATAACCACTGTTCAGATTATTAATAGATTTTTTTAAACTTTTATTTAATGCATATAAATTTCCAAAGTACCACTTATGGATTACAATGGCTTCCCCCCCATACCGTCCCTCCCACCCACAACCCTCCCCTTTCCCACTCCCTCTCCCCTTCCATTCACATCAAGATTCATTTTTGATTATCTTAATATACAGAAGATCAGCTTAGTATACATCAAGTATGGATTTCAACAGTTTGCTCCCACACAGAAACATAAAGTGAAAAATAATAGATGATTTTTTTTAAATGATGATGAAATCAGAGCAGACCTATTGTCATGTTTAATCCCAGTGAGAGTCAAGTTGGGAATTGATAATTTCTTTTTTTTTTTTTTTTTTTTTTTACAGAGGATCAGTTTAGTATGCATTAAGTAAGGATTTCAACAGTTTGCACCCCCATAGAAACACAAAGTGAAATATATTGTTTGAGTACTCGTTATAGCATTAAATCTCAATGTACAGCACATTAAGGATAGAGATCCTACATGAGGAGTAATAGATTTTTAATATAATAATCTAACTCAACATACAGATACACTTCACAGAATTGGAAGCATACTTGAGATGTTAAGTTATTGCTTACATTTTTCCACTTAAAGCATCATAAACATATTCTAAGGCCCTTAAAATTTTCCAGAAATTAAACATTGTAAACAGAATGCAGTTTATTTAACCTCCTGTTGTCTTCAGTACTTCACTTGTATTAATATCATTGTGATTTACATTATTAAAGACAAATCATTGCTCACATCTAGTTTATTTCTTAGGATAGAATCCTGGTATTGGATTGCTGACATAAAACCATTCTTATTTTATTTTATTTTATTTTATTTTATTTTATTTTTTGGAAGAGTTACAGAGAGAGGTAGAGTCAGAGAGAGAGAGGTCTTCCATCCACTGGTTCACTCCTCAGATGGTCGCAACGGTTGGAGCTGTGTTGATCCAAAGCCAGGAGCCAGGACCTTCTTCGGGTCTTCCACGCGGGTGCAGGGGCCCAAGGACTTGAGCCATCTTTTACTGCTTTCCCAGGTCATAGCAGAGAGCTGGATCGAAAGTGGGGCAGCCAGGTCTTGAACCAGCACCCTTATGGGATGCAGATGCTGCAGTCCAGGGCTTTAACCCGTTGTGCCACAGTGCTGGCCCCACTATGCACATTTTAAATGCATTTGAAGATGCCCTCCAAAAAATTATGTATTAATATATGTTCCTAATAAGAGAATATAATTTTTTCTCTTTGTCATAGATGTTTTATATCTTCTTTTATCTTTAAGTATTTGATCATTTAAAAGGAATATGATTGTAATTTTTATTTTATTTATTTATTCATTTATTTATTTTTAAAATTTTATTTATTTGAAAGGCAGAATTACAGAGAGGCAGAGCAGAAAGAGAGAGAAAGAGAAGTCTTCCATCTGCTAGTTCACTCCCCAAATGGCCACAACAGGCAGAGTTGGACTGATCCAAAGCCAAGAACCAGGAGCTTATTCCGGGTCTCCCACGTGGGTGCAGGGGTCCAAGGACTTGGGCCGTCTTCCACTGCTTTCCCAGGCCATGGCAGAGAGCTGGATCAGCAGCCAGGACTTGAACTGGCACCCATATGGGATGCTGGCACTGCAGATGGTGGCTTTACCTTCTACACCATAGTGCTGGCCTCTTGTATTGTATTTAAATAATTGCTGGCAACATTGAGTGTTTTTTCTGTAGTGATTAGTATTTCTTTAATGAATTGCCTTTTGTCTTTGGTCATTTCGATCCACTTTCCCTTTACTTTTTTTGTGGTTGACTTTCTGTAAGTCTACCAAAAATATTAGCAACAGCAAATTGACCCTTTAAGACATGGTGGTTATTTATTTTCTACATCCACATGGAGCACTTGTGACTTCTCAAGTGCGAAGAAAGATATCTAAGTTCCTAATAGAGGAAACACCCTTTAAGGTTTTCTAGTCTAAAAACTTAAATTGAATAATTTTCCCCATACTTCCAGAGGTGTAGACATCTAATTTCTTCTCCTGAAAAGAATATGACCTAGAAAATCTTGGTAAAACTACCAGAAATCTGAATTCTTAGTGTCAAGTTGTTCCTTGAACATTTGCAGATTGCTGCTATAACTCCTTTTTCTGTTGAGAGTATATGCCCTAAGACATATTTTACCAAAAACAGAAAGATGAACACAGTGATTTTTTTCCCTTGTTTTAAGATTCTGCTATTTCTCATTCTTGAATTATGGTGCAGTTGTGGCATAAAAAGTGATTCTTGGTTCCATTTTTTTCTCAGATTTCTTTGTCACAAGGCAATGGTATCAAATATTTAAGATCCTGTATATTTCATGAATAATAGCACAGTCAATGAGATACAATGACCTTTTCAGTATTCTGTATTGTGACTAGCTTTAGTCAATCCATTCATTTCATCCTTTTATGGCCTCCCTGTGCTTGAGAGCACAGAGTGAAATGGCCATCCGAATCAAAATATGATGTGCCAAAAGGTCACCATAGTAAAGTATACTAGTATATTTCATAGAATATATTAAGGTATTAAACTCCTAATATCCTGCCCTCGTGCCAGAATCTATAATGGGAAAAGAAAATGGCAGTTCAGGAATTTACCCTTGTGAGAACTGGAACAAATCCAAGTGAGTAATGACTAGCTCTCATCTTAATTACACAGAAATTTTATTCTCTATGTTGAAAAGTCTATATATGGTGCTACATTTTTTTTAAAAAAGCATATGCATTGAGGGCTTATGGAAACATACAATCTCATCACTGAAGGTGAGAGAACTTTCCTCCTCAATATCTCCTACCATCTGGTACATTATTTCCTATAGTTCCCACATCTTTCTAATTTCATCTTGTTCTTATATAAAAATGTGCGTATGTATATCAGAAGCTGTACAGAGAGAAATATGCAAATGGATAGGTAAATAGATTGATGACAATATTGCCCTTCTTAATTCTTTCCTTTGCTTTAATATGTGATTGAAAAGTTTAAACTTAACTTTACTAATGATATTCTGATTTAATGCCTAAATTCAGAACCCTTGCTCAAGCATATTACTGCTTTTTTTTTTCTCCTCATCTTTTGTAAACAGCCTTGATATGCTTATATCTGGAGTATTTCAACTAAGAAATGATGTCAAATGTTGCTCCAACTCTACCATGACTTGAGGAAAAATGACTTCTCAGCTGCATTTTATATGATTATTTAAGCAGAAAACTTGCTATTGGGTTCATGATACACTTTATAGTGGATCAGAAGAATGTGGCCATCAAGGATATTTGTAGATTTTTCTCCCCAACACAAGAGAAAAAAGCATGGGTTTATTGATAAGAGAAACATGTTTTGTTTGAACTTCACCGTCTTTATAGAGAAAATGTTCACAAATTAAGTTCCATTTAAAATACATGGGAAGGATAGGGAAAATATTTTCTAAATTATAATTTATAAGAAAAAATACTTGTTAAATTTTTCTTACCAGAACTCAAGTTCAATATTGTGTTTTAAATAGTCTTCAATTAAAGGATTATGCTTAGTTTTGAACTGAATTTTCTAATTCTATCAACTTTGAAGCTGCTCAAGGAAATATTAGTCTTAACCAATATTATGACAAGGAATAAATGAATGGTATTTTATCACATTCAGTGTAAGTTTATTGAGGTTTACTTAATAATAATAAGAAAAACACAGTAGTGTTTCTTGTACTTTTGCATAAGAACAAAAGAAAAATAAGCACTTCTATGTTAAGATAATCAAGATTCTGAACTTTTTTCTTGATCCGATTTTTGAACAATTTTGATGATTAGCAAGCCTTTATTATCCACTAATGACAAAATTAAATTATCCAAGCTGGCCTGAGCTCTCTCAGCTTCTCTCTGGATTCTCTTCTGTTCCCAGTTGTATAATTAATTAGCTCTTTTTCTGTAGTCACCCTTCTCACAGACCACTTGCTTCCTTGAAGAATGTACAAGGAAAAAGGAAAACAAAAAAGCATTTTCTAGTTTTTTTTCTTTTTCATTTTCCTAACATATGTAGATCAATCTGCATGCAACCACCATATGTTTCCACAGTTAGCCTTTTTTTAGAATGCTTATGCTAAATATCACCTAACAAGGAATGAAGTGACAGTGGCCATGGGAAAATAAAAAACTTGAAAAAAAAAATGGGAAGTGAAATAAATTTGAAATCCTCAAGGAGAAAACCACACTCTTCATTACTGAAAGAGAATAAAAGTGTTTAACACAACTCACCAGTTCCTCAACCAAAAGCCCTAAACTGAGACATTTATTTTATACTCTAAATAAACAAGATAATAAACATTTTTTAGATAAATGAAGACCATTCTTTGATTTTAACACTTAAAAATATAATCATCTTTTATAAAAATCTTCATAAGTATGCACTTCATTTCTCTATTTTGTTATGCAAATACAACTTGGAAATTTTGAATGGTCACTGTGAACACAGAGTGAGACAGTTAATGCCTTCAGGGCTTGCATGCACCATAATGACATTTCAGGCAACAGTGGATCACAGTTATGACAGTGGTCCCATTTAGCCTAGGTGTGCAGCAGGCTCCACCATCTAGGCTTGTGTGGTACATCCAACGATGCTTGCATGACAAAATCATCTAACAGTGCATTTCTCAGACTATGTTTCTGTCATAAAACAATGCATGAATATATTTAAAAATGGTGCCAGACTGCTGCATTTTGAAATTCTGATTCCTGAGAAAAATAGAGATAACAGTCCTATAGGGAAAGTTCTGTTTCCGTATGTGTTAGATGTCTTCCCTCCTTTACTTCTTAGATATAAATCCTCAGGCAGTGATTGAGTTTCTGACCCACTGATATGCAAAAAATTACTGTAAAGGCCAAACATCCCGACAGGTACATAACTTAATATTTCTTAAAATATACTCTTTAATCTTTGTAGGAGATTTATTTAGACAGCAGCTTTAATTGTGCCTTAAGAATGATGGGGAAGGAAGACAGCTGAAAGCAGAGCTCAGCCTTTCTCCTACCCCCACGACCCATGCACTCTGCCCTCAAGGTTTTGTAACTTGCTCAGCTTTATGTCACTTTGTATTATATAAAAGTAGCAGGAATTACTTGTACAAATATCTGTTTCCTATATTTAACCACTATTAACAGTCTGCTATTCCATTATCTATTTTGTTTGCTGATGTAGCTTAAAGTATAGACACTAGGCCATTTAGTCATGTATATTTTGATATCAATCTTCATAAAAAAGTTTTTGCACAAATAGTCATATTTATACCTAAATGATTAAAATACTTTAAGTATTTACATACTTGAGAGATAAGGAGAGACGAGAGAGAGAGAGAGAGAGAGAGAGAGAGAGAATGCTCCCATCTTGTTCTCTCTTAAATTCCTTCAACAGTAGGGGCTGGGCCAGACTAAGATAAAGAGCCGGGAATCTAATACAAGTCTCCCACATCAGCAGCAGAAATTGTGTAACTTGAGCCATCGCTGCTGCCTTCCAGCCTGCACATCAGCAGAAAGCTAGGATCCTGAGCAGAGACTAGACTCAAACCCAGGCACACCAATGCATCATGTTGGATGTGGATATCCCAACTGACTTTTTAATGGCTAGGCCAAATACTCCCTGCCTTACATAATTTTAATGCTATCTAACACCTTGGATTTAACCAGACCAAGCTTCCTTAAGTTGTGTCTCTTAGTTGGATAATTTTTTATCACCAATGCCTGAATTCTGGCACATTATTCCTACTCTATTGTCAACCCAAACCTCACAAAATTGTCTCTCCATCACATGAAGTGCTCCTCTTGAGAGTGATACTGATAGATGGACCATCTTTGTCATGCTGCATCCTCACTGATTTTGTAGAATAGCAGGGACCCTTTATTGTGAGTCCAGGGAAAGAAGGTTTTAAGGGAGATGCCCCAATTTTGTTTTGGGATGAAGGATCATTAGATCTCGGCATCATAGCTAGAGTGCAGGAGACTGAAAAATGAAGCAAGGGCTAAGGGATATGCTGTGATACAGCTTGTAAAGTGGAAAGAAAGCTAAAACATTCAACATCTGTGAAACTGACTCCTGCACAAAGAATGTCAAGCTTTAGAATTCAACTGATTAAATAAACCACAATATGGATCTTTATATTTTTGATCAAAATAAGTTTAGCATCTTCTGTTGCTTGAGCAGCTTGTTCTACAGCCTACCTCTTTGGCAGTAGGCTCAGTGTTTTCACTGGAGTTGAGACCCTGTGCACCAAATGCTAACTGTAGGCATTAAAACTGTCATGAATCAAGGCTAAGACAGAACATTTCTTCAGGGCTCTGTGCCCTGAGATGTGTGGTGAGAATAAAAATTGCAGTTATTATACACGTTTATTCCCTAAGGGAACATGAATTTGGAAAAGCAGAGGCTGCTGCAGAGACTCATGAGTAGAAGGTAAAATGTCCTTTTTCATCCACTGGATAAAAGCCAATGTTCACCCCATGGGAGACCAGGAGAAGCACCTGGCTCCTGCCTTCGGATCAGCGCGGTGCGCCGGCCGCAGCGCGCCAGCCGTGGCGGCCATTGGAGGGTGAACCAACGGCAACAGGAAGACCTTTCTCTCTGTTTCTCTCTCACTATACACTCTGCCTGTCAAAAAAAAAAAAAAAAAAAAAAAAAGCCAATGTTCAGATTAAAAGAGGGACTTCCTCACAGGTGATTTCCAAGAGTTGTGCTGGCCAGAGCAGCTATAGAACCAGAAACGTTTGTGATGATGGTATGAAAGTATATGTCTATAAATAGCAAATAGGAGCTATTTTTCATCAGGGAATTAATTGCTCTACAATGGTATTGTATTCTCAACTACAGAGTTATTTTGTCTGCTAAAGGATCAGTGGAAATGAAATTGCAAAAGGGGTGGTGCATCTGGACAGCAGAATATTGAACATAATTTGCAGCCAACAAAACAGCGAATTGCCAGTATGATGGAGACGCATGCTCATATGAACTTTGTCTTACCAGGGAAGTGAAAATGAAAACAGTGGTGTATTCTATTCTATAGAAATTCAAACAGGATCAGCTTTGCTCTGATCGGGTGCAAAATGTATCATGGCAGCTTACTAATTGGCTGATACTGGGTAAGTATCTAAAACCCAAAACTAATCTAAAACTGGACTTGTCGCTCCCCCTCTTCGTGGAGGAACGACACTGAACCCTGCCTAGGCTTCATATCTGAGTCACGGCACCATTATGTCGCTCCCCCTCTTCATGGAGGAACGACACAGGACCCTGCGCTGTTCTTTCGTCTGCTCGGCCCTCCCCGGGTTTGCTGCTGGTTCTTCCCGGGTTGGCTACTATCCCTTCCACCTCCGTGGAAGGGCGGTTCCCCCTGGCCACATTCCCCACTTCCGCGGGGGAGCGGCACACCGCCGGCCGGCTCTTCTCGGGGGCTGCACAGGTGTTCCTTCAGCTAGATGTTCCCCTTAGATGTTCCTGGTGCATGCCGTCTCTCTCCTCCTTTATAGTCCTCCTCCGCCAATCCCAACTCAGCTGCCCACACGCCGAGTACGCTGCTCTCCTCCAATCAGGAGCAAGTCCTACAGTTTATTGGTTGAACTGGAGGCAGCTGTGCGGAAGCTGTTTACTTCTCTCCCAGCGCCATATTGTGGGAGAGCAGATGCATAGAATAAGTCTTAATTCCAGTAACTCAGTCTAGTCCGGTTTGCTCCCCACAGGACTAAAACTAAAACTCAGTCTTTTCAAATGTACAATGGGAAGTCTAATAAAAGTGGGGGAAGGTTGGGAGGATTAATTAAGTAAATAGAAGCAAACTTCTAAAACACTTTTTGGGGTGGGCATTGTGGCACAGTGGGTTAAGCAGCTGCCTTAGATACCTCTATCCCATGACAAAATGGTTGTTTTCAGCCCTGGCAACTCTGCTTTTGATCCAGTTCCCTGCTGATAAGATCCCAGGAGGCAACAGGTAATGCCTCAAGTGGTTGAGCCCCTGCCACTGAGGAGAGACTCTGATGGAGATCTTGGCTCCTGGCTTCCAACTGGTCCAATCCTGGCTGCTATGGGCATTTGGGAGAGAACCAGTGGGTGCAAACTATCTATCTGTCTATCTATCTTTCTATCTCTATTTGTATCTCTCCTTGAAATTAGGCATTCAAATATATAAAAATAAATAAGTAAAATAAATAAGTGAATAAAATATATAAAATAAGTAAAATAAATAGGTAAATAAAGTATTCCCTATGAACTATAAGGTTCGTTGTGTGGAGAGGGGTCATGTGGATATTTTGCAATTAAAATACACATACCTTATTGTGGGGAGCAACTTGGACTAGACTAAGTTACTGGAATTAAGACTTATTCTATGCATCTGCTTTCCCACAATATGGCGCTGAGAAGGGAAACAGCTTCTACACAGCTGCCTCCAGTTCAACCAATAAACTGTGGGACCTGCTCCTGATTGGAGGAGAGCAGCGTACTCGGCGTGTGGGTAGCAGAGTTGGGATTGGTGGAAGAGGACTATAAAGGAGGAGAGAGACGGCATGCACCAGGAACATCTAAGGGGAATACCTGTGCAGCCCCCGAGAGAGCCGGCCGGCGGTGTGCCGCTCCCCCGCGGAAGTGGGGAATGTGGCAGGGGGAACCGCCCTTCCACGGAGGTGGAAGGGATGGTAGCCAACCCGGGAAGGACCAGCAGCCAACCCGGGAAGGACCAGCAGCCAACCCGGGAAGAACCAGCAGCAAACCCGGGGAGGGCCGAGCAGACGCAAGAACAACGCAGGGTCCTGTGTCGTTCCCCCACGAAGACGGGGAGCGGCACCTTATAAATGCCTTCCTGCACGGCCTGTAAGATGCTCCCACCTCAGTAATTCTCACCTAATGTTCATAGCGTTGAACATTCCCCTTACATGGTGAATGGTGTTGATTTGGCTAACCACTAGGGCATTGTGGAAATGATAGTCTATGAGTCCTGAAGCTGCATCATAAAAGGCATCATGGCTTGCTTTGTTCTCTCTTTGATATTGGTAGAAAAAGCCAAGTGCCATCTTGTGAGAATGCTCAAGCAGCTCTGTGGAGACATCCATGTGGCAATGAACTGGGGTCTCCTGATGAAAAAAACCAACTCAGGAAAAATGTTTCATGAAGTCAGAAACACAAGTGGATTCTTTTTCAAGCTTCATTGTGAACATCCGGTGGGGCTCCTGGAGTTAAACCTCATGACAGTGTGGAAGTCTCACTAAGACGGGGACCACACAGATTTATTCACTCTCCAGCCTGTTCACAGGGGCACCTCAAGCTATTTATGAGTTACAGTTGGATTTTTCTATCCTAGAACTGGCTCAGTAGTGGTGTTCTGCTCCTGAGCTTCTGTTCCCACTAAGCTGTCATTCCTTGTACCAATTTTGTACCTCTAATTTTCGGGAGTATCTGTTTAGACGTTGACCTCAATTATATGATAGATTTTAAAAGGATTCGGTTATTATAATTGGCCCAGGTGGTTTTGTTTGTTTGTATTGGAAGGGGGATTGTTGTGAGGGTGGGGCTGATAGTGTCCAACCTTCTTGCTTGCTGGCCCAAAAACCTGAAGTCCTAAAGAATTAGAAATTGAATTATGGTTGGAAGCAACATGTCTGACAAGCACTTTATGCACAGGGCAGCTAGTGCCAGCCGGTATTGTGCAGCTGGGCTTGCCACTGCTATTGTCTTCTTGTGAGACTTTATAACCTCTCAGAAATCAGTTAACAAGAAATATCTCAGAGTGCATAAAAACCAAATGTTGGACAAATGATGCTTATAAATAATGTCTGATGCCAGATGTCCTTTTTTGGAACTAGGAGATAAAGGGGCTGGGGACCAAAGGCTGGATTTTGCCAGGTCATGAACGTCTAAGAGGAGTCCCTAAATATTTAGTTATCCTTGGATAGAAACTCACTACAAACTTCATGATTAGGTAGAGAAAAATGTATCAAAAATAAGCCAAAAAATGAAAGCGAAAGATGTTAGCATTTGTTGTCCAACAGATGTAGCAGAGCTGAGGCAGAGAAAAGGAGCAGACCATGGTCAGTAGACGTGGGAAAGTGTCCTAGGCTAGCTCTCCAAACCATCCTGTAAACGCTGTCATTCTACTCAATACCTGCCTCTGTGCTTCTCACTGATCCGAAGGAATGTTATTATACCTACAAGGGCACAATCGGCAGTGACACCGCCATGTCTCAGGTGGAGTCTGGAGATCTGCCCACTCTCCCACTTGAAAACAGTCTCTACTCAGATCACTGAGTTCTACCTGTAGAAAGGAATTCTTAAGGTTCCCTCTGACTGTGACAGTCTTTTAAAGCATAAATACTCTGACAGGATTAAAGCACTTAGTCCATTTACCAATGCTGCCCTATAGGTAATAGGAACAAGATTATGAAAAATGGTTTCTTGCCAGCGCTGCTGCTCACTAGGCTAATCCTCCACCTTGCGGCGCCGGCACACCGGGTTCTAGTCCCGGTCGGGGCGCCGGATTCTATCCCGGTTGCCCCTCTTCCAGGCCAGCTCTCTGCTGTGGCCAGGGAGTGCAGTGGAGGATGGCCCAAGTCCTTGGGCCCTGCACCCCATGGGAGACCAGGATAAGTACCTGGCTCCTGCCATCGGATCAGCGCTGTGCGCCGGCCGCAGCACACCAGCCACGGCAGCCATTGGAGGGTGAACCAATGGCAAAGGAAGACCTTTCTCTCTGTCTCTCTCTCTCTCACTGTCCACTCTGCCTGTCAAAAAATAAAAAGAAAAAGAAAAAGAAAAGAAAAGGAAAGGAAAGTGGTTTCTCAGGGAGAGAGAAGAGGTGGAAGGAAAAAAGGATTGAAAGCTGCCTCTGTCTTCCCTGTACAAGAGAGGTGGGGAGATGATTTGATTTTTTGAGAATTTTTGCATCTGTAAATGTGTGTGCATCCATATGGCATATACCCAGAAGTGTCCCAGCAGCCTCAGAATCATTTGAACTTCTCGTCTGATACACGATACTTACAAATGACTATGGTGTGTGATAGCTGTGCATCATTATCCTTAAATTCCTAAGTTCAAAAATTGGATCTTCAGAATTATGGTTGAACAAAAAACAATTCATCAGTCACTCATCTAGTTAGTCATTTTTATATATAAGATGGGCAATGTGTCAGATCTGATATATGGAAGCAATCATTAGTACTGCATGGGGGCAATTCATTTGTAGATGATTGCTATCGAAACTAAGCCCTTTAATATACAGAAAACAGAGGAACTAAGTTCAGAACTACAACCAAAAGGATGTGGACTTGAAGAACATATATGTATCATAAAATTAAAAGTGTTCATTACAGTTCTTTTTTTTTTAGTCCTTTTTAGGTCCTTACTCAAACACGGTTTCAGGGCAAAAAGGAAATTATAAAAGATCTTCAATACTGCAGAAGAGTTTGCTAAATTTTCACCGAGGCTTTTGCTGGTAATAAGTCACCTGTGTACTACTTTGTAACTGGAATTACCTGAAATTAAAGAATAGATGGGCAAACACACCTGGGACTTTAAAGATCCAAAGGAAATGCACTTGCCACCATGTCATCAATTTGTGAGGAAAATAGCATTTCAACTTTCTTTATCACCTCAGTCTTAACCAAATGAAAGTCATTAAATGTAACAGCCTACAAGGTGTAATTTCTACCCAATATGCCAGTAACAAAGTGTTATGTTTGTAGTTTTGTATTTGTAAACAGTTGCATAAGAAAATATTGCCTGTAACTTAAATAATTAATTATAATGTTGACATGGTTGCCATTATAATACCATCATCATACTATAATATGACTCAACATGGGTCTCTTCTCTTCCTCTCCACTATCTTGAGGTTTATTCAAATATGAGGAAAATAGAATGCCCCATGCCTAGAATAATTAAATTCCTGCGAGGTTGATCTAAATCTTTCAGTACTCAGAAACTTGGTTTAGTCACATAGTTCCATGATTGCATTAGCTCTCCAAAGTAAAAATAGAGGATAGTTAGATAGCTAGATAGGATGATCAATAGACATTGGCATTCATCGATGATGACTAGCTATATGATAGATGGATGTGTTTTGGGGATGGGGACACCTGAATTATGTTGTGGGGATCTAGAGCCCTGGTTTGGATCACAGATATCCCCAGCTAGACTTAGTCCAGGTTCTTGCCTTCCTGTGTCTCAGAATACAAGTGGGAAACATAGAGGTGGTCAATCTCTTGAGGGAGAATTTCCCCCACCATGCTGGGGTCAACTTTTTTATAGAACCAGGATTGGTGCTCTGGGAAGGGTCTGATTGAATGTGGAAAGGAGGCAAGGCTTAGGATGGGGTTGCAGTATATGTCATGATCTCCAAGGTGTCGCGGCTCTGGAGCCTGATGAAAAGTGAGTCCTAGCTGCATGAAGAGTGGATGTGCTGAGTCTTCAGCCATGTGAATAGGCATGGAAGGTGATGGAAATTGGGTGGTGCACAGGGCTTGGGTACTGGCAGTCTTAAGCTCCTTTTCCCCCTTTGACTCCATGCCTACCCCATACCAAATGGATGGATGGATAGATAGATAGATAGATAGATAGATAGATAGATAGATAGATGTAAACAAGTCTCAGTGTCTCTGCTACACAATAGAATAGTAGTACCTTTGGAAAATTAGACTCTGCTTATCTCCCTACACTAATAATAACCAAATAGAGTGGGAAAATAGTCTTGCTGCCCCTTCCCTGCACGGGCATGATTAACAATCATGGGGCAACTTGATTCTCCGAGTGTTGACTAATTGTGAGCATTACCCTCACATGGTACTACCACTTCACTGTTTTCAAAATTTTCCTGGAAAAAAAATGCCCTGGTTATTGTGAATAGCATGAATTCTGTTCACCAAATAGAATCTTCTAGATAAGGCTTTCTCAAGGTAGATACTTGAGATCGTTGTGTTTGACAGAAACCCCAAGTGATTCTCATTACCAGTAAATATTGGGAAATATTATTTCATTTTGATTAAAATGTATCTGAGCAGGCACCTGAAGTAGGAATTATGAGGTAGGCAGTATCCTATTTATTATAAATGAGAAAATTGACACTTAGTGACATTTTGAAGGTCACGCAGCCAAAAAGTGGCAGGACAAGATCTTAAACCTACATATTTTGGCTCTCTGTTCCTATGCCTGCCAAGCAAATACTGAATCACTTCCCATGCTGCTGGACACTTGGCTGCCAGTCAACAATAAGGCACCCAGATAAAATTTAAAATAACCTTCTCTCATCACTCATTGAGTCTTTCTACCATCTCCCCACTTCTTGAACCAATTCCTGGAGCCCTCTGCCTGCCGGAAGCATTCAACCACAGTCTCCTCTTGTAGCAACCTTGCCTTCCTCTTACAGGACCCGTGCTCCCATCTCATACTCTCCTGTAGAGCATCCTTTTCCCTGCACTCTGTCCTCCAGCAAGAGGCTGAAATGGAAAATGCAAAACCCCTGAGTGCTTAATAGACTGGAACTAGAAAACTGAACTCTAAGCGGCCTGAGGCAAAACATTTCACCTTTTTGGTTCCCCTCTGTGAATTACTTTAACCTGATCAGACACTAGAACTAGAAGAATTTAGGGAGAAAAACCTTCATTTTAGAAAAAAGGAAACTAGGAAAACATTAGATGGAAATTTAGTAAATCAGATGAATTTATAAATTTAAAATGCATAGAGTAATATGTTTGAGGATCTGGTGTTTGTCTCTTTTTTTTTTAAGATTTATTTATTGAAAGTCAGAGTTACACAGAAAGAGGAGAGGCAGAGAGAGAGAGAGAGAGAGAGAGAGAGAGAGGTCTTCAATTCGCTGCTGCACTTCCCAATTGGCCACAACAGCCAGAGCTGTGACAATCTGAAGCCAGGAGCCAGGAGCTTCTTCCAAGTCTCTCATGCAGGTGCAGGGGCCCTAGGACTTGGGCCATCTTCTACTGCTTTCCAGGCCATAGCTGAGAGCTGGGTCAGTAGTGGAGCATCCGGGACTCAAACTGGTGCCCATATGGGATGCTGGCTTTGCATGCAGAGGCTTTTACACGCTACGTCAGAGCACAAGCCCCTCTTTGTCTCTTTTCTAAGCTAGACCTTTCTTTTCCTAGTTCACATAGACCAGGGGATGCCTCATTCTCTTTGGTGTACAATTTCACCATGCCAAATTTTACATTGAGTACTTTGCATACAGGATTTTACTAAACCTCAAAGTAACCCATCAAAGAAAAAATTGCAATCTTCAAAAGACTTAATTGGAAACTGATTCACAGGTTAAAAGTGTGTTACTTTTGCAAAAACAAGAAAAAGATAGAGACAAGATTCACATTTGGATTTATTTTTTTAATTACAAAACCTGCCCTTAAGCTCTTTTCAAACAATTTCCACCTTAAACATTCCACTTCTCAGAATATGTAAATTCTTCTAAATAATTCAAACAAATATAAGCTAGAAAACAGAATGCATATGTGTATGAAGCTAAGAAGAGCTAATAGGAAAGGTACAAGATAAAGGACAGAGATTCATGATACAAAGAAGCTTTGACAAACTGGATCAATTGATTAGTCAGCAGAATGAAATATTGACGTTTGACAGGAATTCTACCTTTGCACAACAAATGAGAAAATCCTGGATAAGAAGTCAAGCCTGACCATACATTCTTCAAAAAATATAGGTGCTCATTTTTTTTATCAGGTGCTGTTTTGGGCCCTGAGAGCATAGCTTCTAATATTTTGGGGAACCTTTATTTCAGTGGGGAGCAGATGGTGAGAGATTTGATAAACATATAAAACAAAGAACCAAATAAATTAATTTATGGATCTGATCAGGTCAATAAAAATGATAAAATAGAGTAACATGGCATCAAGTAACTGATATTTGTCCATTATATTAAGGTGTCCAGAAAGGGTCTTTGGAAGGAGTTAACATGTGCACTGAATCACAACTAAGAAGTAGGTAGTTATGCAAAAATATGGAAGAATAAAATAGCCTAACCAGGAAGAACAACAAGTGAAAAGTTTCTGAAATAGAAAAACCTTGTGTGTTTGAGAAACAGAAAGAATGTCAGTATGGACACTGTGTCTTAGACAACTAAGAGAACAAAAGGACACAAATAAAAGGGCTAGTTTATGTAGGACCTTGTAGGTCAGAGTCATGTGGGATAAATAAGCAAGGAGTTAGCTTGGAAGAGTTGGAACTCTTAATTTCTACAAAATGATGCTGACTCTGTCAATTTGATACACACACCTTCCCAGGTTCCACCTGTTACATCCGGGACCAAGGTGTATGTTAAGACCCCATCCCATTTGCATATCCAATTGGGATGTCACCTCCTTCTTTATAAAAAGAGATGGAAGAGGGAGAGAGCTCTGTTTCTGCCATGGACCCTGCTTAGACATAGCTCTCACACTAGCTCGCTTTCTGCCATAGGCCTCACTTAGAGGACTGCTCCCATGGAATGCACTTGGACATACCACTATCACGTGTGCTTTTCTGCCACAGAGCTCAGCTGACATTTCATACTCTCCTGCTAGCACACTCTTGGACAGATCTTCCCAATTACAGGTACCATTTTTGGTTTTTCTTTTCTTTTTCATTTATGGGCAATTCTTTGGCCACTTATCTTGGGCATTTCTCTGTGTGGGGCAGCCCACTTTCATGCATGAATGTACATATATCTTCTCATTGTCAAATAAGCTCTGTTCTATATGCACACAATGCTATTTTCCAATTAGTATTTCTAATTTTGCAGGAGGCAAGAAACTGGATCAAAAATTAATATATTCCTTGCCCACATTTATAAAAGAGTTTATTCTGGATGGAATGAGAAGCCATTGTAGGGTTTTATACTGTGTAAGACATACATTGGTTTATTTTTGAAAACATCGTGATGACTTTGTGGAAAATAATCTGTAGGAACATGTGTGTGGAGACAGAGGCACATGAAAGGAGGCTCTTTCTAGAGTTTTATAAGGACTGGAACTATTAAATAGTAGTAGGAACAGTGAGACATGTTAGAATTTTTGTTATATTTTAGCAGGACAGCTGGCTGGGTGTAAGATATTGTGTCTAGAGTATTGAAAAATGAGAAGAATCAAGAATACTAGCTCCTACATTGTAGCCTGAGCAGCTAGGTGGCAACAGTAGTACTATTTTTTGAGTGGACCACAGTGAAAGAATAAAATTGCCAGTTCTTCTTTGGCCATGTTCAACTTGAGGTGTCTTTTAAATACCATTGCAGCAAGGATTTGGCTCTAACCAGGCAGCTACATTCGATATGAGTACACAGCAAATGTTTGGGTGAAGAATTTCTAAAATTTCATAGATTATAATAGTACTTTGTTCAATGATTGCAATCACTTAATGACAGAGTATAAATTAAAAGAGTCAGAAGACCGAGGGCTGAATCAGAAGACTGGAGTGCTAGAGAGCATACTACCAATTGTAAACTTGGTAAATAACATGGAGCTAGGAAAGAAGATTGAAAAAGTGCAGTTAGTAAAGCAAGAAGAAAATCAGGAGAGTATAGTGTTCAGGAAGCAAAAGAAAACTCATGTCTCAAGATGGATGGAATAATCAATTATGTTAAGCAGTGCAGAGAGCAACAGCAAGATGACTAACTGTTAGCAATGAGAAGGTGTCGATTAATGGTGATGCTAATAAGAGCTGTTTATACAGAACCGTGGGGTCAAAAGTCCAATTGGAATAAATGAGAAATAAAATGTGGAGTATGTGGAGACTGGAGATACAAGGAACTATTTTCATGACATTTTTACATGAATGGGAGTGAAGAAAAAGAACTCTAACTGCAAGGATATATGACAGTAAGGAACAATATGGATTTTTAAAGATATTTTGCAAGAATCAGTAAAGAATGGAAACTTGGTGATTTAGAAGAGAAATGGTTTCACAGTAGAAATTAAATTTTTAATGATAATGGTAGATGGGATTTGTGGCACGGATTAACTTGGCCTTAAGTAGTTATATTATTTTTACTATATTAAAGAAAAGTACAATAAGAAAGCTGTAATAAGTGAGAGCTTAAAGTAAGGTGAGAGAATTTTTTGGTTAAGATTAAGTAGTTCCCATCATGTTGCATTTATTATATTCAAGGTCATCAGTATGTTGCAAGTAAGCACTGGAAATTTGAAGAGAAAGCATGAATCGTCACTTCATAAAATAGCTAAATGAGTTTAATGGTAACTTGTAACAGGGTGGTCTATGAATATTGAGATTTCTTTTGATAGCATGGGCACAAATTTAAAGTCAAATCAGTGAATCTTCTTTGATTATTGAGATACTCCACCCATAGATAGAAAATAAAAATAGTTAATTTTAATTGGGGATGGGGTATTGCAGGCTAATAGAATGTTGAGGGAGATAGGACAGAGAATTTACAAGGTCTACAAGGGATCACAAGGCTGGAGTGGGAATCTAGACTTCTATGGAAAGTGAGGACCTGGACTAATTGGCATTTTGTGAACAGGTATTAGGCTAAGCGCATTGTAGGCGTTCATGAGATTGAATTTTTGGAATAAAAACATTGAGCTGGAGAGGAGAAGTTAATAATCAGAGACTGAAATATTTGAAACTAATATTTTGAGAGTAATGATGCTGCAGCTGATAACAAAGGCTAAAGAATGATCACAAGACTGGGTGGCCTAGTGAAATGAAGGAATGTTCTGGAAACATGGAGGTCAAAGTCCTGTGAAGGTAGTAGTTGGATGTATCCTCTATTCTCATAGCTCTCAAGACTGATTCAGGAATAAACAGATTAAATAAGATGTCAGTAGATGACAAGGACAGTGATGGAAGTGAGTGCTGAAGATGTTTGATGTCATGAACCAGAAAAAAAAAAGCTAGCATTTTTAGGTGGAAAGAAGAGAAATGGCTCTCAAATGGTAATAGAGAATAGGAATGAAACTTGAGTCATGTGAAGTGTAGAAGAAAAAGTCTTCATTCAATGACGTGGTGTCTTCATTGAGGCCGCATTTCAGTAAAGCAAGAGGATAACGGGATCCTTCAAAGAAGGTGCAGAGAATTTTTAGAGTACATTTGTGATTGTGATTGCAAATGGTCCTGAAGGGTTTAAGCAGGTGGAAGAACTGGGAGTTTAAAAAGGCAAATACAATCCATTAGAGGAGGAGAATAATCATTTTTATTAAGCAAGGTGGAAATTAAGGCATGGGTTTCTGTAATGTGCAAAGATGCAGGCATAGTGAAGTAATTCTGGAAATCAGAAAACAATTGAAGATCCAAGCAGCCCTTGGAGACGGGTCAAACTGGCATAAGTTGGAGTAACTAGAGACTGAGAATTTGGTTTTGCCTCTGAATAAAGGGGCTACCTCAGATTACATAACATAACAAAAGGCATGAAGGCTGAATTACTACCACATCAATAAAAGCTGAAAACATGACATACAACTTCACTAAATAGGATAAACAATGTATTTGCATCAGTAAAATTCACTGTCTAGAAAAATGACTATGTTCACTGGATAGTACATGCATCTGAGAAAATACAGCTAATTGTAAGCCCTATTCTTTTTTTTTTTATTTGACAGGTAGAGTTATAGACAGTGAGAGAGAGAGAGACAGAGAGAAAGGTTTTCCTTCCGTTGGTTCACTTCCCAAATGGCCGCTATGGCCGGCACTGCGCCAATCCAAAGCCAGGAGCCAGATGCTTCCTCCTGGTCTCCCATGCGGATGCAGGGACCCAAGCACTTGGGCCATCCTCCACTGCCCTCCCAGGCCACAGCAGAGAGCTGGACTGGAAGAAGAGCAACCAGGACTAGAACCCGGTGCCCATATGGGATGCTGGTGCCACAGGCGGAGGATTAACCAAGTGAGCCATGGTGCTGGCCCCCATGAGCCCTATTCTTAAAGAATAAGACTGACAAGTGAAAGTCTGCCCCCAGATTCCTAACATGTGCCTGAAAGTAGGAAATGTCCATGAATATGTGAAGTGACAAAGAGGCTGTCAAGTGTTTGGTAAAGATTTTCACTAATCTAGATTTAAACTCTATGTCCTCTCAACTCCAGCTCTGGATACTGTCATTGATTAAACACTTCTCTTTATCAGTGTATCCACAGACTTCACCAAACCTATATGTTCTAGTCTCTCTCTCTCTCTCTAATTGAGCTGCTGCGCATTTAACATGTCCTCATCTACTCTTGTCTCCAAATTCTGAACACTTTATCCCAAGCCAACTAGAAAAAGATGAGCATTTTAATTAAATTATCCAACATTGATCCTAATATATACATACCTATCTACATTACGAGGCAGCATTTTAACTGTTCAGCTATCAGTTGAGCAGGACAACCTCAAATGGCTTTAGAAATCCTTAGTACTGCACTCAACTCTATCATGGTTAAACATGGCTGCATCATGGCCATTTCTATCAGAAGTAGAAATAAGATTGCTAAGGCTCAATGTGGTCATTCATTTTAAATCATCAAAAACTAACTTATGAAAAATAAAACAGAAGTATTTTGCATTTTTCTAAGAACAAGTTAAGACTAGTGGGAATAAGTTATTGAAAGGCGATTTTTATTCAAAATAATGGAGAACAATCTGAAATTAATCTCCCTCTTATGGTATCAACTATATTAAAGTAGCCTGTCCCTTTTTCTAGGAGAATTCATATTGAAGCAAAACAGTAATTTATCTTGAATGGAATCATGGAGCTTGAAGGAACTTTGGAGAGCAATTTTTTTTTTTTTTTTTTTTTTTTTTTTTTTTTTTTTTTTTTTTTTTTTTTTTGACAGGCAGAGTGGACAGTGAGAGAGAGAGACAGAGAGAGAAAGGTCTTCCTTTGCCGTTGGTTCACCCTCCAATGGCCGCCGCTGCAGCCGGCGCACCGCGCTGATCCTGGCAGGAGCCAGGAGCCAGGTGCTTTTCCTGGTCTCCCATGGGGTGCAGGGCCCAAGCACCTGGGCCATCCTCCACTGCACTCCCTGGCCATAGCAGAGAGCTGGCCTGGAAGAGGGGCAACCGGGACAGAATCCGGCGCCCCGACCGGGACTAGAACCCGGTGTGCCGGCGCCGCAAGGTGGAGGATTAGCCTATTGAGCCACGGCGCCGGCCCTGGAGAGCAATTTAACACACTATTCCAACCTCATAATTTTATAAGTATGGGGTCTGAGGTCTAGAAAGATTGAGACCTCTCTAAATCCACATAGTTTATGAAAGCCAGCAGTAGGAACATAGCCTGGCCTTAGGGGTTTGTCTAAGTTCCTTCTCACATTGTAGAAATGACACCTGCTTTAGTTTATATGACTCTAACATCTTGTCTAAACTCTCAGACTTAACGACTCTGTATTTTAAAGTCATCCTTTCCCTTCTTTCTTGTTTATATATAGAATTTCATAGTTAATTAATTTTACATGCAAATGAACTGAATCATGACTCTCAATTTGCATATTTGCAAATTGAAAAAAAGTAAAAAACAAATCTGCCTGAAAACAGCTTATGACAACCTGTTATTTACTGACAAAGAGGTATCTTTTTAAGAAAGCAGATGAAAAAATTAAATGGCATCCACCTTCCTGTTGTAACAAGATCCTCCCCTTTGGCCTAAGAACACGATTTTACCTAAGATAGGAAAGAAAATAACATTTACAGAATGCCTGCTTGGTAGGTGCTTCATATATGTAATCACATCTAATTGCAATTATTCCACACAATAACATTGTGAAATGGATATTACAGCCACTTTACAGATGAGGAAATTGGATCTCAAAATGGTTTAGTGCGAGCTCAAAGCCCTATAGCTAATACATGATAGAAAAGATTTGAAATTTGTTCTTAGTTAGGGGGAGCAACTGGTCCAATTTGCCCAGGATTGAAGAATATTCTGGGACATCTGATTTCTAGATGTATAGCTGGGAAGACTCCCAGGTAAACTGAGATCTTTGCTCATCCCAGTAAGTCTAGAATCCTTAGAAAGAGGAAGAATATTCTTTCCCAGCCTCACCAAATGTCAGTGACTCAGTTGAGGGTGAGTTGTGATTTTTAACATGGTAAATCACATAGATTTCTGAATCCATCCTCTGTGATTTTTGAATGAATGAGTCTGGCATGATACCCTAGAACATAACCTGTTAATATCTTCTTAACTTATTCTGATAAACAGGGTCCATAGGTCATACTTTGAGAAATATTATTTTACAAAGAGCAATGAGACTTCCCAAGCAATCTTTCTTTGTAATCTCAAAGGTTTCTGCAATACCTAGAGAAACCTTGAACCCCTTGCATCTACTGGCATGATTAGTAACATCTACCTTAAATATCAGCATCATATTTGATGCCTATGTTCAATTAGGGTTAGTAGCAAGTAAATAACTTGTCTTTTGCTGAGGAGGAAATGCAAAGTCATTCCACAGCCTTTGCAGCTGAAGGCCAAGATTCAAAGGCAACATGCATGAACGACAGAAGCTGCTCAGGCATGGGGACGGTCACTCAGGCCAGTAGTTCTTAAATCCATATTTATAAGAAGCACGTGGGGATCAAGCACTACTACACGTCCTGGGGCGCCACATTCTAGGAGTTTGATTTAATAGGTCTGGGGTAAGACTCAGGAACATGCATCTTAGGGGCTTTTTACTTCTGAGTGGGTGGTTCCGCTATCTTATTGATGGCCTGACCTCTTCCAAACCTTACATTCACTTCTGCTTATTTTGTGCCCAACATAATGCTAGACCCTGACTAGGTGAGGGGAGTTTGGACAATGCTGAGTTGGGTAAAAATCAGTTGTAAATTAAAGATTCTTTAAACTAGACAACAGTCCATCCAATCACATGCTTGATGTTTTTGGTAGCAAAACATTAATTTGAAACTGTCCCCAAGCAAAACCATCCGGAGGTTGGGGGGGACGAAACTAGATTAGAAGGGTCACTACTTCCTCTGTTGTTCATATTTCTGTGCCTATTTTCTGAAGTCTTTTGCATTGAACAGTTTTGAATTCCATACAAGGTAAATTGGGCAAATTCCATTTCAAAATTGCACTTGTGTTGACACACAGTAATCTTATTAGCAATAAAAAGATATTACCTATAATTGAATAGCTCTGCAATTAGCAAATTTCAGAGCCAAAGAGCACTATCATTCTTCAGTTTTACATTTGTTTTACCCACAGCAGGAAATGTTTGAATTACCAACAAAACTATTAGCATGTTCTTGCTCTACTAAATGAAAAAATAACTTAATAAAAAACTGCTTCGCCCAGAATAAATATTAACTACAGTTCATGCAGATAAGCTTAACTTTAGCAATTAGGACTCCACAGTACTTCTGACTTGACAAATAAAGTGTGCATTTATTTTAAGCAGCGTAACAACTGTGTCATCCCAAAATCTGACTGGGTAAATTTTTATCTTGACAACAAAGGTGAGCCTTCCATTTATTTAGGCAAATATATCTGTTGGGAAAATAATTAAAGTATTTAGGGAAGTTATATTTGGTATCTTCATGACAGCTGTATAATTGGGTCATTCTAATATTGTATCACACAAGCACACACACACACACAAACATACTCACACAGTGTTTCCTTTAAAATGGATTTAGGTATAGCCTAAAGCTCACATGACCATGGAACAAATTACATTAAAATTACAATTAACTTGTGCCCAACTGTCAGCAGAAATCGATGTTGCTGTGTACACACTGTCTCTTCCTCATTCTTATTAAGACCCTTTCAATTATGAGGAAACATCAATTGGAAGGATGTTGCTATGTCATCCACAGTATTAAAATGAACGAGCAACACTGACCCTAGCCTCTGGAGATTATGTGAAAAGCCATTTATATGCACAGCTGTACAAATTGCCTGAGTTTAATGCTAAATTCCGTGGAAAATCATCTTCGCGGCTCTGCATCTGGGAAGGCCAAGGTTTAAATATTTAATGTGTTCCCTCACCACACAAGCCCACTCAGCAGTGAATTAGTGAACCAGTCAGAACAGAGACTTCTTTTGGGAGTGACAAGTTTTGCCTTTAAATGCAAGGAATGACCTGAGTTCACACTCAGCTGGAAACCACAGCCTGGGGAAGAATGCACTGGGTTATTAGGTCATGTTGTCCTCTTTTGCGGTCACCTTCCAAAAAGGGCACTTGGATAGGTGTCTAGAGTGTCCTCTTCAACCTGTTCTTGCCTTTTGTGTTCTAAAAGCTTCATTTATTTTACAGGCAGAGGGCACAGAGAAAGATATAGAGATATCGAGAGTGTAAGAGAGAGAGGGGGAGAGAGAGAGGGAGAGAGAGAGAGAGAGATGGTCCATCTGTTGGTTCACTACACAAATGGCTGCAAAAGTCTGCTCTGGGCCAGGCAGAACCCAGGAGCCTGAAACTCCAACCACATCTCCCACATAGGTGTCAACGTGAGGAGTTAGAAGGTAATAGGCCGTCAGGAATGTCCTTTGTGGGAATAGGAACCAGCTGTTTGTATGAAACCTGGGATCATTGTCCCATGCAAATGAAAAGATTGACAGGGCACACAATGTGCCCCCACAGCCGTAGGTAACCATACAAGGCATAACCTGCCTTATTTGGTCAGGTCAACAATATTTCTCAACCGTTACATCTCCCAAGTGATTGACGTAGTAACCTTTGCTAACTGATCAGAAATCATGACCACTATGTGGGATACAAAGAAAACAAAAAAAACAATGCAGACCCCTGACAAGCTCCCAATACCCAGACCTGGATGGACCCCCTCCCTTGGGGACCCTTATTGTCCCGCAGAAGTCTCTGTTTCTCAGTAAAATCTACGTCCATTTCCTTTGTTCACCCCCTTTATTGTCCACTTCATAATTCTTCATTATTGTGAGACAAAGAACCAGCTCCAGACTCCTGTGACAGCAGGAGCCCAAATGCTTCGGCCGTCTCCCTCCGTATCCCCAGACATATCAGAAGGAAGCTCTATCAGAAGTGTTGAATCCAGGATGGAATGAGCACTCTGACATGGGTTGCCTAACCTGCTGTGCCATGATGCCATTCCCTTCAACTGCAGGAAAGCCATTTTCCCCTTTCATCTATCAGACTTTGTCTTAGACACACATTGGTCTTGCAAACATATTTTGAACATATTTTTGAAAGGGTGTACTTCCTGTTGTCAGTGAGAGAGACAAAAAACCCCAGTCTGTCCACGGGTTGAAGTCTTGTGTGAGAGGATGACTGTGGAATGATTGCCCTAGTTCAATCCCCGCTTCTTTGTGAAGATATACTTATCTTTAGCTTTGTCATCTGCAAGAACTGGGAAAACACAGTCATTTTTTTTATTTTATATTTATTTATTTGAAAGGTAGAGTTACAGAGAGAGGGGGAACAGACAGAGAAGGGGAGAGAAAAATCTTCCATCTACTAATTCACTCCCCAAATGGCTACAATGGCTGGGGCTGGTCCGGGCCAGGCCAAAGCCAGGAAACTGGAACTCACATGGGGCCCAAACACCTGGGTTGTCAATTGCCCCTTTCCCAGGCACATCAGCAAGGAGTCGGATGGTAAGTGAAGCAGCCAGGATTCTTAACAGTTGCAGTGTCTTAACACACTGCACCACAATACAGGTCCTGTTCATTTTTTAAGATTTTTTTTTAATTTGAGAGGCAGAGTTACAGAGAGAGGCATACACACACACACAGAGAGAGAGAGAGAGAGAGAGAGAGAGTGAGCGAGAGAGAGAGGCCTTCCATCCACTGGTTTACTCCTCAAATGGCTGCAATGGTCCAAGCTGAAGGTAAGAGGAGCTTCTTCCAGATCTCCCACATGGGTGCAAAAGCCCAAGTAGTTTGCTAATACTCTGCTACTTTCCCTGGCACACAAGCAGGAGCCGGATGGAAAGTGGGGCAGCCAGGACTCAGTCTGGCACCCATATGTAATGCTGGTGCTGTATGCGGTGGCTTAACCCACTATGCCACAATGCCAGCCCCCTCATTTTCATTTTCAAAAGAAATATCTGATTATAACATCTCCATAGGATCATTTTGAAGTAAAATACTTAGCAAATGGAATACAGTATTTTTTGTTTCATTTAGCCATTTTCCAAAAGATACTTTAATGTAGGTTGTAATTGGTTTTCAGATTGGCCCATACAATCTTTTTTCTATTTAGCTAAAGTTGGTTTCCTCATTACTTTTCCATCTTCCTTACAGAGGACCCTCCAGAGACAGAATTAGGGGCCTAATTGCTCATGGGCTTCCTGTCTCAGAAGGTGTCAAAACAGAAGCTGAGAATAGTTTTGCAGAGAGCATGGAAGCCATGAAGGTATAGACTCATCAGGCCAACTCCCAGCTGGGTGTGGAAGGAGCTAAGGAAAATGAACACAGATGGGGGAGTGTGAAGGTGTAATATAGGCATCCAAATCACTGGGGAACATTTTCAAAATGTAGCTATTAAAGGCCTCATTTTCAGGAGGTAGGAAAAGGAATTAGAAGACACATTAGTTCTCTTCCCCAACGTTGTTTTGAAAATCACCAGATCCTTGACACACAAGCCTGGATGATCACTGAGTCTCTCTGGCTGAGTGACATCCTGAGTGAGGCCTGAAGACATCTATCTGGAGTGGAGGGTCTCTGTGCAGTGCACGCGATGGTCACCTGGGGAGCTTTTCAGAAGTACTAATGAGCAGGCCTCACCCCAGATCAGTTAAATCAACATCTCTGGGAGATGAGCCAGGGCATTGAAGCTTTAAAAAGCTCCCCAGGTAATTCTAATGTGCAGCCAAAGTTGAAAACCAATGATCTGTAGAAACTTACCTAGATAACCTTAAATGTTCTTTTTCAACCTGCAAATCCATGTTTGTGGCTTCCTAAAAATAAATACATGCAAAATTCAAAAAAAACAAAAACAAGAATAATTGTACAAATTAAAATATGTATGAAGATGCATCCCTCCAAAGGTAAGGAAAAAAAGAATAATGATAACAATAATACCATTTTTTACTTGTTTCGTGAATAAACTCAATCAACTCTTTACTAAGTTTCATTATTTGAGCAAGATTACACAGCTGATTAAAGGCCAAGGTAGGGTACAAATCCAATTCTTCACGCACGTGAGTCACCATCAGGTAGCTTCCCTGGTCCATTGGTGCCTAATCCTGTTTGCATTCAGAGAGCATGTTCCTTCTCTTTCAAAGTGCCCCACTGTGGCACAGTAGGTTGAGCAGCTAGATGCAGGGTCCCGTATCAGAGGACCACTTTGAGTCCTTGCTACGAGCCTTCTGATCCAGTTCCTCACCAACGCACCTGCGAAGCGTCAGATGATGGCTCAAGAACTTGAGACCCTGACACCTATTTGGGAGACCCAGATGGAATTCTGGTCTCTACCTTCAGCCTGACATAGCCCAGAGTGTTGCAGGCATTCAAGGAGTGAAACAGCAGATGGAAGATTCCCCCTCCCCTCTCTCGTTCTCTCTCTCCTTTTCCCTCCCTGCTTTTCAAATAAATAAATCTTAGAAAAAAATCCACAGTAAAAGTTAGCTGTCAGTTAAGGCTTCAAATCAGCCTTTTACTTCTTGGATACTTCTAGACTACTCAGGCTTCATGTTTTCCTTTGTTGACAGACTTGGTTGCAGGACACTTTTGACAGTTGGAGTTTGGCGAATCTCTTAATAACTAAAGGATTTGGGTTGGGGTTGACACTGTGGCACAGTGAGTTAAGCCACCATCTACAATGCTGGCGTCACATATGGGTCCTAGCCACTCCACTTCCAATTGAGCTCCACTGCTAATGAGCCTGGAAGAGCAGCAGAAAACTGTCCAAGTACTTGGGCCCCTGAACTCATGTAAGATTCCAAGACGGAGTTCCAGGCTCTGGGCTTCTGCCAGACCCGGTGCCAGACATTGCAGGTATTTGGGGAATGAACCAGCAGAGAGGAGATTTCTCTGTATATAATTCTGCCTTTCAAATAATAAAAGAGACACAGGGTGAGATCTAAAGGGCTTTTATTACCCTTACAGTAATTTCATGTGCAATAATTCTTAATATAAGAAAATAAGAGTCTCCACCTGGGCTCTGCCATGTTGAGTCTTGTAGGTCGTGTGGCCTCGGCGTCGGCCTCTGGGGCCTTGTGGGGACTCACCCCTTCAGCGTCCTTACCCCAAGCTCAGCTCTTAATCCGGGCCACTCCGGCAGCGGTCCAGCCTGCTCGCGACTATGCCGAGCAAACCTCACCAGCGCCGAAGGCAGGCCTTGCCACCAGGCGCATCGTGGCCATCATTGGTGCCGTGGTGGACGTCCAGTTTGATGAGGGCCTGCCACCTATCCTGAACGCCCTGGAAGTGCAAGGCAGGGAGACCCGGTTGGTTTTGGAGGTGGCCCAGCATTTGGGTGAGAGCACAGTACGAACCATTGCTATGGATGGCACAGAGGGCTTGGTTAGAGGCCAGAAAGTCCTGGATTCTGGTGCGCCTATCAAAATTCCTGTTGGCCTGAGACTTTGGGCAGAATCATGAATGTCATTGGAGAACCTATTGACGAGCGAGGTCCCATCAAAACCAAACAGTTTGCTGCTATTCACGCAGAGGCTCCCGAGTTCATAGAGATGAATGTCGAGCAGAAAATCCTGGTGACTGGCATCAAGGTTGTGGACCTGCTGGCTCCATACGCCAAGGGTGGCAAAATTGGGCTCTTCGGTGGTGCTGGAGTTGGCAGGACAGTACTGATCATGGAGCTGATCAACAACGTTGCCAAAGCCCATGGTGGTTACTCTGTGTTTGCTGGTGTTGGTGAGAGAACCCGTGAGGGCAATGACTTACATCATGAAATGATTGAGTCTGGTGTTATCAACCTGAAGGATGCTACCTCCAAGGTAGCGCTGGTGTACGGTCAGATGAATGAACCGCCCGGTGCCCGTGCTGAGTAGCTCTGTGGCCAAATACTTCTGAGACCAGGAAGGTCAAGATGTACTGCTGTTTATTGATAACATCTTCCGTTTCACCCAGGCTGGCTTAGAGGTGTCTGCCTTACTGGGCAGAATCCCTTCTGCTGTGGGCTATCAGCCTATCCTGACCACTGACATGGGTACCATGCAGGAACGCATCACCACCACCAAGAAGGGATCCATCACCTCTGTACAGCTATCTACATGCCTGCTGATGACTTGACCCACCCTGCCCCTGCCACTACCTTCACCCACTTGGATGCCACCACCATGCTGTCCCATGCTATTGCTGAGCTGGGCATCTATCCAGCTGTGGATCCTTTAGACTCCACCTCTTGCATTATGGATCCCAACATCGTGGGCAGTGAGCATTATGACGTTGCCCGTGGAGTGCAAAAGATCCTGCAGGACTACAAATCCCTCCAGGACATCATTGCCATCCTGGGTATGGATGAACTTTCTGAGGAAGACAAGTTGACTGTGTCCCGTGCACGGAAAATACAGCGTTTCCTGTCCCAGCCATTCCAGGTTGCTGAGGTCTTCACGGGTCATATGGGGAAGCTGGTCCCCTTCAAGGAGACCATTAAAGGATTCCAGCAGATTCTGGCAGGTGAATATGACCATCTTCCAGAGCAGGCCTTCTACATGGTGGGACCCATTGAAGAAGCTGTGGCAAAAGCTGATAAGCTGGCTGAAGAGCATTTGTGAGGGGTCTTTGGCAAACTGCAAGCACTCACCCCGTGCTGTCCCTCTCCTTACCTCTCCAAAACGTTTCAGTTTTCTATGTAGGCCATGCAAGAGCCTTGATGGAAGACATTATGTTCTGTTTGAAGAATATTTAAGGTTTGCAATAAAATGTAACCCCTCAGAAAAAAAAAGAAAAGAATACACTAACTTGTTAAAAAAAAGTCAAGAGGGACAAATATTGTGTCACAGTAGGTTAAGCAGCCACCTGCAGCACAGGCATGCCCTGTGAGCACCAGTTAAGGTCCTGGCTGGTCCTCTGCTGTTCCATCTCCCTGCTAATGTACCTGGGAAGCCAGGGGAGGGTGGACCACGTGCTTGGACCCCTGCCCACCATGAGGGATACCTGATGTAGTTACAGGCTCCTAGATTCTGCCTGGCCCAGTCCTGGCTATTACGGCTATTAGGGGAGTGGATTGTTAGATGGAAGCTCACTCTCTGACTCTCCCTGTCTCTACATATCTATAATTTGCCATTCAAATAAAAGAGTAAATCTTAAAAAGTAAAGCAAAAAACCTCATACTCAAATGCACAGAAATTAGGCTTGTATAAATGTAAAGGGTAATATTATAATTCTAAAACTGGTTGATGTTTCTAAGCTTCTCACATCAACAATTAAAGCGACTGTTACCCTTAAGCATCTATCTATCATCTATCTATCTAGCTTTCTAGCTAGCTACATAGACACATACGCGTTCATACCAGAAAAGACTCTGAAAGTTAAATCAGTGAAGGAAGACTGACTGGAGACTCAGAACCTAAGAACAACATGGTGGCTACCTTCTGGGTTTTCTTTTTGTCTTATATACCTCAATTTGAAGCAGAAATCAGAAGCCTAGTGATATCAATAGGCACCAGTCTGAAAGAAAAAGACACACAGGAATTAGCCAATGGACAAGGAAAGAAGCAGTCTGACAAGATAGCGGACTGCTTCACAGTAGCCAACCAAGAAGAGTGCACAGAACTGTGATCCTATTCCCACCAGCATCAGTGGAGCTGAGCTGGGGAGGTGGGGATCAAGTGGAGAGTCTCAGCTCCCACTTTTAACAAGCTAATAAGGCATTTCAAATCCCCACCCTGGATAGTATCAGAAAGGCCAAACGGAGAGCGGAGCCTTTGGCCCCAGCCACATTGTAGCAAGAGTCCCACCACTACCATTTTAGCGGCAACCCAGAGGGAGCTTGGGCATCCACACTCAACTGGCACTAATGAAATCACCTTTTCAGTTGATGCCATAAGAGGCCTCGGGAGAGAGGGTCTCACTGTCACCTGTGGGGAGGCAGTAATGAGACACGAATGCCCTGAGAAAGCTGACCGTGGTGGGCTACTGGGGACCCAGAGGTCTCATGCCACCCAGCAGTAAAGAGAATATCTTCTCCAGTATCACCAGAGGCCCAGTGCCAAAAGTTCACTTCTACCTCCAGCTGGTCATGAAAAGGCTCCCTCTTCTGTCCCCTGCTACAGCAATGCAAGGGGAAGACACCTAAAATAGAAGATTTCAGTGAAATTCAGAGATCATGATACAACACCAGCAAAAACAACAACCAAATGAGCCCAGGTTTCAGTTGAAACTCAAACACTAAGAGGGTCTCCAAAAATGAAAAAAAAAAAATGATTACGATTAAGATTAGGATTATTGATGTTGTATTAGTTTGCTAGAGCTGCCATGAAAAAGTGCTAATGATCGGTTGACTGAAGCAATGCAAATTTAGTTCCTCATAGCTCTGCAGGCTGGTCCAAGATCAAGATGAGACATTATTCTGAGGCCTCTCTCCTTGGTTGTTTTTTTTTTAAAGATTTATTTATTTATTTGAAAGAGTTACACAGAGAGAAGAGAGGTGGAGAGAGAGAAAGAGAGAGAGAGAGAGAGAGAGGTCTTCCATCCAACAGTTCACTCCCCAATTGGCCGCAATGGCCAGAGCTACACCAATATGAAGCCAGGAGCCAGGAGCTTCTTCCAGGTCTCCCATGTGGGTGCAGGGGCCCAAGGACTTGCGCCATCTTCTACTGCTTTCCCAGGCCATAGCAGAGAGCTGGATCAGAAGTAGAACAGCTGGGACTAGAACCGGGCCCATATGGGATGCCGGTGCTTCAGGGCAGGGCATTAGTCATCTAAGCCACAGCGCTGGCCCATCTCTCCTTGGCTTTTAAATGGTTGTCTTCTTCCAGTGTCTTCACATGATTTTTTTTCCCTGTGTAAATTCTTGTCCTAATCTCTACCTTTCATAACTTCATTATGTAACTTCATTAAAGGCCCTGTCTCCAAATACATGTCACATTCTGAGGTACTGGGATTAGGACTTCCAGATTTAACTTCTTGGGGGACACAATTCTGCCTTTAACAGATACCAATTATGACAGAACGGAGATGTTAATTGGTGAAACATTTAAATCAGCCACCATAAAAATGCTTCAATAAGTATTTAAAAGCACACATAAAACTGGGGAAAATTAGAAAGTTGAACCAAGGACATAGAAGATATAATAAAAAATCAAGTGGAAATTTCAGAACTGAAAAATACAGTAACTGAAATAAAACTTCAATAAATGTAATAGATAATAATGTAATAAATGTAATTCATGATAGAAGAGAAAACACGTTGGAAATTGAGATTTAATGCTATAACTAGTACTCAAACAGTATTTTTCACTTTATGTTTCTGTGTGGGAGCAAACTGTTGAAATCTTTACTTAATGTATGCTAACTGATCTTCTGTATATAAAGAGAATCGAAAGTGAATCTTGACATGAATGGAAGGGGAGAGGGAGTGGATAAGGGGAGGGTTGTGGGTTGGAGGGACGTTATAGGGGGAAAGCCATTGTAATCCATATTCTGTACTTTGGAAATTTATATTCATTAAATAAAAGTTAAAATAAAATTAAAAAAAGCCCATGAGAGTATTTCAGGCATGGAAAGCCAAGACACTCTGGAAAAAATAAATAAATAAATAAATAAATAAATAGAATGATCTAAATGAAAGATCTCAGTGAGTGAGATCCCAGTGGAAAAAATGGGCCATCAAAGAAGGAGGTACCTTTCTCTGAAGGGAGGAGAGAACTTCCACTTTGACTATGACCTTGTCTAAATAAGACAGGAGTTGGCGAACTCAAGAGGCTTCCATAGCCTTGGCTGCTCATGACAAGAGCCTTGGGTGATTACTGACATCATCAATAAGAGTGTCAATTGTTAAATCAACAACAGGGGTCACTGTGCACTTACTCCCCATGTAGGATCTCTGTCCTTAATGTGTTGTACTATGTGAATTAATGGTATAACTAGTACCCAAACAGTACTTTATACTTTGTGTATCTGTGTGGGTGCAAACTGCTGCAATCATTACTTAGTATATACTAAATTGATCTTCTATATATAAAGATAATTGAAAATGAATCTTGATGAAGAATGGGATGGGAGAGGGAGTGAGAGATGGGATGGTTGTGGGTGGAAGGGAGGTTATGGGGGGAAAAAGCTGCTGTAATCCAAAAGTTGTACTTTGGAAATTTATATTTCTTAAATAAAAGTTAAAAAAATCATAAAAAAAAGAATCACCAAACTGAAAGAAAAACAGAAATTGCACAATTTGATAAAAAATTAAAATACAGTATACAAAGAAACAAATAAAATCAGCCTCAGGGACCTATGAAAATGTTAAACAAACTAGCATTCATGTCATCAGAATCCAAGAATAAGTGGAGCAATGAGTGTAGTTTAAACTTTTCATGAAAAATATTGGCTATTGATTTCCTGAGTTTGATGAAAGATATGAATATATAGACTCAATTATGTAAATAAACCGTATTTAGGTTAAACGTAGAGAAATTTACAAGAAGACACATCATAGTCCAGTTCTAAGAACTACAAATAAATCTCAAAAATTCTTTTGAAAGATTTCTAGAGACCTTGAAAGGAAAAGTGTGGAAATAAAATGTCCATATGGAGGTTTAGAAAGCTATGACATATTCCTAGGAAACTAAAGGCCATGTGCGTATACAGGAAATACATAAGAGAAACCTAAGATCTCAATCTAGCTAAACGTGAAGCTCTCTGTAAGCAGGAAGTACTGCAGATTTGTATATTGTCTGGTTGCGCGTTGAAGACATGACAACATACACTTCACTTCAGCAAAACTGAGAAACTTACTGGTTTTAGGCACTAAAGGAATCTTCATGTAACCATCAAGACTTCATCAGGGGCCACCGCTGTGGCGTAGCTGATAAAGCCGCTGCCTGCAATGCCAGCATCCCATACAGGTGCCGGTTTGAGTCCCAGCTGCTCCATTTCCAATCCAACTCTCTGCTGTGTCCTCGAAAACAATAGAAGATGGCCCAAACCCTTGGGCCCCTGCACCCGTGTGGGAGACCCGGAGGAATCTCCTGGCTCCTGACTTCCAATCGGCACAGCTCTGGCCATTGAGGCCAATTGGGGAGTGAACCAACGGATGGAAGACCTATCTCTCTCTCTCTTTCTCTCTCTCTCTCTCTCTCTCTACCTCTCCTTCTCTGTGTGTAATGCTGACTTTCAAATAAATAAATAAATCTTTTTAAAAAAGTACTTCATCAACCAGAAATTTACTAAATAAACAAACACAGCAATACATAATAATTTCATCATATAATGTGGTTTGGGAGAGTAGAGAGAAACTGATTTCCAGTATTTTTTTACAGTTCATTTCAGAATAATTTTAAAATTTCAAAGCAAAAATTATGAGGTAGTAAGACAAAGTAATAAAAATATCATAAACCCCTCACTGTATTTTCCTTAATAGTATCTCATATTAGTTTCTTCACTACAGCTAATGAACCACACTCAGCTTCCCCTATTTTCTTAATTTATACAAACTCCTTTTATCTTTCCCAGCATTTTGAGTTCAGATCAAGATGTTTTGTTTTGTTGGTTTTGTTTTGTTGGTTTTGATGGTTGTTTTGTTGGTTGTTTTGTTGGCAGGAGCATGCCATATTCATCTCTTTCTATCCGGATTACCTCTGTCAACAAGAGGTTCTCTGTTCCATCCATTTTGTTGTAATTAAAAGGACTTCATTCTTTTTTTATAGCTGAATAGTTTGCCTTGTGTACAGAAACCACATTTTCTTTACCTATTCCTCTGACGATGCACATTTTGATTGGCTCCATATTTTGTCTATTGTAAACAGTACTGCTATAAACATGGTGGAACAGGTATTCCCTCTTTTGATACAATAAGTTCATGACTTTTAAGTATATAACCAGTAGTGGCAATGCTGAATCATATGGCAAGTCTGGTTCCACTTTTTAAAGAAATCTGCATAATGTTTTCCACAGTAGCTAAATGAATTTACATTCCCTTTGGGGCCAGCACTGGGGCAGTGAGTAAAGCTGCGGCCTGTAGTGCCAGCATCCCATAAGAGTGCTGGTTCCAGTCCCGACTGCTCCACCTCTGATCCAGCTCTCTGCTGTGGCCTGGGAAAGCAGTGGAAAATGGCCCAAGCCCTTGGGCCCCTGCACCTGTGTGGGAGACCTGGAAGAAGCTCCTGGCTCCTGGTTTCAAATCAGTGCAGCTCCAGCCATTGCAGTCATCTGGGGAGTGAACGAGTGGATGGAAGACTTCTCTCTCTCTCTCATTGCCTCTCCTTCTCTCTGTGTGTAACTCTGACTTTCAAATGAATAAATAAATCATAAAAAAGAGTTCCCTGGTATGTTTCTAACTCTACCGTTTGGGGCAAGTCAGCTTGAGCATGTCCCAAATTGCACATCTCTTCCCTCTCTTATTCCCACTCTTAGGTGGCATGTACCAATACCATCTCACTAGTCCAAGTGATCAATTGCTGTTCACAATTGATCATAATGATAGGACTAAGAGCCAAAGGGATCACATAAACAAGACTAGTGTCTGCCAATACTAACTGATAGAATAAAAAAGGGAGAGAACGATCCAACATGGGAAGTGAGATACACAGCAGACTCATAGAATGGCAGATGTCCTAAACAGCACTCTGGCCTCAGAATCAGCCCTTAAGGCATTCGGATCTGGCTGAAGAGCTCATGAGAGTATTTCAGGCATGGAAAGCCAAGACACTCTGGAAAAAAAAATGACCTAAATGAAAGAGCTCCGCGAGTGAGATCCCAGTGGAAAGAACAGGTCATCAAAGAAGGAGGTACCTTTCTCTGAAGGGAAGAGAGAACTTCCACTTTGACTATGACCTTGTCTGAATAAGATGGGAGTCGGCAAACTCAAAAGGCTTCCATAGCCTTGGAAACTCATGACAAGAGCCTAGGGTGATTCCTGATGCCATAAACAAGAGTGTCAATTTGTTAAGTCAACAACAGGAGTCAGTGTGCACTTACTCCTCATGTAGGATCTCTGTCCGTAATGTGCTGTACATTGTGATTTAATGCTATAACTAGTACTCAAACAGTATTTTTCACTTTGTGTTTCTATGTGGGTGCAAACTGTTGAAATCTTTACTTAATGTATGCTAAACTGATCTTCTTTATATAAAGAGAATTGAAATGAATCTCGATGTGAATGGAAGGGGAGAGGGAGTGGGAAAGGGGTGGGTTGCATGTGGGAGGGAAGTTATGGGGGGGGAAGCCATTGTAAT
Source organism: Oryctolagus cuniculus (assembly GCF_964237555.1). NCBI lineage: Eukaryota > Metazoa > Chordata > Mammalia > Lagomorpha > Leporidae > Oryctolagus > Oryctolagus cuniculus. The sequence goes on along the minus strand of NC_091433.1, from coordinate 84,304,981 downwards.
CCATATTCTGTACTTTGGAAATTTATATTCATTAAATAAAAGTTAAAAAAAAGAGTTCCCTTTGCTCCACATCCTCATGACTATTTATTACTCTTTTTGTTAATAGTATTTGTTGCTTTTGTTGATGATAGCCATTTTGACAGGGGTGAGGTAAGACCTCACTGAAGTTTTAAATTGCATTCCCATGATGGCTAATGATACTGAGCATTTTTCATACATGTGTTGGCCATTTATATTTCTTATTTTGAGAACTGTCTGAGTACTTTGTCTATTTCTTAACTAGATTGTTTTATTGCTGTTGAGTTGCTTATGTATTATGAATATTAATCATTTGTTAGATAAGTAGATTGCCAATATTTTCTCCTACTCTGTCTGATGTCTCTTCACTTTATTGATCAATTTCCTTGCTTTGCAGGATCTTCTGAGTTTGATATAATCCCATTTGTCTAGCTTTATTTTTTGTTGTTTGTGCTTTTGGGGTTTTATTCAAGAAGTCATCACCTACACAGATGTCTTGAAGTATTTCCTTTATCTTTTCTTCTAGCCATTTCAGTTTCAAGTCTTATATTTAGGTTTCTCATCCATCTTGAGTTTATTTTTGTATATGATGAGAGCTAAACTTCTAATTTCAGTTTTCTACATATACTCATCCAGTTTTGCCAGCATCAGTTATTGAAAACACTATGCCTTTTCCAATGTATGGGCTTTTAAAAATTGTTTAATTGAAAGGGACAAAGACAGAGTGAGAATAAGAATAAATAATAATGAAGACTCCAATTATTTAAATCCACAAGGAAAGAGAGAGAATAAAGTAGATTTTTAGGAATTATGATGAATAATTTATGCTAACAAATTAACCTTCAACACAGGAAAAAAATATCTTAAATGAGAGAAACCAGTGAAACCGACATATTCTGGGCGGCAGCAGACGGTGACTCAAGGACTTAGGTACCTGCCACCCATGCTGGAGATCCAGATAGAGGTCTAGACTCCTGGATGATGTGGCAATTTGGGAAGTGAACCAGTGGACAAAAGATGTCCTTCTCTATCTGTCTCTGCTTTTCAAATAAAGAATGAAGATAAATACTTTAAAAGGCAAACCTACAATAGGGAAAATATGTATCAGATTTGATGAAGATCTAGAATATAAAAAGAATTTCCACAGCACAATAGTGAAAAGATGAAGATCCCAGCTTAAAACTGAGCAAAGGTTTGTAGTAGAAATTTCTTTTAGAAAGATGTAGAGATGGCTAATGAGCATGTAGAAAAACTGCTCAACACCCATTTGTCATATGAAAATTCAAGTCCAAACCACAATAAAATAGCCCTTCACACTCATTAGGATGAGTATAATAAAAAAGGTCAGACAATAATATGTGTTAGTGAGGATGTGGAAAATTGAGAACTCTCAAACACTGATTGTGGACTTAGGAAATGTTGCACCCACTTTGTAATGCAGTTTGGCACTTCCTCAAATGTTTAAACACAATTTCCTCATAAAGCAGTGTTCGTTGACCATAATAGTGCTAAGAATTCTATTTTTGTTTTCTCTGGTTATAAAAATTGTATTGAATTATCTGCTAATACTAACTGATAGAAAAAAAAAGGGAGAGAACGATCCAACATGGGAAGCGAGATACACAGCAGACTCATAGAATGGCAGATGTCCTAAACAGCACTCTGGACTCAGAATCAGCCCTTAAGGCATGCGGATCTGGCTGAAGAGCCCATGAGAGTATTTTAGGCATGGAAAGCCAAGACACTGTGGAAAAAAAAAGAAGAAGACCTAAATGAAAGATCTCTGCGAGTGAGATCCCAGTGGAAAGAACGGGATGATGATGAAAGAAGGAGGTACCTTTCTCTGAAGGGAGGAGAGAACTTCCACTTTGACTATGACCTTGTCTGAATAAGATGGGAGTCGGCAAACTCAAAAGGCTTCCATAGCCTTGGCAACTCATGACAAGAGCCTAGGGAGATTCCTGATGCCATAAACAAGAAGGTCAAATTGTTAAGTCAACAACAGGAGTCACTGTGTAGTTACTCCTCATGTGGGATCTCCGTCCTTAATGTGCTGTCCAATGTGAATTAATGCTATAACTAGTACTGAAACAGTATTTTACATTTTATGTTCTGTGTGGGTGCAAACTGATGAAATCTTCACTTAATATATACTAAATCGATCTTCTGTCTATAAAGATAATTGAAAATGAATCTTGATGTGAATGGAATGGGAGAGGGCGTGGGAGATGAGAGGGGTGCGAGTGGGAGGGAAGTTATGAGGGGGAAGCCATTGTAATCCATAAACTGTACTTTGGAAATTTATATTTACTAAATAAAAGTTAAAAAACACATAATTTAAGAAAAAAAATTGTATTGAATTAATATATATTAAACTATTTATATGTGTCAGGTACTATTTTACTACACATTTTATAGTTAATGGACATTTTATAGTTAATGAAACAACCCCAGAAGAGTTAGTTAACTCTCCCAAGATTATGTGGCTAAGTTTAAAAGCAATTAATAGAATCCACAGACTGACTGCAAACACTACATTATTAGTCATTAATATTTGTATAACACTTATCACTGCATAATATGGAATTTTTGCCTTTTTTGGAATCAAAAAGTAATCTTGAACGTTGATTATTAATGTTGCACTGATATTGCTAATCAGTCTGTTGCATACATGTCAGCCATCCTAAATCACAGTCAAAATAATTAATAACCTTGGAATAAAAGAATTAAAAAGGAACCTTAGTCATTTTGTTGGTAATGTGAGCTAATAGACACGTGTAGTCCAAATTCCAAGTGGTAAATGGGTTGGGAAATTGGTGAAACTTAGACTCAGGTGGCTCTCCTCTGTTCCTCATCTGTTTCTGAGTATCTCAATATTGCTGTTGCTGTGGCATTTCCACCTTAGCTTGCCTCCTCAAACCATACCAAAGACTGTCAAAGCTGAAAGGTGATTTATAATTAGGACATAGGGGTGTCCCTTTTTTAAAATATGTAACGGAAACGTTCTCAGAATAGTGCAGTTGGACCCCAGCATGATGTAAACATTAGAAAAAGGTCATTTAATTCCTAACCCAATTTCTATTCCTGTGTCTCTCTTCAACAACTTGAAACACACCGGAAACAGGCAAGCAATGATAGTTTTGTTGTTTTGTTTCTTCCCCAAGATGAGATTGATCAAGAAGTTTCTAGGGCTTCATGAAAATGAGCTTCTGCCAGGCCTGCTTCTCCCTGTGCCCAATGTACACAGATAATGCTCAATATCAGACTTAAGTCACAGACTATTATTATCATTTTGCAAACCTGAAATACAGACATGCACAGTGCACAACACGAATAATACCTATCTGTCTTGACATCTAGCTGCAAAACTAAAATCTCTGACATTTTGACTTACAACCTCCTGAATTATGATCCTTATCAAAAATCTACCAAAATAAAAAACACAAGACAGATTTATGTTCAATTCAACTTGTATAGACATAAGTATATGCAACATAGATTTAATTTTCTCTGAAGCATCTTCCATGTATTGTCTAAAATGTTAATATGTTGAACTTAATATTGTTTTCGTTTAAGAAACAAAAGGCCAAGAACTCAGTGACCTGAGTAAAATTCATAATGAGATTTTTTACACAATGAAATCTATTACTTCAGGAGATGGTGATACGCATGGATAGAGTATGATGTATCTTTTGCTGTTTGTGTTTTCCTCTGATACACAGGTCTATGTACAGGCAGATATAAATTCATTGTTCTGCATATCAGATATGAGTTGCTTACAGAATGCATAAAATGAAGTGTTGAATTGATAATGAATGAGCTGCCCAAGTAATCTCCACCAGTTTCTCCAAGAACATGGGACTTAGTTTATCAATGCCTGGGTTTATTGACCTCACAATAACGATGTATGTCAATGTTTCTTTCTGAGGCTCACTCACCTTTAAGCTCTGTAATGACCTGTTGCTCTGGATCCTGATTGAGATCCATGTGCAACTCAGCCTGATTTTGCTGGTCAGGAAGAGAGAGCAGACTGGCTGTGCAGCAGGCCTGATCACAAACGGAACATGAACTTGGCCATGCATTTTTCTGACGATAGCTCTCTACAAAAGCTGGACTAGCTCACTACTAAGCGTTTGTGACCATCGAAGGTTGAGACCTCCCTGTGCAGGGCAAGATTAGACTACTCCAACATCAAGGTCTTCTGCTGGTTTCTTTGACACTGAAAATGCAAACCTCATTCTGACATTCTAAGGCATTTATTTAATTAAATGCAATTACAATCAAGAACTAGGGAACGCGTAGAGAGGAACACTGCTCCGAGTTACACTGTCAGCACATACTTCCCTCCAATCATAACTTAATCAAATTCCAAAGCATTTCTTTTTAATTTGTGTACCTAGGGATACAATATATGAAACAAATAACTCAGAGCTGAATACAATATTCCAAGACTCAATGTAATTTATACAGAGAGCTGGGTATTTATTACTCGTGCTAGAGGTTATTAAGTTATCTGAAAGGTATAGACTTCATTTCTGTTTTCAAGAAATAGAGATTTATATTGCTTATTTATTCCCAGCTGTTGAATATCTGAGTTCTGCTCAGAAAAGAGATTAAACATATTTGATGATACCAGTGGCCGACATAGCAGCAACTTGGGGAATTTCTCCCAATTTTTTTCCAGAATAGGTTTCTGAGTAAATGTGCAATATGTGTCTGTGTTTGAATGTCTGATCATGACTGCTGTAACCAATAAAGGACACATATTTTGACAAACTATCATGGACTATTCTATTGCCTCATTCTTTTGAAAATGTAAAAAACTCCATTCTTCAAATATGCTCATATTTCTCTGACTCCAGTTATTTTCCACTGGAATAGTACAAATCCTCATAGGAGCCCTGCCCCTTGACTGAGCCTCTGGGCCCAGATTCCACTGTAACTTTGCGACCAATGGTCTGCGTGACCTTAGGTGAGCCATGTAACCTTTTAGCATCCGTGCTTTCTAATTTGGACAAAGGAAAAGCTGAACTTTCAGAAGCTTATTATTCTGTGTTTATGAGCCGAACTATAATGAGCTAGAAGGATTCCTCAGATAATCCTACTGCTAGACACACAGAAGGGGAATCTGGGTTGTTGGTATTCCACTTCACGACCCAGGTTTCTCATTAATGCATGCAATTGCTCATTCCACAGAGTTTTGAGTGTAGGATCTACTAAAGGTGTGAGTGGCTGTGCTTAGGCAATCTCAGGAATCACAAGCTTTGGCATGGATGAAAACCAGAAGACAGTTTTGCAACACGTATTTATTCTTGAAATGGAAAAAGCTCCAGGTTATGCATCAATCTTTTCAGCCTCTTGGGTAGTAACAAAGCCAGCATAGAATTATGGAAAACCATGGTATATTCTGTAGGGATAGATCACTGTCTGTAGATAGAAACATACATCTAATACTTCTGTCCAAACTTTACTAGAGCGTGCTTAAAGAGGTTTGGAAACACCCGAGAGTATGAGCATGCATTTAGAAATCTTAGTGGAGATTTAATCCTGCTGATTTGGCTTGTGCTGTGACTACAGGCCAGTTTAGTGTCTATAACCAGAAAAATCAAAAGTGTCCTAGAGTGATGGAAAGAACAAAGAACCAAGAGCCACGGGCTTAAGCTCTAGTCTGGAATCTAAAACTAAAAAGCTCTGTGTTGGAAACCAGACATTTTACATCCTCCAGCCACAAAACTTGAAGAAATGTTGGTATATTGATCTTCAAATTAAAGTACATTATGTCTTGGGCCAGTGTTGTTGTTCAGGGGGTTAAGTTGCAATTTACCATGCTCACATCACATGCTGGAGCAGTGGTTTGGGTCCTGGCTATCCTGCTACAGATCCAGTTCCCTCGGAAAGTTCCTGGAAAAGCAGTGGATGATGGCCCCACTACTTGGTCCCCTGCCACCCACAGGAGAGAACAAGATGGAATTCCTGACTCCTGACTTCCACCTGGCCCAGCCAGATCTCTCTCTCTCCCCTTCTCTCCCTGTCTCTCCCTTTCTCCTTCTGTTTCTCTTTCAAACAAACAAACAAACAAAAAAATTGATCTTTACATTATCTTTAATAATCTCTAGTCTCTTCTCTTTTGTACAATCACTGTGTCCTATCTGTGGGTGCTACAAAAACTGGTGGACTGAGTCCTACAAAAGCCGTCTAGCAAACTTGGACTTGAAATCAAAGTGTAAAGAGCTGCTTCTGCTTCAAGATCCATTTCTTCTTTATTTATTTGAAAGAGAGAGAGAGAGAGAGATCTTCTATCATCTACTACTCTCCAAATGCCCCAAACAGTGACTGAGCCGGGATGAAGCCTGGAGCCAAGAACTCCATCCAGGTTCCCTCTGTGGGTGACAGGGACCTAAACACTTAGACCATCACCTGCTGCTTCCCAGGGCGCTCCTGAGCTGGAATCTGTGTTGACAGTGCAGATAGGGCTCAATCCCAGGTGCTCAGATGGCATGCAGGCATCCTAACTTTAAATGTTGTCTTCCATTAATTAACCATTAAGGAAGATTGGCCAGACCTGGATGTTCCCAGTGCCTTCTTGACTAAGGGGCAGCAGTGCTTGGTGTAAGCACATGGGACACACAGCTCCTTTATTCTAAGTACATATAAGAACATGTACAAGTCATGAACACACAAAACCACAGTTTTTCTGTTTTTCTCAGTGATATTAAGTAACTCTTATGTCTACCTCCAATAGATCTTGTACAAGGGGCCTCCAGAAATTTTATGGAGAATGTGAATTGAAAAAGCTATGCATGAATGAGGATATTGGTCTAGAGGTTAGGACACCAGTGAGGATGCCTGTGTCCCATAGGAAGCGCCTGGGTTTTGACACCCTCCTCTGTTTCCTGACAATAATGTGAACACGGAGAAGCATGTTCTGTACTGTACTGCCAATCCAAATTCCTGCTAAGGAGCACCCTGGGAGGCAGCAGGTGATGGTTAAAGTGCTTTGGTCCCTGTCACCCACATAGGAAACCAGGATGGAGTTCTTGCCTCCAGGCTTCAGCCTGGCTCAGTCAGTTTATGGCATTGGGAGAGTAGTAGATAGAAGTATTTCTCTCTCTCTCCCTCTCTCTCTCTCTTTCAAATAAATAAAGATAAATAAACTTAAACAAAGTTAAATCACAATATTCATGCATCCTCTAAAACTAATAATTTGGAAGCCTGAATCAGTCACAAAAAAAATCTGAAATTCAAATAAATCTGAGGTGAAATATGATGAAAACAAAAGGTTCTAATTGTCTCTTTTGCTTCTGTTTCTGTCTCTTAACCAGAAATCTGATGCTTTTCTAGAAAACGGTGAATATTTATGAATGTCCCATATTTATATATTTACTTATCCTCATTCCTTGATAAAGATTTTATGACAGAGAAAAATCTGTACTGTTTTCTTTGGTCACTCATCAGAAACATTCTGATACTGCCTTGGTTTCTCTACTCTTTGAAATATAGAACCTGCATAACTCTGTTATGTTTGCTAGTAGGTACCAGGCATTAGGAAGAAAAGAAGATATTTAGTATAATATATTCTATAGCAATGATGTCAGGAATATTTAGTTCAATTGCTCAATTCATCAAGTGTATAGAATGACTAAAAATGTCAAAATAAACAAGTTCCAGTTTGTTATTATAAAATGTCAGAAGTTTGCTTTACCTTAAGAAACCATAAAACTAGACAAAATATATGAAGCAATTTTTTATATGATGGAAAAGTGACCATATGGGAATGTTATATTTGAGATAAGGAAAATACACAGTATGAGCTCCAAATTTACCATGAGTTTCTGCCTGAAGTAGTTTTCAAATTGTAGAATGAGGAAGTGGAAGGCAGAGAGAGAGAGAGAGGAGAGAGAGAGAGAAGCAGTCTTGTTAGAAGAAAGACACAAAAGTCCATGATTTCTGAAGTTGCTAGTTTTGAGACAGGGCAGAGAAGAAAGGACATTTTGGCCAAACACAAAGCTGTACACAGGCAGGAAAATGCTATGCAAGGCCTTCAGAGAACAACTATTGAGGACTTGTAAGTAAAAGGAAAATTCTAGAGGCTGCACAGTACTGACAGATATTAGAATTGAACTTCTGGCCAGCCCAGGTGCAAAGGCCTCACTAAACACATTGGGAAATTGACTGAGCTCCTAGGAACATCTCATTTGAAGAGCAAAGCTACTCTTGACATGCAGCAAAAACATCTCAAATCAAACCTTGACAGGATCAATCTTAAGTTGACCATGTGCTCTAAATAATAGACTATCTCAATGTCCAACTCAAAATAAAGCCAATTTGCTATAAGAAGCAAGAAAATGTAGCCTGAAGTCAGGAGAAAAAAATGAAAAAAACTAATGTAAACCTTTGTGGGATGTTGAAATTAGCAGGTCAAGGTTTTTAAAAGAGCTATTAGGAATATAACTAGAGGCTGGAGCTGTGGCATGGTGGGTAAAGCTGTCAAGCATCCTACATGGGCACCGGTTGAAGTCCTGGCTGTTCTTCTTCTAATCCAGCTCTCTGTTTTGGCCTGTGAAACAGTAGAGGATGGCCCAAGTACTTGGGCCCCTGAACTCATGTGGCAGACCTGCAAGAAGCTCTCGCCTCTTGGCTTTTGATTGGCTCAGCTCCGGTTGTTGGAGCCATTTGAGGAGTGAACTAGCAGATGGAAGATGTTTCTCTCTGACTCTCCCTCTCTTTGCCTGTAAATCTAACTCCCATATAAATAGATCTTTAAAATAAGAAGTACAACTAGTACAATTGTAATGATGAATAAATATATAGCAAATCACAACAGATAAATAAAATTAATTTTTAAAAATCCAAATGGAAATTCTAAAAATGAAGTTAAATATCTCTAATGAATTTGCCTCAATGACAAATTTAACACTGTAGTAGAAAAAGATCAGTAAGCTTACAGACAGAAGTCTATCCAAACAGAAGCACGTAGAATTAAAGTATACACGCAGACACACCCAACCATTATCACCAACAAGAGGAACAACAAAACAAAGTCTAGTCACCAACAGAACGGTTTTGGGTTGTAGATGATATTTGTGAGGGGCGATAGATAACACAGGAAAAAAGAATCAAAAGGCATTTAAAGAAATAATGACCAAATGCTTTCCAAATTTGATTGCAGCTACCAATGCATAAATCCAAGAAGCTCAAAGAAGATTAATAAACAAATACCAAGAAAACCACACCTGGGCACATCAGAGTCAAATTGCAAAGATCCACATATAAAGAGGAAACTTTGAAGACACCTAAAGAGGATTAACAAGAAAAATAACTACGACCTTCGCAAGAGAAGTAATATAAGCTAGAATAAAATGGAAGGAAATATATAAAGTGTAAGAAAATAAAAACTTATCAACTTCAAAATTTATATTCAGCAATGTTCCCCTTCAAAGCTGAAAGGAAAACAAAGACATTTTTGTATAAGTGAAAACTGAGGATTTTTCGCCAGTAGACTTCCATATGACAAAAGTTACTTTTTTCATTTTAAAGAAACTCCACATAACTTCTGTGTTTGCTCTCACACTCAGGTGGAGCTTTCCAAGTCTGAGTGTGGGCCATGCCCAGTGATTGCCTCCAACGAGTAGAGTATGGACAAAGAGGAAAAGTGCCCCACAGTGGAGAAAGCTGGAAACATGACCATGGCCAGTGATGGAGGCTGGTGCTGTCAATCATAAGCCATGTCATTAGCATGCAGGCTCAATGCGACATGATGAGAATGGTGGTCCTCCCTCCTTCCTTCCCCCAATCTAACCATGAGAATAAGATTCCAAAATCCAAACTGATGGACTCCCTGCAAAATGGCCTACGTTACTCCAGAAAACTGTCCAGGTGATCAAAAACAAGGACTAAGAAACTGTCATAGATCAGACAAAGTTAAGATGACACTCTGTCTAAGCATGGATGAGATACTGGATGAGATACCTGGATGAGATACTAGAACAGTAAAAAAAAAAATGGCAACAGAAAAAAAAAGCTTTGAAGTTTAGCTATGGTAGCTTACCAGTGCTGTTTTTTAATTTATTACTAATTTGTCATAGAAGATAAAACATTAGCCAAAGGGGAAATTAGGTAACAGGTATACAGCAACCCTTTGAACTGTCTTTGTGACTTTTCTGAAAACCTAAACATATATAAATTTATACATATATATTACATTATTATATAAATGTGTGTATATATATATGTACTGCACACACACACACACACATTAGCAGACAGAAGGAGGGAGAGAAAGGGAGAGAAACATCTTGCCTTGCCTTGGTAATACTTACAGAGCATGGGTAAGAGAGGAAGAACTTCCCTACCTTTGCCCTGGTGACTTGGAGGTATGTTTATAATGGGTTTTTTAAGAGTAGATTTTGAATTTGTTTTAATTTACATGAATTGACAGGATCATCTCCACCAGTAGCCACTTCCCATCCTCCTCTCTGTCTGCCCAAAGGTGATAACTCAATAGTCTGCTCTACCTGTATAAATGGAAGCAGCATTGGGTATTCACTTAGATTTGCTGGAAGCAAGGTGGAAGGGAGCCTAGAGGAACACTGTCCTACACCCACGTGTGTGTATCTGTATGCATGTATTCATACAATCTGGTTCAAAACATGTATTCTGCTAAAGGATTACCTATAATACTTATGCATCAATACAGCAATTATTTTTCCTACCACCCTGATCCCCACTCGAATTCCAAAACCATCCTGAATAAGGGAAATGGCTCAGGAACAGGACTAATTTTTCCCTCTTCTAGTAGCCATGGAGATAACAATTTACATAGAACTTCTAAAAGTATGGCAATATTAGAATATAATCATGTACCAGCTATAAAACTTCTTTCCAAAGAACTTATAACCTACCATATCCTTAATTTGCACTTTTCCCATAAAATATTTAAAACTCCCTATTTCTAGAACACTCTTTCTGATCAAAGTGTTAGCTTCGGTAGCACTTAGAAAAAGACTAGAATGATTCAGATGACCTAGATGATGGGGCAATATTATCCAATAACATCTGCCTCTGACCAGCTCCTAGTGACAAGTGTGGACTTCAGAAATAACCTAGGTTTCAAATCGCCCACTGCTGCTTACAGTCTCTGACCATTGGCAAGTTCATACTATCTTTGTCTCCTATTATCCTTATTTGGAAGATATAAATAACTTCTTCCTACCTTCCATGCATGATTTGAGATTCTAATGAGTTTATAGATAAGAAAGTATTAGTAATCTTTTAAAGAATGTACAGTTTTGAGAGACCAGGGGACACCAATATGATGATGATGATGCTATTAACACTACGTACCTGGGCGGAGCATTGTCTCTGTTATTTGACGATCTGAAGTGTGTATTTGAATCTTCCCCCGTTTAAAAAGCATAGTTTTAGAGCCAGCTCCATAGCATAGTGGGTAAAGCTGCCGCCTGCAGTGCTGACATCCCAAATGGGCACCAGTTTGAGTCCCAGCTACTCCTCTTCTGAATCAGCTTTCTGCTATGGCCTGGGAAATCAATAGAAGATGGCCAAGTCCTTGGGCCCATGTAGGAAATCCAGAAGAACCTCCTGGCTCCTGGCTTTGGATTGGCACAGCTATAGCCATTGTGGCCATTTAGGGAATGAATCAGTGGATGGAAGTCATATCTTTCTCTCTCTGCCTCTGCCTCTCTGTAACTCTGCCTTTCAAATAAATAAATAAATCTTAAAAAATAAATAAATAAAAAGCATAGTTTCTCTGCTGGGGTGTTTCATGGTGTACTTCCTACTCCTATTGAAATAAATATAAATATAGTAAGAAACACTTAGCTGTGGGAGAAATTTACCACCTCTAAATTTATTTTCTGTGTTTTCTTCCAAATTGTTTTTCACTTACACTAAGACCTAATTTTGTTATCAGTGCTGCTGCCTAAGTATATTGATTTTGACTCCCCTCTGCTGTCTACTGAGATACAGCTCAAACAGATCAAGAGAAATGCAAACACAATTCCCCAAAGTGAAATCAACAAAACATTTGTAGCAGCAGAAATAAAGCTGGTGGGAGCAAAGGAGAGAAAATAAAACACACTTGAGGCAGGGATACAGTGAGTAGTCCCTCGTCAGCCCCGCCTTCATGGAGTGTTTGCTGGGTGGGAGATGCATGCAAATAAAAGTGTGTAGAGAGTGTTTAATAAACACGCATAAAACTAACAAATAAACTTCAAACTTAGAATATGCAAAATGGCTATTTGTATATCTAATCTTCTGAGACTAGGAATTAGAGGAGGAAGGGACTACTTTCTTACATTATAATTCAAAACGAAAAGAAATTATGGCTGGATCATTAGCTCAGGGATTTGAAGAAATTCTGTTTGTGTGGTTATTAATACTGTGGTTGATTTCTACCATACTATAGTTTGTGATTATTTTATTTTAATAAACCATGCAGCTTTGCAGATATTTGAAAATGGCCTCATAAGGAAGTGAATATGTTTGCCATTTTATCTTTCATTACTGTCCCTGAAAATAGTGACAGACCTGATTCACAAGGTCACCTAACACCCTCCTATCATTCTTTGTACCTTAAAATATTCCTTAAGTTTAATGTCTTTTATTCCATCTCACCGAAGGTATAAATGATAGTTCGCTGGGTCAGAGAAATGATGTTCCTATTATATTCTCTCATTAGACACTGACACCATAAACGGTAATGGCTTCTTCAGAACTATCAATGTATCTGGCATCTGTCTATATTGGGGAAGTCCTTAATCCCACGAATGGTTGTTAATAACTTAGACTTCCACTGAGCATTTTCCTCCCAATCTTAAAGTGATTCCTATATGGGAAGTGCTCATGCGTGCACTGCTGAGATGACACCCATTTCTAAAATGGAATTCACCAGCTGGACAGCTGCTGCTCTGTCAGAGCCCGGAGACAAACAGTGCATCTGACAGGAACTGAACTCGGCTCCTGAAATCTCTCATATGTGGTGCAGATTTAAACCAGGCACGGCAACAAATATCTCTTTATTTCTATAACTAGAAGCTGCCAAGTTTCTAAGCAAAGCAAAACTGGATATTCACCTTTTTTTTTTTTCTGGTTCATTTCTTAAGCCTGAGAGTGACAATTAAAGACATACTAGAATAAGAAATGAAGATTATTACCCAAAGCATCCAGAAATAGTGTCATCAAACAGTCAAAGGTGAGTGAGAGCTGAAAAACAAAGACAGAATTCGAAATTAGAGTCGTGTGCCAAATCAGGAAATTGTAGTCAACAATGGATTGCATGTGCAATGGTGGCCCCGTGAAGGTCCCATGATATTAAATCACCCAGTGACAATGTAGCCATCTTGGTGTGAGAAGCACACTCTACAATGTCCACAAGATGATGAAATCATATAATGATGCATTTCTCAGAACATGTCCCCTTCATTCAAGGATATCTGATTGTATAGGACAGAACCAAACACAGGAAGGACAGAGCAGACAAGATCCAAACCAGGAAGAGAAACTGTTCAGAAAGTCTTTAGTTCGCCAGATCATGACAAAGAGTTTAGGCTACCAGCCATGAACTAGAGAGCGTAGGAGTTGAGGGTTGTGTTGCCTGCTTGTACTGTGGTGCTTGGATATGACTGTGCATTATCAAGAGTAACAGGACTATCCAGTTTCATGAATAAAAACCAAAGAAGTAATAATTATTTTTCTAAACTTAGCATTGAATTGTGGAGAACTTACAGTGATTTCAGTGTTTCCTATCAGCCAACCCATATGTATTAGACCTAAATTCCCATTAAGTTAGTATGTATTAAATATTCTAGCCTCCTGCAGGAGTAAAGAGAAAATATCAGACTTCTGGTTAAAATCATATATATAAAATCATATATATATATATATATATATATATCACTGAGATTTGTGAACACATACGACAATTAACCCAGAACAATGCTCTTCCAAAAAAAAAAAAAATACTGAACTTGGAAGCAAAAGCTGAGTCCCAGTTTGTCCTTTCACAACTATGGGATTTTGGACTATGGTTTTGAGCCTGAACATTCTCATAGGAAAAATGGGAATAGGGGTGGGCATTGTAGTAGAGCGGGTTAAGCTGCCACTTTGGATGCCTGCATCCCATAGCAGAATGCCCAGGATTAGCCCTGCCTCCGCGTCCAATCTATCGTTCTGCTAATGTGCCTGGAAAGCAGTAAGTTATGACTCAAGTATTTGAGTCCCTGCCACCTACATGGGAGATCCAGATAGATGGAGTTTTGGCTCCTGGCTTTGGCCTGACTCAGCTCTGGCTGTTACAGGTACTTGAGGAGTGAACCCAGCAGATACAAGACCTCTCTCTCTCATTGTCTCTCTCCTCATTTCTGTTACTCTACCTGTCAAAGAAGTAAATAAGTAAAACTCTTTTTTAAAGTTCATGGGGAAATGAAATGAAAAAATTAAGAAAAGTGAAGATAGAAATGCCTAATTCAGACTGTATTGTTAAAGATCACATTATTTAATGTGTCTAAAATATCTGTGAAAAAAGTAAAGCACCATATGAATATGAAATTTGGAAGCATATTTCTTCACTTAACCTCAGATCACTAATCTAAATGGCCTTAAATATTATAAACAATTTAAAATATAATAGTATATATATTTAGTTAAGTTGTTTTGAATTATAGGGATATTTTTTCTTGAATAGACTTCTAATGGTGGGATCCTTTAATATTTATACATTCTTTTTGAAAGATTAAATTACTTAGATGTGCCACATAACATTTAAGAGATGAAGTACCCGTGAGAACTCTTGACCTTTAAAAGAATACTAATGAGAACATATCAAATATATAATGGTCTATTGTAAAAACTGATCTATCTTCATATCTGATTCATTCAGATGTTGATTGAAAAGGGGTCAAGATCAAGGGACATTATTCTGATTAACAATAGAAAGAGGTACTCAAAGATATTTTATTTAGAAAGCTCTAGGACAAAATTGTATAAACAAGGAAAATTTCCAACACTGAGAACTCTTAAATTATGGTGAACTTCCACTCACCTATTTAATTGCATTTCTTTTCATAACTCTTTTATGTTGAAGACTCTCCCTCCATTCAACATAACTTAATGGGGTTATGTCCTGAGGAGCAAGTACAGCTGAAGCAGTAACTTCATTAGTTGTGTGACTGTCCCTGTCAGAAATTCTGGCTCCAGACCAAGTCAAGATAAGTTTATCCTAGAAAATAAAGTTACAAATGAAACATTTTTGGTGAAGGGACTTGTGGCCAGAGTTGTTATGTATGAAAATGTGATAATGCATTATTGTTTTGAAGTTTTAAGGACCTATAAAACTCTTAATCAACTATATACCAAAACCAGATTTGAGATTGCTTTAGTGGATAAAGAAGAGGACCTTTCTTTTTCCTTTGCAAAAATACAGAGATAAGCAGAGACAAAGAATCTTTTCCCTACCCTTCTACACCCTAACCTTCTATCAACATTCACCTACCTGGTCAAATATATTATTATATCAGCCCTGGAAACTACATGAGAGCCAATTCTAAGGTACTTTTTTTTATAGCAAAGAAAAACCATATCGAGGATTGAAAATGTTTTACCTTGATAGATAATTTATTATGAATAGTTATTCTATCTTTCTCTGTTAGCTTATAATTATTTTCATATTTTCCATAGTACATTATTCTGAAAACAAGGAAGACATTATCTTGGTCACTTCAGACTGCTATAAAGGAATACACAGATTAGGTGGTTAAAATGACGTAAATTTATTTATCACAGTTCTGGAAGCCTGGGAAACCAAGAGCAAGTGCATGGTGAAATCAAGATTTAGTGCACGGTGAGGACCTTTGTCACTGGTTCCAGAGGGCAGTTGTCTTGCATCCGCACATAGCACATGACGCTAATCCCATCCTTGAGTCTACCCCCAGGATTTAATCCAACCTTAATTAACTTCCAAAGGCCCCATCTCCAAGTACAATACTTTCTAAATAAGAGTTTTAACATGTGGATGGGAGAGCAAAAATATGCTGTCATAACAGATATGTACTTCATACTTGCAAATCAAAAGATGGATCTTTACCCAACTGTTGACACCAAGACACTTGATGGAGCATGAGCAACAGGTGTAAACCAGGATTGTGCAAACATACAATCTCTCTAATAAGGTAGTTGTGGAGATTTCTACAAACAGAACCTGGTAAATATTGCTTAAGCAACTATGCAAGAATTTTTTGGCAATATATACTATAACAATGAATTCACTGACAAGGGCAAATATCACTTTTATTACTTATAAAGGGAGGGCTGGAAGATGGAAGACATTTGGGCTTTATTAAACACTCCTCCCAGTTTTTGGATAGATGGTGATAGATGCATGCCATGCAAGAACAGAAGTAAACACACACTCTCCATGAGCAGATGTGCCCATTGTAAGCAAGGAAGGAAAATGCCAGGATGATTGTAACAGGAAACATCGGTCCATCTCCAGCTCACACAGTTATTTCTAGTGAGGGTCAACCTTAGGGATATGCTTCCTATGCATCTCACCCCAGGACTCAAGCCAGTGGAGTAACTAATGCCTGAAATACTGCTATGGCCATGGTGAAGAGAGCTGATGAGACACACAGCGGTTGCCAAAAGCCTTCCCAGATGGAAGGGATACATATCAGCTCTGTTCACATTGACAAGAGGAAGCCATACATGCAAATATAAACTTCAGTAGGCAGGTAAGTTTAGTCCTACCATTTGCAAGGAATGGAACGTAAGCAGGATATTTGTGAAAATCCCTACTAACTCTCATGTTCTCTCATCTTGAAACTAAATATTTGGTTCATTCCAATTTCTTTACCTACAAGAAATAGAATAAACTGTTTCTCCAGGAAGGTAAAGCATCAAGTCAAAGAGTAGGATCTTTGGGTGAAAATGAAGTCTATGCATAATGGAGTAAAAAAAAAAAATATTCAAGTTCAGATGTGATTCTTTCTGCTCAGAAACCTGAATAGTACAAAAAAAAATATTTCCCAGGTCCACACCCCATCAGCACCATCATCACATATACCATATTAAATAACAGCATATAAGCAAATCAGCCTTAGCATCCCCACTGAGAAGAGGATGGGCAGGGGAGATGACAGAAATCTTGGGTCCCAGTTTCCTAACAATTCTCAGTCCCACTGGGCAGACATTGGATTGGCCTCCCACCCCGGCAAAGGGATTATTTCTTGATTAGACCTCAATTCTCACTCCTTGAAAAGACTCTACAGTCAAATAATTGCTGTGGTAATTGGCTCTGGCTGTTGGAAAGAATCTGTTTATTATATTTCTGGGTGCATCTGAACAGGATCTTAGAGAACCCCTCTCTTGGAGTATAGAGCTGCTTTCTGAGCCTACTTCCTCCTCATGCAGTTTTGGCTTCCAAGAGTCATGTTTTTGTTTCACAGCTTATCAGACAGTACAATTCTCAGAACAACGGCATGCTTTCTATTGTATTCCAGTGACAGCCACATGCCAACAGCCAAGACCCAGTTCTTTGAAGGATATGCCTCGTTCTTCTGCTTAAGGGGTGGAGGGGTCTTCAAAAGTTCATGGAAGGAGGCCAGCATTGTGGAATAGAGGGTACAGCTGCCACCTGTGATGCTGGCATCCCATATGGGCACTGGTTTGTATCTTTGACTGCTGTACTTCTGATGCAGCTCCCTGCTAATAGCCTGGGAAAAGAAGTGAAAGATGGTCCAGGTGTATTGGTCCCTGCCACCCATGTGGGAAACCTGGCTTTGGCTAGACCCAGTCCTGCTCATTGCAGCCATCTGAAGAGTGAACCAGCAGATGAAAGATCTCTCTCTCACTCGCTCGCTCTTTCTCTCTGTAACTCTCATTTTCAAAATTAATAAATAAATCTTTTTTTAAAAAAGTTCATGGAACATATGTATTATGAAGACAGTATGCACAGATTTCCAAATGGTTTTGTACCAAGGTAAACTTATCTCTTTTTTTTTTAAAGATTTATATTTATTCAAAAGTCAGACTTACACAGAGAGAGGAGAGGCAGAGAAAGAGAGAGAGAGGGAGAGAGAGAGAGAGAGAGAGAGAGAGGCCTTCCATCAGATAGAAAACTCCCCAATTGACCGCAACGGCCGGAGCTGCGCTGATCAAAAGCCAGGAACCAGGAGCTTCTTCCTGGTCTTCCATGCGGTTGCAGGGGCCCAAGGACTTGGGCTATCTTCTACTGCTTTCCCTGACCACAGCAGAAAACTGGATTGGAAGTGGAGCAGCCAGGTCTAGAACTGGCACCCGTATGGGATACCAGCGTTTCAGGCCAGGGCATTAACCCGCTGCGCCACAGCACCGACCCCAGTAAACTTATCTCTTGATTCCACTTGTCCACACATGTTTTCAATACCCTTGTATTAGTAACTACCTTTGAGTATATCAGGTTCTAGTATGAGACCCACACTTTTAGCCTCAATTCTTTGATCTGCATCATCTAACTGAAAACAATTACTGGGAACTGCATTTACCTTTATTCCCCTATTTTCACCATGCTTGTGATGACTAAAATCTTTGGTTTACTCCTTTAGGTTAAATTCTAACAGCCTGGGGCCAGCGCTGTGGCTTAGCGGGTAAAGCCACCGCCTGCAGTGCCAGCGTCCCATGTGAGCGCCAGTTCAAGACCTGGCTGCTCCACTTTTGATCTAGCTCTCTGCTATGGCCTGGGAAAGCAGTGGAGGATGGTTCAAGTCCTTGGACCCCTGCACCCATGTGGGAGACCCGGAAGAAGCTCCTGGCTTCAGATTGGCATGGCTCCGGCTGTTGGGGCCATCTGGGGGTGAATCAGTGGACTGAAGATCTCTCTCTTTCTCTCTGTCTCTCCTTCTTTCTCTCTGTGTAGCTCTGACTTTCAAATAAATAAATTAATCTTAAAAAAAAAAGAAATTCTAACAGCTTTTCAGCTTTTGTCGTTCAAGGAACTTCTCAATCTTGTATTTTGCCTTTAGAAAAATAACAATTACCTCTTCTAACTTTACAAGTTCCTCTTCTATTTTCATTCATTTTAAGAAAACTGTCAGTCTTTTCTGAGATTGCTTTTCCTTCCCAAATGCAGAAGATAGTAACCAACTAACAGTACTAATTTTTTTTCTTTCTAGGCTCTTAACAAAACCTGTAACTTCTCTGTATATACTATCTGCCTTTTGAGTTATTACAGCTGATTTTTTGGTCAAATATGGCTTACCATATTTCAGGCTCCAGTATTAGCTCTGTTACTCTCCATTTCCTAGTTTTCAAGGCAATGCTACAGAGTTTGTTTTTTATTATGACAGCACCCATTTCTAGAAACTGATTTCTGTATCACTGAAGATAGGCTACGATATTATACGCTACACAATCATCAAGTGCTTTGGGGGACTCTACTCATTGCCATCTACTTAATGGTCCAGGTCCCTGGGCAATCTCTACTTCATCCTAGTTGCAAGTTAGTCATTGGCCTAACCTCATGGGTACAGGGAAATTTAACCCTACAGTATTTGATGCAGGAAGAAACATACTTAAAAATATTATAGCTTCTTATACTCATGTTCTTACTCCAGCTATTGGAAGGGATTATGTATCTGCTCCCTGGGAAGAAGTGAAATTTGGAAGAATATGCAAATGGAGAGCCTTTCATAGGAAAAGAGGCCCTAGAACTTGGTGAAGAAACACTGTCTCCAAAACAATTCTACTACTACTTCTCTTAGCCCATAATTACTTAAATTTTTTAAAAAAATATATATGTATATATAGAGAGAATATATATATATATAGAGAGAGAGAATATGTATATGTATACACACACACGCACACACACAAACACTCCTACAAGTTAGCCCAATCCCCAAATGCTCACAATGGTCAAGGCCAACACCAGGGGCTGGAAACTTGATCTACATCTTCCATATGGGTGGCAGAAACACAATTACTTGAGCCATCATTTGTTGCCTCTCAAGGTCTGCATTAGCAGGAAGCTGAAACCAGAAGCCAGAGACAAGGACCAAAACCAGCTACTCCAATGTAGAACACAGGCATCTAAAATACCATCTTAACTGCTAAGCTAAAACTTGTCCTAGTCCACTCGTTTTAACCATTAAGCTCTTAGTGATACAGTCACTGTTCTCCAGAGAGACAAAACTGATAGACTAGACGGATGATAGATGATAGATGATAAATAACTCATGTGGAAAGATATTAATTAGGGTAATTGTCTTACTTGATTATGAAGCATGAAAAGTTCTACAAGGCCTTTTTGCAAGTTGGAGAACCAGAAAATTTGGTAGTGTAACAGCCCATGTCTAAAGGCTTCAGAACCTAAGAAACCAACAATAAACTTGTCAGTCTACAGTTACCTGCTATGGCTCCAGAATCCAAAGGCCAAAGAACCTGGAATTCTGACAAAGAGAGAAGAGCATCCTGGATCCATACTTTGTCTTTGCCTTTTTGCTCCAACTGGACTCCAGCCAATTGGATGATGCTTGCCCACCTTTAGAGAGGATCTTCCACACCCAGGCCAGCATCTCACATGCCATTCTCTTCTGGAAACTCCTATACAGACACATCTGGGTCAACTGAATCATTCTAAGCATGTACTTCCCCACCTCTTCTTTCCTGAGGAGAAGAGGGACGGGTTCAGTGTCTAAGGATGCACTGAGAATAATCATTGCTTTCCCAGGTACCTGCATATGTTTCAGTGCAGTCAGTGAACTCCCCAAATCAACCATCGCATGGTTAGCTAAAGATGTGGCTATTTCGCTCTGGGGAGATCAGTGCTTTCTTAGATCAGACCTGCTTCTAACTTTATTAAGCTGCCTCCCAATACAAAGGAAGTATGTGTCTTCTGGGTATTCTGGAGCCACTGGTGTGTAAGATATATTGTTTTCCCACAAGGCACCTAAATTGGCCACAAAAATACACTTATCAAATTAGCACTAGACCCAAAACTGAAAATTTAATCTGTCCTTTATTTAATATTCTCTAATTATATTCAGTTGTATTGATCAAAAAGTCTATTGTAGAAGAGAAAATTATTTCTAGTATCTTTTTTTTCTACTCAATATATTCAAATTTTAATTTCTCCTATTAGCACCATGGTTTTGTCAACCCAGTGACATATGTGTCCTTTCTAGTGACAAATTGTTAGTGTAATCATTAATATATAAATTCATTATATATTCATTAAATTCACTAAATTATATTAAATATATAATATATATTATCTATTCATTAAATATTGTTAGTGTAATCATTAATATATAAATTCATTAATATACCCATGTCCCATATTGAACCTCGGTTCGATTCCAGGCTCCAGTTCCTGCCTCCACCTTCCTGTTAATGCAAACCCTGAAAGGGATGATGATTCAAATAATAGGATGATTGTCTCTCAGGGGGAAGCTGGATTGAGTTCCCAGTTTCCAGTATTTCCCCCAGTGCAGCCCTGGCTCTTACGGGCACTTTAGGAGGTATCCAGTGGATAGTTCTATGACTATCTGTCTAGCCTGTCTCTGTCTCTCTTCTTACTAAATAAACATTTAAAAATTAAAGTAAATAAATATTGGTGGTTAATAGTCAATTTCTCACTTTAAGTCTCATGTACTTATTGCATACAGATCAAACTTGAGAACACATGGACAAACTATTTGATCACAAGGGTACAGTCTACAATACTCTGTTTTGTCCTAAATGGAGAAAGCAGCTTGAGGCTAAAGGTTTGTTTTATCTACTGAAGCCTGATATCAAAATTAAACAAATTTGAGAGAGGCAGAAGGCTAACTCCATTCATTAATCTCTTTATTTCCATACTTATCTACATTTTTTTCAATTCAATTTCATCAATACCTCCCATCTTTTTTTAAAAAAAAATTATTATATTTATTTGAAAGCCAGAGTTAGAGAGAGAAGGAGAGGCAGAGAGAGAGAGAGAGAGAGAGAGAGAGAGAGAGAGGTCTTCCATCCACTGGTTCACTCCCCAGATGGCCACAACAGCCGGAGCTGTGCCAATCCAAAGCCAGGAGGCAGGAGCTTCTTCCAAGTCTCCCACGTGGGTGCAGGGGCCCAAGGACTTGGGCCATCTTCTGCTGCTTTCCCAGGCCATAGCAAAGAGCTAGATTGGAATTGGAGTGGCCTGGTCTTGAACCGGCGCTCATATGGGATGCGGTCACTTCAGGCCAGGGCTTTAACCCGCTGCGCCACAGTGCCAGACCCAGCCTCCCAACTTCTTAATATTACTTATTTGCAAACAAGATAGAACACTTCAGTTGGCATGAGCAATTATTTTATTTCTTTTTTTACTCTTCTCTTTTCATATTTATTCCCTGAAAATAGATGGGTGCCTTTATAGATTTTTTGATTAGGAAACAAGGTGCCAGCATTGTGCAGCTTGCAATGCCAGCATCCCATGCCAATGCAGACTCATGTCCTAGCTGCTCCACTTCTTTTTTACCCCAGTGTGTGCAGGGGCCCAAGGAGCTGTGCCATCTTCCACTGCTATCTCAGGCCACAGCAGAGAGCTGGATCAGAAGAGGAGAAGCCAGGACTAGAACTGGCACCCATATGGGATGCCCATGCTTCAGGCCAGGGCTTTAACCTGCTGCACCACAGTGCCAGCTCCAAGGAAGTTTTTAAAAGAAAAATTCTTAGTTGAGAGTCAGAGACTGAGAGAAAGGGGTGAGGAGAGAGAGAGAGAGAGAGAGAGAGAGAGAGAGAGAGAGAGGCCTTGTCCACTGGTTCATTTTCCCAGATGCCCACAAAGGCCAGAACAAGGCTGATGCCAGGAGCCAGGTACTCAATTCAGGTCTCCCAAACGATTGACAGAAACCCAATGCTTGAGCCACCCCTGCTGCTTCCCAGAGTGCATTAAGAGGAGCCTAGTGTCAGGAGCTAGAAGTGGGTGTTGAACCCAGGCACTCTTATGTAAGATAAAGGTGTCTTCTCTAGTGTCTCAAACATGAAGCCACTACCTGTCCTGGGGTGTGTTCTTAGAGAGCTTCTCAGGAATGACAAACAGGCTGGCTGACCGTGACTGTGGCTTTACCCTTAATAAATTCTGGTGAAGAATAGAAAGGGGTCACATTGGAGATAGGTTTGTTTAGGTGTATTCTTTGACCATGCTCTTCTTGGGTCTTTTTATATGGTGGTGAAATATACATACCATAAAATTCACTACTTTACTTGTTTTCAAGTGTACATTCCAGTGACATCAAGTACATTCACAACTATTCATTTCCAGAACCCATTTCTTATTGGTTTGAAAACAAAGAGAGAAAGAAAAGAGATCTGCTAGTTCACCCCCTGAATGCCTACAACCGCTGAGGCCAGGCCAGACCAAAGCCAGGAAACTACAGCTCAATCTGGATCTCCCAGCTGGATGGGCAGGGACTCAAGTACGGGAGCCATCACCGGGTGCTTCCCAGGGTGCACGTTAGCAGGAAGCTGGATTGGAAGCTAAGCAGCTGGGACTCAAACCGGGCACTCCAATGTGGGATGTATGTGTCCCACATGGCTTCTAAACTGCTATGGCAAATACATGCTTTTATGATTCCCAGCAATTATACTCACTGAGCTGAGCAGAGTATATTATATTCAGCTCTGGCATTTTCAAACCTAATCTGTCTTGGATTTCAATAACAATTAACAGATTAATGATCATCTTCCTAACCATTGCCATCCAAGTTTATTCCATAAACAACAGAACTGGGTTTAGAATCCAGGTCACATGATCCTTCATCCGCTGGTCCCTCCGTGGCTCCTCCATCAGTTAAGCAATTGTTATGCTGTTTGCGAAGATGCTTTAAATTCAGTTGTGAGAGAAGAAATTCAAAGGCTTGACCCATTGCTTTAGTACCTGAATCACTTTTTAAGGCAAATAGTCTAAAATGAGAAGACTATTGAGGAGCGATGGAAAGACAAGCTACTTTTATCATTTTGTCTCCTGACTTTTGTCCAAGAAAGGTAAATATATTTAAATAATGAATAGAAGAGAAAATATAATTTCAGGAAGAATTATGAGGCACTTTAAATGGAAAGCTATGTATAACAATGAGCTATTTTGTCCACTCTCCTTTTAATTTTTTTTTTACTTGTCCATTGCTTCTTAGTGTCTTTCTGTGAGCACACTGCTGCTAAATCCAGATGTGCTCATCTTCACCTCATGCACCAGTGCTGAAGTCTTTGCTATATTTAGCCCTAACAGAGCAGGCATATCTTCCCTGTGTTTCATGACTCCATTTTGGCTTTTATTGCTTCTAATATCTGTTCTCATTCAGATTCACTGAGCTCTAGGACTTCATGATATTCTGAATAAAACGAGAAAGATTCATTTCTTAAATCTATTGTGAATAAAGGAAAGACAAATTAATTCAAATTAATGAGTTTAATGCAAATATGAACATGTAACTCTGTACCACTTTAAAATAGAGTCATCTTTTTAAAATGCACAGATAGTAAAGGAGAGCCTTCCTGGTTATACAGTTCCATGAATTTGTACACACTTGATTTACAAAACCACGCTAGACAGGAGACACAGCATTGCCAACTCCACAGAGAATTCATTGTCCTCATCCTGGGCACCCTCAGCCTCCAAGTTTTACCTTTGGCAACAACCGACTTGCTCTCTCTTCTGTATTTCACCTGTTTTCCCATAGTTTGCTTATTCATTTCCTGTATTTTGCCTATTCCTGAATGTATATAGGCTTATTTTTTATAAAAATATA
Source organism: Oryctolagus cuniculus (assembly GCF_964237555.1). Lineage (NCBI taxonomy): Eukaryota > Metazoa > Chordata > Mammalia > Lagomorpha > Leporidae > Oryctolagus > Oryctolagus cuniculus. The sequence continues at coordinate 84,280,205 of NC_091433.1, read as the reverse complement.
GTATTTTAAATTAGCAAAGCTTTTATCTTATTTCATAATAAAGATAAAATCTTTTATAAAATTTCATCAAGAGATGTATACTACATATGACTCAATAGTGAACAGATGACCATTTGTGGCCAGATACTAAATCTAGTTCCTTTGCTTCCTCTCTTTACATCAAATTAAAAGAACTGCATAATCATGAGACATTACAATAGAAAAAAGCTTTTGACTTTCCTACCAATAATTCCAAATATTTGGTTTGAAATGTCCCTTGAATTTTGATGTAATTTTTCTACTAAGTCTATTTTGCACCCTGTCAAATAGCAAAATCACAAGCATTTGCTTTCCAAAGGTGGAATTTTGAATGTTGAAAGGAAACTGTAAAGATATATTGCTATTATACTGTGGGGATATATATCCCTTTATCTGCATCTATCTATCTATTTATCTATGCATAGCTTTTCTAATGATGAAACAAAACCATCAAAAAATTCTCAATTGCTTTAATAATTTTGTCATCATGAATCCTTACACTACTTCAAAATTAATTAAGAATTTGTTTTATTTTGCCAGTGAAGTGATATATTCAAATAATCTTACCACTTGAACAAGTTATCTGAAATGAAGCTATTTTTTATTGCCCTATCAGAATTCACATTAAATACTTTTATCTCCCTTGAATGTTTAAACTCACATGTAACCATCAATTCCTAGATGGTCATTTGCAGCAAAACTGTCAAATATTTCTTTAAACAATGTAATTAAAGCACTAACTCTTCAAGGGCTAAGAATAGAACCTATTTACAATGATTGGTGTCTGTGTCCACATGGAATAAAAACAAGGAGTGTTTCATTGTGACTAGAGCAGGGTTTATTCTTTCAGATTTGGTTGTTTGACAGGCACAGTGACAGAGGAGGGGGAGAGAGAGGAGGAAAGACGAGAGAGAGAGAGAGAGAGAGAGAGAGAGAGAGAGAGAGAATGTCTTCCACCTGCTGGTTCACTCTCCAAATGGCCACAACAGCTAGGGCTGAGTCAGGCTGAAGCCAGGAGCCCGGAACTCCAGCATGGTCTCCTACATGGGTAGCAGCAGCCTAAGTAGTTGAGCCATCCTCTGCTGCCTTCCCAGTTACATGAGCAGGAAGCTGGATTAAAAGCAGAGCAGCTCATCTAAACCAGCACTCTGATATGGGATGACTGTGTCCCAAGTGCTGGAGTAAACTGTTGAGCCCCAGTGTTAGTCCCGAGCAGTTTATTCTTGAAGCAGTGTATACATCACATATGGAACAGATGAACCGCCAGTGCTGAGCCCAGTGGACAGGTAGGTGGTAGTCTACACCATGTTTTAAGAAATCATCATGGAGTAACCAAAAATAGTTCCCCTAGAGCTTGTTCTGTAAATGGTGGAAACACCAAAGTTGTTGTGCAATTCTCTCCAGCATTCGAATCATTCAAGGCATCACAGTAGATTTATCTTTTGTACTTTAGATATTTTATTCAAATATAAGGTCAATGTTCTACTCTACCAGCACAAGTACACATACTAGTAATTGCGTTTCTATACTATATGGCATTGCTATTGTGTAATATCCATTATTGTCACTTGTAATGGCATTTTAGGGATAAGGTTCAGTGCATAATGTTACTTAGTAACTTTCAGCTACAATTAACAATCTTGGCTGTTTCAATGGGAGTTAAATCTCATTTTAGTAAGGAAAAGAGAAGTTTGGAATGATACTTCAATGGCATCAACTTTTACTTGGAAGCACTACTTTGCCTTTTTTTTTTTTTTTTTTTTTTTTTTTTTTTTTACAAGCAGAGTGGACAGTGAGAGAGAGAGACAGAGAGAAAGGTCTTCCTTTGCTGTTGGTTCACCCTCCAATGGCCGCCGCGGCCACCGTGCTGCAGCCGGCACATCGCGCTGATCCAAAGCCAGGAGCCAGGTGCTTCTCCTGGTCTCCCATGCGGGTGCAGGGCCCAAGCACTATGGGCCATCCTCCACTGCACTCCCTGGCCACAGCAGAGAGCTGACCTGAAAGAGGGACAACTGGGACAGAATCCGGCGCCCTGACCAGGACTAGAACCCGATGTGCTGGCGCCACAAGTGGAGGATTAGCCTATTGAGCTGCTGGGCTGGCCTACTTTGCATTTGTTAAAGAAAAACTCCTTTGGATTACAAGAGAGATTGTTTTGCTTTGTTTGAAAATAATATGAAAGAGTTATGAAATTTTATGCTACTGTTTGACAAAATTTCAGGCTGAATTTATAAATATTTATTTTTATTTCTTTGTTTCTCTTTCCCAGTCACACATCATACATATTTGTCTTAACACTAAAAAAAATTATACCCATACACACCCATAATAGTATTGGGCTTTTCTTCAATATACATTTTAATGGTATGTTGGGAGTTACAATGTTTTCATTAAAATTACTATTTTATTATCTTTATAATTCCATAATACATTGATTTATTTGTATGACTTGAAAACAGTAGAAACACAAAAGTGGAACACTGGGAGACAGAGCCAAGATAGGGGCTATGTAAGAAGTTCCAGTGACCACCTCTGTGTAAAGACAACAAGGTAAATGGCTACACACACCAAGTCACCTTCGAAGAAACCACAGATGCCCGGTGCATGGTGGCTCTGGAATTTCCTTATTATTAGGCAGGTACCTGTGCTCTGGTGAGACACCTGTTTTACCGTGTAGAACCACCAGCTCTCATCAGCGTGGTGTTCATATGCCAGATTGCACAGGGTCTAGTGACTGTGAGAACCAGATGTGACCTACCTAGAACCTGCCTGAGTCGCTGAAGGATTGCCTCTATTCCCTCTTTCAACCTTGGGCATAAGGCAAGAAATCACAGGACTATTTTTGAACTCAGTGACAGACTGATAAAACCCAGCACTGAGTAGATTCTAATCAAGCCTGTTCCTCTAGCTAGGGGCTGTAGGCAGAGCTTCTGGAACTGCTTTAGTGCCCGGTGGAGCTCTGTGGTCCTGGTTGAGCAGCGTATACCCCCATCATAATCACCAGTGACTGATAGGTAAAGCTTTGAACAGTAAACTCACCTCACCAGCAGAGAGACCACAGTCCACCTCAGCAACAGACAGACTGTTTAGAATTTCTAGAAACTCAGCCACAAATGAAACCAAATTACTGAAACTAATCCTTCAAAATGCAGATGGCTCCATACTCCAACAAGTGTGAGGAACTTCCATGAAAGAATGATTTCACATACAGAGAAAAGTGAAGTGCCAGAAGTCAATCGTCTAGGAATTTAAATTTCCAAATGCATGAATGAAGAGTTCAAAATAACTGTTTTAAGAAAATTCAATGAAATTGAAAAGAGCATGAAGAAACAATTCATTATTCTAACACAGAGATTCAAACACAGGCTGTTTAAAATACAAGGCTACAAGAGAAAAGAAGAACCAAGAGGAATGAAGGAAGTTTACGACAATTATGGAATAGCATGAAAAGACTAAATATTCTAGTTTTTGTAATTCAAAGGGGACTTGAGAATTTCAACTGGATAGAAAACACATTCAAAAAGGTAATGACACAAAACTCCTGAAACCTAGAGAAAGAGACACTGCTAAGGAAGGCCAAAGGTCACCACTCGGATTCAGCTCAGTCAAGTCTACTCCTAGACAGATGACGATAAAGCTTTGCAGGGTTGGAGATAAAGAGGGTACCCACAACTGTGAGGGAAAATGATCAAATAACCCACAAAGGGTTTCTAATTTACCTGCCTGCAGATTTAGCAGAAAGCTTAGAGGCCAAGAGGATGTGGGATGAGACTCTACAGTCCTGAAAGAAAAAGATTGCCAGCCAAGAGTATTGTTTCCAGCAAAGCTATCCTTCAGACTTGAGAGAGAAATAATGACATTCCCTGGGAAATAAAAGCTAAAGAGAATTTATCACCATCAAATCTGTTATAAGAAATGCTAAAGAGAATTCTTTAATATCAAAAGAGAAGGTATTAAGTAAGAAGAAAATATTAGAAGGCAGAAACTTCACTTGTAAGAGTATATACAATATAATATTACTTGCAATAAAACTAGGAGCCAATAAAGAAAACGCTCTAAACTTCACAAATATGTGGAAATTAAACAACTCACCCCTGAACAAACATACAGAAGAATGAAACTAGACACATCTCTCTCACCACTTATAAAAGTCAGCTCAAAATGGATTAAATGTCAGTATTAAACCTTGAGACTACTAGAAGAAAATATAGGGAAAATAGTTCCAGACATTAGAATGGGTAAGGATTTTCTGGATCAGACCCTAAATGCACAGGCGATAATAGCAAATTAACATTATCTTCATCCTACTGACAACAGAACCCTAGAACTCATTATTCCTGTCTACCTTTAACTTGGTATCTATCATCTACTTGTTAATTTGTTGTAAAAAAACAAGCTACAAGATAATTTCTGTCTGTTTTCACTATAAAGAAATGTAAATGCCTGAAAGAACAAACATCTTTACCACAACTGGACATTACATAATATATACATGCGATGAGGAATCATGCAATACTCTGTAAATATGCATAATTTGCAAATATCTACCAAATTTTTCATCAAAATATCAAAAGCAACGGACAATGAGCAAAACTGTGATATTTAACAAGTATTCACGGTGCAAGTTAATTGGATTTTTCTGGCTGAGATGAAGAAATCTTACAGACTGTGAGCCGAGTGTCCTGGTTATCTGTTGTAACAAAATGTCCCAAATACTTCATAAAATTCCTCTCGGTCTTTACAGTTTTGTGGGTCAGATATCAATAAGGGCTGGAGAATTCTGTGCGATGTCCTGTGCGATGTTGACAGAGTCCCCTCAATTTTCATCTGACAGGTAGTCCACAGACAACTTACTCTTCTGTCTGTGACCTGTGGGGAGATGACTGGAAGGCTTGCCCAGCTGGGACTGTCTGTTAGCAGGGTTGTAAGTGGCAGTCTCAGGGGAATCAGTATTACAGAAAGATGAGTCAGGGCCCCAAAATGGAGCATGCTTAGAGAGAAGATGTGAACACCAATGGACCCCTGGGACCTCTGTGGAAACTAGCTAGTGTCACTGTAATAGAGGTAAGGAGGTAGCCAGCAAGGAGGAGCTGAGGTCTCCACTCTCTACCCTCATAAACCCACCTCCACTACAGCCCCACCTGCATTACCCAAACCTTTCGATACAGTTGGAAACCACAGCTTTCGTGGTTTCACACTTAGAACCAATGTCCTCCAGCAAAACCCCAGAGTATCTATTGGATGTGTCTCAGTGAAGACGTTTTGCTCAATATAAAGTCATTATAATAAAATTACCAGGACCAGTGCTGTGGCACAGCAGGTTAAAGCCCTGTTCTGCAGTGTTCATTCATTTGGTAGTGGGTAAAGCCACTGCCTGTGGCAGCATCCCATATGAGCGCCGGTCTAAGCTGCTCCACTTCCAATCCAACTCTCTGCTTTGGCCTGGGAAAGCACTGGAAAATGGCCCAAGTCCTTGGACCTCTGCACCTGTATGGGAGACCAGAGAAGAAGCTCCTGGCTCCTGGCTTCGCATTGGCACAGTTCCAGCCATTGCTGCCATCTGGAGAATGAACCAGCAGATGGAAGACCTCTCTCTCTCTCTCTCTCTCTCTCTCTCTCTCTCTGCCTCTGCCTCTACCTCTCTGTAACTCTGCCTTTCAAATAAATAAATAAATTTTTTTAAAAAATTAGCATGGCTGGCACATCTATACCATCTTACATCTGATGCCATGACACTTCTGAATTTTCCACAAAAGGACAAAGAAATCAGTAGCATTTCACCCCCTTTGGATAAAAAAGTAAACTCTACCCAAGACTCCACTTTCTGCTCCTCCAATTCATAAAAGGGAAAGCACCAAACTTCACTGAGGGCAGGCTTCTCTTGAGTGTGCCCACAACCCTTCCTGAGTTTGTACTTTCACTTCGGATGTAAATAAATCCTGTTTCTGTGCTGAATTTTACCTACATCTTGTCTTTGAATTCCTTCATTAACAACAAGGAGCTGAACTGAGTCAACCCATGACGTCCAGAGCCTGGAGCAGGACTTGGAAGCCCGCCCAGACATCATCCAGTGAGTCTTTCTGTTCACTCTTGCCTCTCTTGTGCTTCACTGTTTTGTTTTCACTCTCTCCTTTCTCTCCTTCCTTCTCCATTCTCTCTTTTGTTTTCTTCTTCATTCCAACCCACTACCTACTTATTACTCCTAACCAAACTGTGTCTGCTCTCTCTAGCAACTGTAGGAGGTGGGAAGTCCAAGAGCTGGCTCCGTGCAGACCAGCCACCTTTGAGTCCTTGATGCTGAAGATTTATGAGTGGTCGGGTCTTTCTCCCATGGATTGCAGTGCTTGGAGGATTTCCTTGTTTCTATCTCTGTCTTATCATGGACTCTTTACATTGCCTAACCTGTTTTTCTCTCACACCTTCTACACTTTCAGCCTTTTGTCCTCTTAGGACAAGTGCCCTATCATATCTTTTGTCACCCTGACCAATGAGTTGTTTAGTCCCTGGGATGTAGCCCTCTGCCTATGTATGGGAAATAGATTCTTTCATCTCTGACCCCTGAAAACCTTTTTTCTCATAGTAAACTCTTAGTCCATCCTCACATTCCTGGTTCCAAACCCTATGGGACTACAATAAGCTGCTATTTACTCTGTGGCTCTGTTTGCTTTTGTATTTGTGGCAATGTTATCATCCCCTATATCTATGACAATGTCCAAAACAAGAGTTCTGTATGTGATACTGGGACATGACTGATTGGAGCTCTAAGGAATACTCCACTGATGAGTTTCTTTGTATTCTTCAAATGAGGGCCATTTACACCCACTTCTATTGATAACTTGCAGGTTTATTTTAGCAGTCATATCAAACTCTTACAGTTTGGATCTGAAGCACCAAGCATTCTACCACTTTGTTAAAATATTAAAAATAAGGCCAAAAATCTCTTGTGACCAGATTCATACCTTTGCTAATGCTCCAAGAGCCACAGAAAACTGGGAAAATGAGTGAGTCTGAGTATGTTCAGCCACCATGGGTCGTATTCAGAATTTGAGATTCCATGCATGAACTCTTCCACAAAGGGCCCCTGGGGTTACATGGTCTAATGACAGGGCACTCTTACAGCCATGGCCCACTCTTCTCTATATATTCTTTTTTTCTTTTCTTTCCCTAGGTGATGAAGAAGCTCTTTTAATCAGGTAATTCTCCATCTATCCCCATGGACACATCCCTGGGTTGGCTCATTAAAAAATAGGAAAACCAGGGCCAGCATTGTGGTGTAGCAGATAAAGCCACCGCCTGTGATGTCAGCATCCTATAGGGGCACTGGTTTGAGTCCCGGCAATTCCACTTCCAGTCCAGCTCTGTACTACTGGGTCTGGGAAAGCAACAGAAGATGGTCCATGTACTTGGAGCCCTGTACCCACTTGAGAGACCTGGATGAGGCTCCTGGCTCCTGGTTTTGGCCTGGCCCAACCTGGCCATTGCAACCATTTGGGGAGTGAGCCAGAGGATGGAAGATTCTCTCTCTCTTTCTCTCTCTCTCTCTCTCTCTCACACACACACACACACAATCTCTCTGTCACTCCCTTTATCTTTCTGTAACTTGGTCTTTGAAATAAATAAAATGAATCTAAAAAATTTGGGGAACTCTTGGATGTGACATTCCAAATAAGTGAAAACTTGGCATTGTTTTGCAACATTCTTTGAGATATCTGCTATATAATGGAGCTATATGACCATCAAAGGAGACCCTTAACTTTAATATTATTATTATTATTATTATTATTAAATTTGACAGGTAGAATTACAGACAGTGAGAGACAGAGACAGAGAGAAAGGTCTTCCTTGCATTGGTTCACTCCCCAAATGGCCGCTACGGCCGGTATGCTGCGCTGATCCGAAGCCAGGAGCCAGGTGCTTCTTCCTGGTCTCTCATGCAGGTGCAGGGCCCAAGCACTTGGCCATCTCCATTGCCTTCCCGGGCCACAGCAGAGAGCTGGACTGGAAGAGGAGCAACCGGGACTAGAACCCGGCACCCATATGGGATGCCGGTGCCACAGGCGGAGGATTAACCAGTGAGCCACAGCAGCGGCCTAATATTATTTTTCAACTTGATGTCTTCTTGGTGTAAGAGACAGCAAAAATGGTCAATGTTTTCCAAAGCAGCACTCTTTAAGGAAACTGTAGGCTCTATTATGGCCAAACCTTCCTAGAGACACCAGATTCAGAAAGCACCATAGACAGTGAATGATCCACTAGTGAGCCCTCCTTCACTACTCAGAGCTCACCTACCTTGAGCTCACTTTGTCCCATCCCCAAAACCATCGCCTGGGGGCACTGAGTCCCCCATTATCCCTAGGCTTCATTACTCCTTCACTTCCTTTTGGCCCACTACCTTTACTCTCCCTGCACTAGAAACTAGCACTGTTGGAGTCACTTGCAGTGGGGCCTGCTAACATATGGGTAAAAGTAACATTTGTCCTCTTAGAGAGGTGGCTAACAGAGTTACTGTGACTTTTAGAGTTTGTTCCTGTTTTTCTGTGGCTGACTTCAATCAATGTAAAAAAAGTACAGTTGGGGAGGTTTTCTGGAGACTGTGCTGAATTTACTGAGGAATTCCAGGCCCTAACTGTGGTCTTCAAATTGGCCTGGAATAACCTAGATATTGTCTTGTTCAGTTGTTGCACCTTTGAAGAAAAACTGCAAATGTGGGCCAAAGACCCCTCTCACACTGACTCCTTAGCAGCTCAGTAGCACAACCAATGTGCTGAGGGAGCCACAGCAGTTCTGCAAACAGACCCTAATAGAAATGATCAAAAAAGTCTTGAGATTGCATAGTGCTGAGACCATATGTTGACCTGTTTGGTGGATGAGATGAAAACATGTATTATCGTCCCTATAAATTAGGACAAAGTTAGAGAAGTCACACAACACAAGGAAGGGAATCCAGGCTTATACCAGGGATGGTTCCTCAATGTCTTAAATTGATACAGTAACACAGACATTAAGGACCCTTAAGGACATGTCTTAATCAGTACACATTCCATTATTCAGCCACTTCCAGATATTAGGAGGGAACTCCAGAAACTGGAAATGGACACAAAAATCCCATGAACTAGATGATTTATTTAACATTGAGGTGTTTAATAGTAGAGAGAATATTGAAGAGGAGAGGGGGCTCTAGTGTAGGAAACAATAATCCATTAACAGGTTCACAAGAGAGCAATCACTGTAATGAGTGAACTGTGACCTAAGTGTCAATACAGAGGATGTCCAATCATGGGTGGAAAGCCCAACAGAGAATTTTTCAGAAGTAGTAAGCTGGAACATCTTTGCAAGGAATGACAATACCTGCAAAGTCCACCTAGACCATGTCCCTGACAATCTGGTAATAGTGTTTCAGACGGATAGGACTTAGGAATTTAGGTAATTCCCACAATTTATATGACCATCACATTCCTGGATGTCACAGGTAAGATTATCAATTTTTTAACCAATACAGGAACCACTTACTTCTATATTGTGTGACCTCCAGCCCTCAAACAGGTGTCTCATCATGAGAGTTGACAGAAAGTTCCACTTTGCCTCTGCTTTGCTAGGTAGAAGACATCCTCATCTATCACCAGTTCTTACGATGCTGGGATATCTGACTCCTTTACTTGGCAGGGAGTTGCTCTCCTCCCTGGTCACTTGTCTCCAAATTCAATCGTTTCATGTAAAAACTGTGTCATGCAGAGATTCCAGCTAACCTCAATGACTGGTGGCAAACCTCTTGCTTTAAACAGGAGCAATGCCTCAACACAGCATGAAGAAGTTACAGACAATGGACCTTCCTTCCTCAAGCTCTAATAAAGATTAAGTTACTGAAATCTCTGAGGGAGGTGGGAAGATGTGGTAGGTAAGGAGGTATCTAGCAAGGGGGAACTGAGGTTGCCAGCCTTTCCCTGCAGTCCCACCTGCACTGAATCCTGCCTATGCCACCAACACCCTCCCTCTTTTCTTAATGCAAAATACTAAAATGTTCATAGGGCAGCACTTAGAACCACTGACAACGAAAAGTGACCAGTATGTCTGCCTGCTGCATCTTGCAATGAACTTTAGTGGATTATAAGGTCATTGTAAAATTACCACGCCTGACACACCTACTTCCCTTCATGTACCTGATACCATGACATTTCTGGATTTTCCAAAAAATAAAAAAAGAGAATGGTAAAGAATTGGGCACAACTCTATTCTCTTTAGATAGACAATTATGCTATGTCCCAGACACCATCTCATATGCCTTCAGTTCATATTAGAGGGCAGTTCCAAACCTTGTTGACTGAAGGTCTCTCTTGAGTTTGTCTACACACTATCCTAAGTGTGTATGTTTATTCTGAATGCTAATAACCCTTGCTTCTCTGCTGACCATTACCTTCACCTCATTCTTAAATTATTTGTTGTATGAGAGACAATAACCTGAACTGAGTCACCCCACATTATCATTTTCCTGTTCTGTTGGTCAAAGTATTCCCTCAGATCAGTTTATTGCCTACTGTGTATTTGTCATTCCAAATTTCATTAATGTATGTTTTTTCACAAATTTGGTCACATCTGAATAATATCTACATTAATGTTTGTAATCAGGTTATACCCTTCAAAACTTAAATGAACTTCGCCTTGCCCTGTGATGTGATTTCTTTTTAAATCAAAAGCATGATTATTATTAAAATAATGGACTCCCTTTTTAAGATTTTTTTATTTATTTATTTGAAAGTCAGAGTTACACACAGAGAGAAGGGGAGACAGAAAGAGAGAGAGGTCTTCCATCTGCTGGCTCATTCCCCAATTGTCTGCAATGGCTGGAGTTGCATCGATCCAATGCCAGAAGCTGGGAACTTCCTCCAGGTCTCCCCATGCAGGTATAGGGGCCCAAGGGCTTGGACCATTTTTCTACTTTCCAGGCCATAGCGGAGAGCTGGATTGGAAATGGAGCAGCCAGGACTTGAACTGGCACCCATACAGGATGCTGCCACTGCAGGTGGAGGCTTCACCCACTACCAAAATAATGCACTCTCTCTCTAGACACACACACACACACACACACACACAAAGAGTTCATTTTTCCACAAGAAAAAGGAATTATCTCCTATACCCACAGAGTCACAGAGTCACACATACAACACTCTGGGAAGTGCTGGTCTAGTGTTTTGACAGGCAGAGTAGAGAGTGAGAGAGAGAGAGAAACAGAGAGAAAGGTCTTCCTTTCTGTTGGTTCACCCCCCAAATGGCTGCTACAGCCTGCGCACTGCACTGATCCAAAGCCAGGAGCCAGGTACTTCCTCCTGGTCTCCCATGAGGGTGCAGGGCCCAAGCACTTGGGCCATCCTCCACTGTACTCCCGGGCCACAGCAGAGAGCTGGCCTGGAAGAGGGACAACAGGGACAGAATCCAACGCCCGACCGGGACTAGAACCCGGTGTGCCGGCACCACAAGGCGGAGGATTAGCCTAGTGAGCCGCGGCGCCGGCCGAGAATAAGATTCCAAAATCCAAATTGATGGACTCCCTGCAAAATGGCCTACATTACTCCAGAAAACTGTCCAGGTGATCAAAAACAAGGACTAAGAAACTGTCATAGATCAGACTAGAACCCGGAGTGCCGGCACCGCAGGCGAAGGATTAGCCAAGTGAGCCATGGCGTCGGCCAACACGTGTTATTAATATACCATTATCACTCATGTCCCAAATGCACTTATGTATAAAGCACAACCAGATGCTTCCTTGTTTTGGAGATCTTGTCACTCTTGTAACTATAGCTGGCAAAAAAGCATATACATGTGTTGCCAAAAGTTTTTTTTTCAGAACTATTTCTGAAATACTTCATTTTGAATAACTGCATAATATTTATGTATGCATGTATAGCAAACTCAAGCTACTAATAAAATTCAACCAGTCACTAACATTTTCATAGTCCTTGAAGTGCAAAAACACAAACATTCTTACTGATATATCTTACTGATACAGGAAACAAATTGAAATGGAATGATTAAAAAAAGCTCTTGATTGTTTGCTGTATTTTGTTTTGTCTTCATCACTCATTTATCACTCCACCCATCTAGATGTGATAAAAATATTCAGTTGCACCACGTAGAATCAACATAGAACCTGTAACTGTCTTTGTTTTGGACTACTAGTGTTCTTCACAAGTAAGTTCACTTATGCCATTTTTGTATAAGAGTTAGCCCTATAATGGTACTTTGCATGCATACAGAATATCAAGGAAAAAATTAGCAGCAACAATCTACCCTCTTTCTCTTTCTACTTTCTCTGCTTCAAGTGTAGTAAATTTATGTTGACATAGAATTTGATATATATTGCTTCTATTGCTAGATGGATTAACTTGAATGAGTAATTTAGTTTGTTTAAATACCAGAGTCCTTTTTTAATAACAACACATAATTCAATAGGTTGCTGGATTACTTGGAATAAATGTACTTAATTTCCTAATCTTAATATATGTTATTTCTTCCCCCATCCCTTTGCACTAAATTTTGCTCTGAGTCAAGTATCTGATTCAACTAATTCACACTGTATGTAAATGACAGAAAAAAACTTAATAGTGCTCCAGTTTTGAGAGATATATATGTATACAATAACCTATAATAAATTTCCCCAATTTAAAGGACTATTTCTTCAGTTATCTAATCTCAGGCATTTGGGAGTTGATGAAAAAAATGTAATTTGACATAGAATGATCCATGCATTTAATAAATTACATTTTGTAGACCAAAACCTGCCCTGTGTACATTTACTAGTGAACCAATGTTGTGTTAGCATATTTATGCTACCACTACAGCAAACCTGGAACTGCTCTGAGAAGGTGTTAGCATCACTTTGTGTTTGTGGATCAGTAGGGGTGAAAAAACAAAGGCTGCACCAACCTGGCATGCCCTGGCCCAGAGGGCTTTCTCTGACTTGATTTTAGACTGAGTAGAATGAAGGGGTATCCGCATCATCTTGCTCATTCAGAGACACACTTTGTTTCCATCCTTCAGAAATTTAAGCTATTTTTTAGACTTTTGTTGGTTGACAAATGATTAATAAAGCCCACTTTTTTTTTTTATCAAAATGCACTGTTCTAGGTAGCAGTCTCTTTGTGGGAGTTAATGGAAATAAATATTTACATGGGAAATACCTGATTCCCAACAATAAACAATATTCATGAGCTACCTATATCCAGAAATGTTTTGCCTGTAACATGTAAATTTAAAGTAGCAATTGAACAATCTGAACCAAGTATGTTGCCTACATGTGTAATTGAGATGTTGCCCATCAAGTCCCTACATCCGAAGAATAGTTTTCCTATGAATCCTTATGTTACTTTGCTTATGGCCACCATACATTTTCTTTGAAATTGTTTTATTAATAACATTTATTAAATGATTTCCTGGTAGTGTGCAGACACACTGAGGTCTGGGTGTATTTCTCTCATTATTATGTCTCCAAATCGTAAAAGTTAATACATTATTGAGTTAAAGAATATCAAAGCTAAATTAATTGTATGCTCTTATAGGGTAGTGTGGTTGATGGTATTTCCAAAATTATATTTTAACTGCCCCAGGCTAGCAGACTAGAATGATCTAAGAAACTAAAACAATGCTTTTGAGTGTAGGGAAAGAAAGAGATACAGGTCCAATTTTTTCTAGAAAAGCTCACTGCAATCCAACTTTAGCCAAGCATGAAACACATACTGAATCCAGTAGACTGAATGTTTATGAATTTGGTTCGACAGAGATTATAAGAAAGATGTGTTGTTCCCAAAGATTTCTAAGAACAAGAGAGCAAAGCAAAGGAACAACTCTTTCTCTTGGGAGAGACTGAAATGAAAGTGTTTGCTGTTTCAAAAATGTCCTCCTCACCTATTGAAATACTAAAATGTGTCAAAATGTTTTCAGAACTCTTTTTCAAATTAGAAAATTTCAAATAGTAGTCATTTTTAAAGAAAGGGTTTCCTTTTCCAGGACAATAAATGTTTGAGTCTCCTTTTCTCCCCCCTTTTCATAAAGAATTTTGAAATAGAGCCTTTGTTATTTGGCAAATCGCTACTCCAATGTCAGACAGCCAATGATGGAGTCAGGGAAATTGCCCAGTAGGTACACTGTAGGAAAATACATCGTAACATTCCTGAATTCAAACTTTCTAACATCACAGAGGAACTGGCATTGTTTAATGTCCTTTTCTGCTGTTTTTCCCTCTGTTTCTCTGGGAAACATCTTCACCCATAACTTACAGAGGGCTTGAAAATCTACAAGGAGGAAAGCAGCTAACTAAATTTGCAATGTTATTTCAGAAGAGAAGGGCTGGTTAAAGTGGCATTGAAGCATTCCATATTTATTTCACAACAAATTTGCAAGTCAAACATCTTTCCTTTTTTTTTTTCCATTCCTGCCTATTCTGATGCTGAAAAACCCACTTGGGATTCAGAACTCCATCTGGTTCTTCTAGGTTTCCTCATTGTCATTTGTAATGAAGAGTTTGCAATAATTTTCAGAACTACTTTGTTCACTGATTTGTGAAATAGAATGGAACCCAGATCAGTTTATGCCAGGCTACTGGGATCTTTAGAGGCTCTAACAAATAGATTAAAATCTGCTTACATCAGGAGAAAGAGTGGTGATGGATAGGGAGAAGCTAGTTCTGAGCAAGAGGAAATCATTTTGATCAACTTTTTTCTCTTTGACAATGGAAAGGGGAAATTTTCCTAGGAACTGATTCACACTGATAGTTTCTAAAATGTTTTATCACATATATGATTCTGCAATATGTCCATATTTAGTGTGATCTGCCAAAGGAATTGATGACATTGTGCGCATGCTTTGTGATTTCTTGTTCAGAATCTTGTTCAGGTTTCTTGTTCAGGATTTTATTACAATGAATGATAAAAAGAGATTCCTTCTTGAAACATGATTAGAAAATAAGAGCCAAATGCTATTTTCTCACAGAGGCCAGTCAAGCCCTCATGACTTCTTTTTGAGCAATGTTTCCACAGGTTGGCTACACATTAGGGTGTGCAGCAGAGACCAAGGCTGACAGCCAGTGAATCAAGAATGAGCATTCTCTGTGGCATTCAGAGACTGGGCTGTGCAGAGGGGCTCAGTGACCCTGGAAATTAATCCTTGGCAGCAAACCCTTCAAAAGGAAGCCAGGGATTAAACTGATAGAAGACAATTGGTAGTTTGATTAAAGTGGAATGTGGAACAGCTGGGAATCTCTACTTTCAACCACAAAGAAAACTTCTCTAAGGTTAATTGACCCAGGCTTTACTCTAAAAGCAGAATCCTTTGTTTTCTGTATTGGGTACTGAGATTTGGTGACAAAGAACGAATCACCTGCATTTTCATCCTAGAGAGAAATAGAGATAGCAAAAATGGTTGGAGGGATCTCTCAGTGCTGGTCTTAGATTTTATGAGAGAAGAAATCAACACAAAGGGAAAAATGTAATTATCTCTCCTCACATCTACATCTTCTTCCAACGTTACCTATAATCGTAACTCACGGATTGCCTACACTGCCTTCCTATGACAACTGTAATAAAAGCAATGAAAAAATCCAGAGCCAAAGCTCCTACCTTAACTTTCTACTTTCTTTGCCCTAAGTTGATGTGAGTCATCAGTGTGCACTCATACTCAGGCATGCACACGTATGGGGCACTCCTTCTTTTTTTTTTTAAGAATGTGCAGCCAAGTTTGAGATGCAGTGTGTTCAGTGCGCAAGCCATCACCAGTTATGTCCACTTCACTCTCACAAGATTATCTGTGTGTCTTGCCTAGCAGTATTACTTGGGAGTTCCTTTCTCACCTCAGTGTCTTTCTCATTCAAGCGTCACTGGAAACTGGTGAGCAATTTGTCTGAGCTTGATGAGTCAGAGCACTTACACAAAACAAGATACATGAGAGTGGGTTTAATACTTACAGGTAAGAAGTAAGGGACAATGAAAGTCAGACTTACAGTGCTAGCAATAGCCCCATAGCTCAGGAACGCAGCTCAGGTGGATGGAATCTTGTGTGCCTGTAACCCCTGGCACTGCATCTGAGGACTCCAGAAAGCAACCCATGGGTTAAACCATTGAAGAGCATCCTGTTTCCAGGCAGAAGTTTGGAATCAAACCTGGGCTGCTCCGAAAAATCCCTATTTATCTCACAACTTATATTCCAGCACATTCCTTGGAGAGCTTTTTAAACTATCAAGAAGGAAGGAGCATGAACAGGGAGTCACCAGATATCACAGCACACTGTAAGCTACTTAAATATAATTGTAGCCTGGATAGAGGTACACACAAATATATCAATAGAAAACTTAGAGATCTCAACATATTTTAAAATGTGACAAAAAAGATAGTTTAATTTAGAAATTTACTAGTTTATTATTTAATAAGTGATATTTGTACAATGAGGTACACAGTCACAGGAAATATATTTTCAATTTTATTTTACTTTGTATGCAAAAATTCCAAAAAAGCATTATTAAATTATGAGTAGATTAAAACCATGGTGGCAACTAGCAAGTCACTGAAACAAGACAAGTGTATGTGATCTCCTGAAGACTAGGAATCAGAAGCTCTAAGAGAAAGACAAGACATATAATATGAAAAAAAGGAACTTCAAGATACATAAGAAATTAGATACACAGAAAATTCCTAAAAGGGAAAATATTTATGTAACACAAATCACAAAAAAATGAGTACTTATGCATTGATAATGAAAATATAACCAACATGGTAGAATAATGAACAATTAACAAGAATTTGCCCAAAATTAAATCTAGTCAAACTGACCAATAAACATATGGAAGTTGTTTAATATCTTTGATGAGCAAAAAGGATATAACTTGAAGTAACAGTGAATTATATTATAGTCTAACATAATCACAGAATAATCTAAGCTGCTGGGAGACTAGAGGTGGGATCTATAACTAGTATCAGTGCTGGAGAGGAGACATGGTAGTTGGATGTGATAATGGGCACAGGAGAGAGGATGAAGAGCATATGATTCATTTGTACTTATGGATGTATGCGAAATGTCTCATGTTTTAAGTTAGCTCATTGATTCTACTCTAAGAAACCCCTTCTATACATGTATAGTGATACATTGCTTATTATAACATAGTTTACAATAACAAAAGTGAAATAAATCTTAAAGTTCACTGGAGATATTTTAATAAATTATACACATTCCAATTATAAAATACTTTAAAATGAGAAATAAGGTAGAGATACGCTGAACTAAGGGATAGAGTTTTTGAAAAGAACAAATTAAAAAATAGTATGGGGGCTGGTGCTATGGAACAGCAGGTTAAGCTACCATCTGCAGAGCTGGTATCCCATATGGGTACTGGTTCAAGTCCTGGCAGCTCCACTTCTGACCCAGTTCCCTGCCAATGAGCCTGGGAAAGTGGTGAAGGATGATCTAAGTCCTTGGGCACCTGCATCCATGGGAGACCTAGATGAAGCTGCTGGCTCCTGGTTTCAGTCTGGCCCAGCCCTGGCATTGTGGCCATTTGGAGAGTGAACCAGCATATAGAAGATCTCTCTTTCTCTTTTTCTGTGTCTCCCTCTCTTTCCTTAATTCTGAATAGTATGCTGAAAAATGGATGTTATAATATCATCAGAGTTAGAAAATATATATGTGGAATGCATACTTATATGTTTGAAATGACTTTAAAAAACCCTAGTAGAACACATGCCAAACTGTTAACAGTAGCTACCTTTGGGAAGAGTAAAATCTGGGCCTATAAATTGCATACAAGAAGGGTTCATTGTAGTTTTTTTTAAGATTTTATTTATTTATTTGAGAGGTAAAGTTACAGACAGAGGGGAAGACAGAGAAAAATGTGTTCCATCCACTGGTTCACTCCTCAAATGACCACAACCGTCAGAGCTGAGCCGATCCAAAGCCAGGAGCCAGGATCTTCTTCAGGGTCTCCCATTTGGGTTCAGGGCGCTAAGTACTTGGGCCATCTTCTACCGCTTTCCCAGGCCATTAGCAGAGAGCTGGATCAGAAGAGGAGCAGCCAGGACATGAACCGGCACCCATATGGGATGCTAGCACTTCAGGCAAAGGCTTAGCCTACTAAACACAGTGCCAGTCCTGGATCTTTATAGTTATAAACTACATATATTAATATAAGATATGTGTGTTTGAGTTATTTTTATAAATAGAATCAATCTATATGATCTATTATCCGCATATAATAATAATACTAATAGTTGATACAGAAATTATGTTAATCTTTTTAATTTTTCTTTGAGAACAAACGCAGAGAGAGAGGGCTCCCGTCTACTAGTTCAGTCCTCATAGGTTCACAGTGGCCCAGTGCCAGGCACTGAAGCCAGAAGTGGGGAGCTCAGTCTGCTCCCCAGTGCGGGTGGCAGGAGCCCAGTATTTGGGCCATACCTGCTGCTTTCCAGAGTCTGTATTAGTCAGAAGCTGGAGTCAGGAATGAAGCCCGGTGAACCTAGGCAACGATAAGGGACACGGACATCTTAATCAGTGTCTCAACCACCAGGCCCAAGATCCATCCTTATATACTGAATTATTTAGAAGCACAAGATACTGTATATTTGTATTAGGCAAAATAACCCCCTCTGTCCAAAGAGATGTCTGAATTACAATGGCTAGACTCTGAATATTTTATGTTTCCTGGCAATTAGGCTACTAATTAGCAGACTTTAAGATATGGAGATTCTTATGAAATCTGGAGGAGCCCAATGTAATCCCAAGGGTCTTTAAGAACAGAAGCAGGAGGCAGAAGAAGAGTCGATGTGAGGGATTGAGACAGGACAAAGACTCAGCGGCCAGGGCCAGTACTGGTGTTGAAGAGGGAGGGAATGTGGAAATCCTCCAAAAGAGAAAGGCAAAGAAACATATTCCCCCTCATAGCCCCAAGGATAAGCGTGGCCTTGTGACTCCCTGTCTGTAGCCAGCAGACCCTGCACTACAGAACTGTAAATTAATCCCCTTCTGTAATAACTGTATGTTAATCACTGTGGTTTTAAGCCACTATGTTTGTAGTAATTTGCTATGGCGCTGATAGGAAACCTATGCCATATGCATCACCTCCTTTAAATGGGGGCCCAGTTTGCAAAGAAGGAAGCAACAACTCAGAAGCCTTGTTTAAGGTAACCCAGCTGGCCAGTGCTGCAGGCAAAATTAAATGGCTTTCATAGGAATCTAGAGCTTCTCCTTACCATCATTTTGTCCTCTGATCTATTGTCCCAGTACGCCTGACTGGTTAGTGTCAGTGGAGTCAGAGTTCAGGTTTAGGGTCAGACAGATCTCTATTTAAATCTACTTACCAGCTGTGCCATCTAAACCCAGCTACTATATTTGAGCCTATTTTCTCATCTATAAACAGGAGAAATAATTTCTACCTTGTAGGCTCAGAGAAAGCATTTAGTGAAATAATGTATGAAGAGTGTCCAACAAAGAGCCTCATATAGATTTGTTTTTAATAAATGTTATTTATTATCACTGAGAGCTATTATTTTGTGATAATGACTCTTGGAAACTGTTTTTCCTCTAGATGAGGTCTTAGGTTTTGTTTGTACCTTTCTCATATCTGTCAACTCCTGATTCAGAGATGGTGGTTGGTGCCTGTGGCACAGAATTACAAGTACAAACTGGGGAACTATTAACTGAGTACAAGTGTAGAGGAAGTGCTTTTAGTGGTGTGGGCACCAGTGATCCATAATATGAATCCAGTAGCACAAATGTACTATTAATAATATATATTGATCACATGGGACTACATCACAGCCGAACAAAAGGAAAAAAACATCGCAGAAAAGTTCTTCTTAAACTTAAACTTCGTCAGTGTGCTGTGACAACTAGAAAAAGGCTTGTCTCTCTCAGTAATCGGGTTACCTTGGCCTCCTGCTTTCTGATCATGGGTTGTAGACTGAGTTCTCCCATTTGTCTCTCATTCAATAAACAAATTCTGGTGCGCTCGCTAATTCAGAGACTTCTTAAAAACTCTTACTGAGGGATAAGCATTTAACAAAGCAGCTAACCTGCCTGTTGGGACACTTGCATTTCGTTCTGGAGTGCCTGGTTTCACACTCCATCTCCACTCCCTATTCCAGTATCCTGCTGTTGTGCACCATGAGAGGCAGCAAGAGGTAGTTCAAATACTTGGGTCCCGGCCAATCATATCAGAGACCTAGATTGAGTTCCCACCTTCCTATTTGGGTTTGAGCCAGCCCTAATTTTTACAGGCATTGGGAACCAGTGAGATAGGATCTCTCATTCCATTGTTGTATATATCTGCCTTTCTCTTTCTATCTCTTTCTATAAAGTAAATAAAGAAAGAAAAAATAGTTTTAATATTCCCTTGTAAATTCTATTCAGGATGTCAGTTCTTTTTTTTTTTTACTTTTTTATTTTTAAAATTTGTCTTTAATGATGATTTATGAACAATTATTTCCCTTTTTTGATTTTTTTTAAATTTAAGTTATACAAGTTTCATGCATTTCATCTATACAGATTTACAAACAGTGATACTTCCCACTCTAGCCTCCCCTCTGCCTACCCTCCAACCCTTCCTTCTCCTCCCTCTCCCACTCTTAATTTTCACAAGGATCTACTTTCAGTTTACTTAATGATGGTAGTAAAAGAGTTCAACAAATAGTATGAAGGAAAAAAAAAGCACTGTTCCTCAACAGAAGAGACAGGGCTGTAAACAGTCATCAAATCTCAAAATGTCCATATCAATTCAAAACATTACATTTCAGGTAATCTAATAAGAACTCCAGATCAAGGAAAACATATTTGTCTTTTAGGGACTGGCTTATTTCACTAAGTCTAATGGCTTCCAGTTGCATCCATTCTGTTGCAAATGACAGGATTTCATTTTTTTTTTTTTTTTTACAGCTGAGTAGTACTCCATGGTGTATATATATCACACTTTCCTTATCCAGTCTTCAGCTGGTGGACATCTGGGTTGATTCCATATCTTAGCTATTGTGAATTGAGCTGCAATGAACATGGGGGTACAGGTAACCTTTTAATATGCTGATTTCTTTTGATTGGGTAAATTCCCAGGAGTGGGATGGCTGGATCATGTGATAGGTCTGTATCAGATTTCTGAAGTATCTCCATACTGTTTTCCACAGTGGCTAGACTTACTTACATTCCCACCAACAACAGATTAGGGTACTTTTTTTCTCGGCATCCTCTCCAGTATTTGTTGTTTGTTGATTTCTGTATGAGAGCCATTCTAATCCAGGTGAGGTGAAACCTCATGGTGGTTTTGATTTGCATTTCCCTGATAGCTGGTGATCCTGAGCATTTTCTTTTCAAGTGTCTGTTGACCATTTGGATTTGCTCTCTTGAAAAATGCCTGCTCAAGTCCTTTGCCTATTTTCAAACTGGATTGTTTCCTTTGTTGTTGAATTTCTTGAGCTCTTTACAGATTTTGGATGCTAACCCATTAACAGTTGCATAGTTTGCAAATATTTTCTCTCATTGTTTTGGTTGCCTCTTCACCTTGCTGAGTGTTTCTTTTGCAGTGTAGAAGCTTCTCAGCTTGATGTAATCCCATTTGTCAATTTTGATTTTGATTGTGTGTGCTTTTGGGGTCTTTTCCAAGAAGTCTTTTTCTATGCCAAACTCTTGCAGAGTTTCCCCAGTGTTCTCTAGTAATTTGCTGGTATTGGGTCTTAGATTTAGGTCTTGGATCCATTTTGAGTGGATTTTTGTGTAAGATTTAAGGTAGGAGTCTACTACCAGCAATTATTTTCAAAGAATTCTTGATGATTTTGGACAGAAGAGCATCTATATTTTTTTCCAAGGGTGCTCCTCTGGTTCTGGACTGTCCAGTACAGTACTGATCCATTGTTTAATGTACACTCAAAGTGGATCCATTGAATGAATGAATGAATGAATGCATAAATGGATATGTGAATTGACTATAAAATGAACTGCATTTGGGGCAACAAGTATGGTTGCTAGTAACTCATTCATGGAAATGGATTCTTCCCTCCAGCTGCAAGGTAAGTGAACCAGAATGAGTGCTAAGTCCCCAGGAGGCCCCAACATAGTCGTCCAAAATTCTCCAGGTCATCTTCACCATATGCATAAGTGTTTCTTATGTTTTAGAAAACTGAATCAAAAACATCCTTAAGTGTTTTCTCTCCTGTTCCAAAAAACTCAGAGATAATAAAGCATTTATGTTTCAGTGTGCTGAAACCTGAGTTGGTTTGGGAAAACCATGTTTGCCTGTAAGAGATTCCAACATGACCTAGCCGATGCTACTTCAGCTTTTTGTGTGATGTGTTTGTATGTGTGGTGCCCTTCATTCACATGACGGTTGTTTTCCTTCTTGTTTCAGGTTATTGGCACTAGCTGCAGATGCAGAAAAGCAGTAGACAACTGCGTGCAATGGCACAATTCTGACATTAGCAATGTATTATGATCATCATTACTCACCATGACACAGGACTTCCTTACTCACATCTACAAAGATATTATTATTAAACATATTGTATATTTATATACAATAACAATAAATAATAAATTATTATTAATTATATATTATTTATTATATATTATTATTAATTATATACAATAATTATGTGCAATAATTAATTATATACAATAATAATGATTACATATTATTAAATATATCATATATTTTGTATTCCAAAATCTGATTACATGATTCAAAGCTATTAGAACACACATCCAAATAGTCATCAATGCAGCAATTCTAAACCTTTTTTCATTTTCCAGGCTGCATTAATCCACATTTTATAATCTGCTATAGACAATATATAAATGGCCATAGAATCACACTGTTGAATAAGATCTCCAAATAGTAATTTTATCTAGAACACTACCTTAAAATACTACATACTCAAATCATCAGACACATATGATTTTTTAAATATTTATTTTATTTATTTGAAAGACAGAGTTACAGGAGAGGTACAGACAAAGAGGTCTTCTATCCGTTGGTTCGCTCCCTAGATGGCCACAACAGCCCGAGCTGCACTGATCCAAATCCAGGAGTCAGGAGCTTCTTCCGGGTTTCCCACATGGGTACAGGGGCCCAAGGACTTGGGCCATCTTCTACTGCTTTCCAGGTTATAGCAGAGAGCTGGATCAGAAGAGGAGCAGCCAGAACTAGAACCAGAGCCCATATGGGATGCCAGCACTTCAGGCCGGGGCTTTAACCTGCTGCGCCACAGCACCGGCCCCAGAGACATATGATTTTAATTCCCATTTAAAAAGTCACAAAGCATAGAAGTTCCATAACACCTTAAATTGAGTGTTTGTGTCCTTGATCACAATTTTGTCATTGAGTTTTGCTGTATACACCATGTATCTAGGAATTTATCTAAATTTTTGTAGTATAAAAATACTATTTTCCTTTTTTTTATTTGACAGGCAGAGTTAGACATTGAGAGAGAGACAGAGAGAAAGGTCTTCCTTCTATTGGTTCACCCCAAAATGGCCACTTTGGCCGTGGCTACGCCGATCTGAAGCCAGGAGCCAGGTGCTTCTTCCTGGTCTCCCATGCGAGTACAGTGGCCCAAGCACTTGAGCCATCCTCCACTGCCCTCCCAGGCCACAGCAGAGAGCTGGACTGGAAGAGGAGCAGCCGGGACTAGAACCCGGCACCCATATGGGATGCTGGTGCTGCAGGAGGAGGATTAGCCAAGTGAGCCACGGCACATGCTCCTAAAAATACTATTTTCTTTACTGTACTGAAGCCACATAATAAAATTATTTCTTTGAGGCTGAATGTTAAACTTTCCTAACTCCTTTAGCCATTTTTTACAATTAATATTATAATTGACTTCAATACCTTTGGGTATTTTTTGATCCTTAAGTACAACTTATATTATCTGTGTTTAAGGCAAATGGCAATAAAAAGGATATGGCAAGAGAAGATACAGAAATGAGGGCATCTGCTCATACCTTCAGTGTTTTTGGTATAAATTCATAAACACTAACCAAACATATTGACTGCTTAAATTAAAAAGCAGTCCCTATGCAAACTCCTTAACTAGAAGGTAAGTGTCTGATTAACCCAGAGGTTATTAACCTTTACCTTTTTTCTTTAACCAAAAGTTCATTGACATTCACAAAGAAACATGGAAGAGTCTGAGACATTTGGGCAACTACATGTGAAAAAAATAAGTGAACTATAGAAGTAGGAGAAAAACAGAGCGAAGTGTGATCACCTAGTCAAATCTCATGGTGAAATGTAGTATAGGTTATTACTCTCTGGAGTGTGACAGGAGCTTTAATGACCAAAGCTTGTAGCTCTACTTGTGCCTCTTGTCTTTTTAAATGTCATATTTTATTCTCTTTACTTTTGATAGGATTCTTATCTGTGTTTCTTTCTTTATACTAATTTCTTCTCCATTCCTCCAATGTTATGGAGAGTGCTTTCGACACTTTCTACTTTCTGTCTCTGCCATTTTTATTCAAAATTCTTAGAAAGTTTATTATATAGTACATGAGATACAAAGCTTTGGTGAATTAAATAGTCATCATCCAGTAAGGAGGACTATTGCTGGTCAAAATTCTCAGCCCACATCATCTCGCGGGTAACAAATCCAACCTTTTAATTTGTTCTAGACCCTTCATCCAAAAAACTGTAGAGTAGCAGGTTCATATAACCAAGCATGTGGTCTGACCATAACCATCTTTATCAAGTGGGTTTGCATGTGTGATAAGAAGCATGATCAAGTGTCCAGAAAACATCTCCTTACTGACTTGAGGAAAAAAAATCTTTCTAAGAACAGTGATTAAAAATTATTTCTTAAAGTGTCCTTTGTGAAGTACCACATGGAAGGCAGTGCTTGGGCATGCTACATTGCATGTTACCAATGATTTACCAAAGATAAGCATTTTATGTAGTATCCTCAAGGAAACCTATGACCAGAACACTATTCTGAGTTCTGCATGAAGGCAGTGGTGAAGAATGATGATTTAAGAATATAAGGAGGCCAGCGCCGCGGCTCACTAGGCTAATCCTCCACCCTGCGGCACCAGCACACCGGGTTCTAGTCCCGGTCGGGGCGCCGGATTCTGTCCCGATTGCCCCTCTTCCAGGCCAGCTCTCTGCTGTGGCCAGGGAGTGCAGTGGAGGATGGCCCGCGTGCTTGGGCTCTGCACCCCATGGGAGACCAGGAGAAGCACCTGGCTCCTGCCTTCGGATCAGCGCAGTGTGCCGGCTGCAGCACGCCAGCCATGGCGGCCATTGGAGGGTGAACCAACAACAAAGGAAGACCTTTCTCTCTCTCTCTCTCTCTCTCACTGTCCACTCTGCCTGTCAATAAATAAAAAAATAAAAAAAAGAATATAAGGAGAAAGTCTTATTTTTCGCCCTTATCCCTAGAAAAGTACATTATGTAGTACTATAGACAGAAAATCATGGAAATATAAATAATGTAAGAGAGTGAGCACTAATGGGAAAGGAGAGAAGTACAGACTCTCTGGCAGCTTCCCAAACTCCATTGTGCCGTTACTCTAGTTGGAGATGTGGAGAGGTAAATGCTGTTCTACTTGAAAGTCATTCCAAGCTTCAATGGGAAGAACAGTTCCAGTGCCAGAGCATTAACGATGGAGGGATGTATCAAAGATACCTGCGTTACCATATTTATCGCAGCACTGTTTACAATAGGCAAAATACAGAATCAACAAAAGTGTCCATCCTTAGAGGAATGGATAAAGAAAATGTCACACATACACAAATGCATCACACACACAGAGGGGAATACTCTTCAGTCATAAGAAGAATGAAATTCTATCACTTGCATTAAAATACATGCAACTGAAGGACATCATATTGAGCAAAATAACCCTGACACAGAAAGACAAATACTGCATGTTCTCCCTTGTAAGTGGGAGCTAAAATTTAAGGAAAATAAAAAAGGAGAGAAGAAAAGAAATAATTGCCAGTGTGTATCAATTTTTCTGCATAATGTTTTGTCAAATTTGTCTTAAATCTTTGTCAAATAAATTGTTAAGGATGATATACTACTATAGTTTTGATAACCTCTGATTATATGAAAATTTATTGTTTATGAGTAATGGTGAACATATTTTCATATATTCATTTGAATATAGCCCTTGCCTATATTCTCCTTGAACGATGGTCTTTTTACTTTTAATTTGTTGAACTGTTTATTTAGTGGAGCATTAAGCCTTTGACCATAAAGCAAATTAAAAATATAATCTTAAAGATAATAGATAAAATAGTAAGTTGAATGATAAAAAGAACAGAGATGAACTTGCAGCAGAATGGTATGGATAGAATTGAATTGGTCTTCAGACTTCTCCTGGAACTTTTCTTGTTGGCTAAGTGTCCTCTAGGGTCTGAGAACAGAAGGAACCTGGTGGAGATACTGTTTTTAAGTCACATTAAACCATTCGCATTTTCAAGATATGTTCATTTTTATGATTGTCATTCATTTATTTATTCATTCATCCAACCACTTTATTTTACAGATAGGTTATATGTTGGAGTATATAAACATGCATCATATATGTTTTTTGCCCTACAAGGCACATAGAGATATGCTTGCACCATATTTTATTCTATTTATAGATAGCAGCATTAATTGTATTAAGGAGATAGTCAGTGACCAAAGAGTTGTAGGAAGTAAGTCACTGCAGGTTTACCTCTGCAACTCCTCCCATGTATGGCAAACTAAACTTAATATGGTAGCAAAGGCACCAACCCAGAAATAGCATGGGTTGAAAATATTCAACCTGGCTGCTCACTGCATCCTTATGTTGACATATAACCTATTATACTGTCATTACAAAAAAGCTACTCTGGCTGACACTCCTACTCCCATGATGCACCTGATTTCTGTCACTTCCTAAAAGGGCCAGAAAATGGTAGTCACCAAATTCCTTGAAATCTCCCTTTCTTGGAAAGCTCTGCCCAATGCACCACCCCCAATGACTCCAGATCACACAAAGGGATGACTCTAAACTTTATGGGGCACAACACAATTTCCAGCATGCCTGCACTCACTTTTCTAGTCTGTACCTTTGCTTCACCAATAAATCCTTTCTTCCTGCTGGCTGTATCCTGTCCTCAAGTTCATTCCTACAATGGTAACAAGAATCAAGTTCATTCCTACATCGGGAACAAGAATATGTGTCAATATGATGAATTTTTTATTCAAAGTGCTACAGAAACAGGAGAAAACTGAATCTATTGGATAGGGGTTTCAGGGAAGGTAAGAAACTTAGGTTTTCGAAGATGAATATAAATTCTCCAGATGAGAAGGAATAGAGAAATTATGGTAAAGAACACTGCGAGAATGTACATCTGTGAAAGGAAATTATTGTTTGAAGACTATCAAAGTTTTACACAATCTGAGGGTCAGGCTTGTGGGTGATAAGTTGGAAGGTATAACTGGGAAAAAATTGGATCAATAATCACACACGATGCTATAAATAAAACTCCAATAGTTGAATTAATTGAGATTTGTTGATCTCAAGGTGAGTTTTCATTATTGTGGTTTTTAATGAGCTATATTTTTCCAAAAATGTATATTTTGTTTATTTTACTTTTTTATTAGACTCAAGCTAAAGATGGCATGTAGAATTACTTGACAATAACACTTTTGAAGGAAGTCAGATCTCATTGAAATTTCAATGTTGCTATTTACTAGCTGAGTGATATTTATCAAGTTACTTAACCTTTAAAAAGCCTGCTTCATGTATAGAGAGAAGATAATAAAGCTGCTATAAAGATTAAATTGATAGAACCTGGGAATTTATGTTATGCGGTATGTAGACCCAATAAGTATAGGTATAATCAAGTTTCTAAGGTAGTTGCTTTCAAGTATAGCTTTAGTTATGAAGCTCTCTGAAAATATTATAAGTCCCTTACATTAAATGAATTAACTCGGAACTGCTCTATTTGATGAGTAATTGGGGCATCCAAAGAATGCACAATCGTACTTCCTTTCAGGCGACCCCTAAAGGGCTCTGCAGATCACAGCATGAAAAATGCAGTTGCCTTTCTTCAAAAGGAATTATGGAATAAATGCATGAATTGATTTTTATCCATAGTTCCATTCTCTAGAATGTATTTCACTTTTTATCAGTTCTGTTGGGCATTAGCATTTACATTCTTCTTTCTTTAATACTGCACAGTGAGCCAATTACATTCTATGATGAGTTTTAATCTCTTCTACTTCATGTTCCTTACATTAGTAATTGTAATAAAGTATCATTCCAAAAATTTTATGTGCATTTATATGCATGGTACATAAAAGGAAATCAGAAAAGCCTTCTCTTCCTTTTGGGCTCCTGGATGGGAAAGTTCCCACGACAATATGGCTTGGTAAGCCAATTGCATCTTCCCACAGTTTAGGAAAAAAAAAAGTCATTTTTTTGAGCAAATCCTGAACAGAACTCCATGTGGGCTGAGCAATGGCTAAGTTTCAGTCCTCACAGGGACCCCAGGCTACAGCCTTGCTTAACTGTACACCATGCATGGCTTTGTGTAGAAGTTCTATTTATATATTATTGCTTTGAGCTCCAACTCATTCATCAGCAGAAATTTGAGGCAGAAATGAGTTGAAGTTTATCCTTTTAAAAGAATTCCCAGCAAAGGTTATAATTCAAAGCTATTTTTATGTCATTTGATGATTATAATGGGGATTTTTTTGTGTGTAGTCATTTCGGATTCCTAACAATGGATGGTCAAGAGGCTGAAACAAAGAGGTACACTGGCAGAATGAGTAAGAGATAACGCATTTTCCCAAGCTAACTCTGCTTATAGGAAAAAGCTTTCAAGCTGCAGAATGTCAGCTATCTTTAGGCAAGCCTTTAGGCAAGATGTTCCATTACTGTACGTATAAACACACAACCAAGCCAGTCAGAGAGAAGTTACTCTGTGCATAGCCAATGAATGTAAGACCTTTGATAGTAGAAAGCTTTAAAAGAGTCCTCTCAAGAGGAATGTAAGCCTGAAGCAGTAGAATAGGAAAGGCTGCCTAGAGTCATTGCAAGTGCTCACTAAGCATGGGTCAGGGTGCACATTTGGAACTCAGGTCTTGCCAAAGTGAGCAGTCTGGATTCGAACTGCTGTACCTCTGTATCTTTGTTTACATGCCAAAGACAATAACTACCTCCCACAATTGTTAAAGGGAATAAACAAGATAACCTGTAAAACAGTGCCTACAGCAGAAGGTGCATTATTTCTTTCTAAATAATATATTATTCAGAATAAGTCCATCTTCATTTACCCTGAATCCTGGAGTAGGTGATATATAAAAGTTCTCCAATACAACTGTATGTGATCAGGGAAATATTCTATATGAGATTTCAAAAATTCATGGAAAATGGAATGAAAAGGTATGTTTAAATTGTTCAAAAAGTTAAAATCCATGGGCAGCTTTTCATAATATACATTTTTATAAACTTTTTGAAAGCTTCTACTTTGCACAGATTTCAAATATTTTACATGGAAATAAACTTATCTTTTAATTCATATTTCCACAGACTTTTTTTTTTACAAAATTTATTCATTTATTTGAAAGTCAGTTACATAGAAGAAGAGGCAGAGAGAGAGAGAGAGTATGAGAATGAACTAGTGTTCACTCTTCTGTGGGTGCAGGGACACAAGGACTTGGGCCATCTTCCACTGTTTTCCCAGGTGCATCAGTAAAGAGCTGGATCAGAAGTGGAGCAGCAGGACTGGAACCAGCGCCCATATGGGATACCGGTGCTGCGAGTGGCAGTTTTACCATCTATGCCACAGAACCAGCCCCTCCACAGAGTTTTTGAAGCAGTCTTATACATTTGCTGTCCAATGGGGCAAACTGTGGCTCCATGTGAATATGGAGCACACAGAATGTGGTCAGTGCAACTAAGGAACTGAACTTTTGTTCATTTAATTTTCATGATAAAAATCACTTTGCTGATGTATAACTGACATAAAAAAGCAACACATGTCTAATCTACACATGGCAAGGAACTGGGGGATTATTACAATTTGTGAAAAACCATCACTACTGTCAAGGCCATAAACACATCACCTTCCAACATTTCCTCCCACCCCCTTTATTATACTTTCATAAGGATCCGAGATGTAACCTATTAGTAATTTTAAGTGTATATCACCGTATTATAGTTATAGTTACTATGCAGTATAATAGATCATCCGAAATTATTTATTTTGCATAACTGCAACTTTATACTCAATAACCCATATCTCCCCTTGTCTTCAGTCCTGGCGACTACCTCTCTACTCTTTGCTACAATGAGTCTGATGATTTTATTTTCCACATGTAAGTGAGGTCATGCAGTAATTGTCCTTCTGTGTCTGGATTTAGTTACTTAGCATAAATTCTTCCAGGCCCACCAAAATTGTCACAACTGACAAGATTTCCTCCTTTAATAAGGCTGAATAATATTCCATTGTATGAATATGTCACATTTTCTTTATCCATTCATATATGATAGGCATGTAGGTTGCTTTTCTATTTGGCTATTGGAAATTTGCTTCAATTATAGGAGGGCAAATATCTCTTTAAGATGCTAATTCAATTCTTTTGAGTATTAACCCAGAAGTTGAGTTGCTGAAGCACATGGCTATCTATTTTTAATTTTTTGAAGAACTTCCATACTGCCTCCCATAATTATTATACTAATATATGTTGCCACAGACAGTGTAGAAGGGAGACAATTTTGCCATACCCTAAAAGCACTTATCTTTTTAAAAAATTACTATTCTATCAGATATGAGATGATACATCATTGCGATTTTGACTACAATTTCCCTGATGATTTTGAATATGTTGTCATATACTATTGGCTATTTGTATGATTTCCATTGAGAAATGTCTATTCATGTGCTTTGGTCATTTTAAAAAATTGAGTTGTTTTTTGTAGTTGTTTTTGTAGATGTTCCTAGAATATTTTTACTGGTGATCCCTTATCAGATATGTGTTTGTCACATCGTCTTCCCCATTCCATAGGCTGTCTGTTTATTTCTGTTGATTGTTTTCTTTGCAGTATGGGACCTTTTGAATTTAATGTAGCTTTACTTATTTCTGCTTTTTTTCTGCTTGTGCAGAAATAATCATTGCAAATACCAGTGAAAAGGAGCTTTTCCTATTGTCTTCTACAAGTTTTACAGTATTAGATACATATATGTCTTTAATTCAGTTTGATTTGATTTTTGGGTGTGGTGTAAGAGAAAAGCCCCAACGTCATATTTTTGCACATTGATATTCAGTTTTCTCAATACCATTCATTGAAGAGATGTTTCAACTTTTCCACATTGTTTATTCTTGGCACCTTGTTGAACATTAGTTGGCCACATATATGGTGTTTTATTCTGAGTTCTCTATTCATCTCCATTGGTCTGTGTGTTTTATGCCAGTGAAATACCACTTTGCTTAATACAGCTTTATATTGTAATTTGAAATCAGGAAGTGTGATGCCTCCGGCTATGTTCTTCCTTCAGATCACTTTGGCTATTCAAGATCTTATGATTCCATTGGTTTTTTGGATGTTTTCCTACTTCTATGAAGAAAATATCCTTGGAATATTGATTGGATTGCAGTGATCAATTCATGTGATGTCTTTCCACTTCTTTATGTCCTCTTCAATGTTTTATAGTTTTCAGTGTACAAATCTCTCACTTCCTTGGTCAAATTCATCCTTAAGTGTTTTAATAAGTTAAATATACTTAATGTTTGTTAATTTAAATTTAAGTAGATACATTTAGTTAGTGGTTACTGTATGTCACCACACAGCTCTAAAAAAGAAATCAGACCCAACTGGTTAACCTCTACATAAGTAAGTATTTTTTCACTGATAAGTGAAAATCCCTTTGGGCAGTGGGTTCCAAAACCAGAATTAATAGACTCCATGAATACTTAAAATTATATGACAACCATGTTAAATTTGAAGTGTATTTATCCTGGAGAACAACCATCCTGAGCATTGGACTCTGAAAAATGACACTGTCTCACAAAATAAAAATACAGAAATAAATAACGGAAATAGACCTGTTTCTTACACTTGCTCTGTGTTTAATTGTTTATTGTTCAGAAAAAGGGGTGGCTAAGTTTTTGTATTTGCTCATGAAACTACTATTAATCATTATTATTAACATAAATATAAGCAAGACATTAAGTAAAAATATGTAAATATGAAATTCATGGATATTTTCAATTACTTTAATTATAATAAAGCTTGTAAACAAGTTTTAAAATATTGAATTACATGCTAATTGCATGTTTAATTTCATTAATTAACTTTAAAATGTTAAAAATCACAGAGAGTAGTACAGATATATACAAACTAAAACATGCAATTGCCTCCCACCTGTTCTCCTTTATCTGCTCCTGTTCTCTAGGGTAACCATGGTGATAAGTTGCTACAAATTTCTACAGACCTTTTTTCATGACTCCAAATGTTTTGTGTTTGCATGCACACATGGCTGTATATCTACATGTACTTACAAAAGTGAACTTCTATTCTATTAGTAGTAGGTTGAATAATGGTTTCCAAATTTGGCCACATCCTTATCTTGCTTCTTGTGCTTATATTACTGTACACAACACAAAGGGCTTTGCAGGCTGATTTCATTAAGGATTTGAAAATGGGAAGATTATCCATGGTTATCCTTAGAGGAGGGAGACAAGAGGTTCAGAGTGAGTGGACAGCGTGGGGATGGAAGCAAGAGGTTGGAGTGAGTCAAGGAAAGGATCACACACCAAGGCATGGAGCCAGCAGCAGTAATTGAAACAGGAAAGGGTGCTGACTCTTCCCCTGAAGTCCTTGGAAGGAATACAGCCCCTTGACCTCCAGAATATGTAATTTATGTAGGAGAATAAATCGAATTGGTACAAAGCTAAATGAAAATAGATCTCAGCAAAAAAAAAAAAAAAAAGAATGGAAATAAGAGTGGGAGGAGGAAGAGGGATGGGAGTGTGGGTGAGAGGGCGGGTATAGTGGGAAGAATTACTGTATTCCTAAAGTTGTAATTATGAAATGCATGAAATTTGTATTTCTTAAATAAAAGGCTTCTGAGGAAAAAAGTGTATGATCACATAAACACTGATAAGTTGATCCAAATGACTTTTAGTTCACAGAATTTAAATAAATCTTGCATTAAAAAGATAAACGATTGTTGTTTTTGGACACAATGTTTGTGGTAATTTGTTATGGCAGCAATAGGGAACTAGTACAGAATGGTATAGTATTCTGTAACTTTCTTTTATTTAAAAAAAATTTTTTTTTATCTGAAAGTCAGAGTTACACAGAGAGAGAAGAGAGGCAGAGAGAAAGAGAGGTCTTCCATTTGCTGTTCACTCCTCAAATGGCTGCAACAGCCAGAGCTGAGCCAATCTGAAGCCAGGAGCCAGGAGCTTCTCCTGGGTCTCCCATGTGGGTGCGGCAAAGCGGGTGCAGCAGCCCAAGGACTTCGGCCATCTTCCACTGCTTTCCCAGGCCTTAGCACAGAGCTGGATTGGAAGTGGAGCAGCCGGGCCTCGAACTGGCACCACAAGCGGCAGCTTTACCTGCTACGCTATAGCGCCGGCCTCTTACCTTTCTCTTAACAGACTTCCATTTGAATCCCTCCTTGTAAACACATGTTGTACTATTCTACCCTTTATAGATGTTGCCAGTAATACCAGTTTGTTTCCCTTGTGTGATGCTGTACATAGGATTCCAGTGTGCAACCTCTGACAGGTGCGCACGTATTGCACGTATGGTTTTGTGGAAAAGACTTCAGAGAGGAGCAGCCTGTGAAAAGGTGAAGGTGCAGTTGGCAAGTGCGCGGTTCTCCAGAGCCTTCAGTCTCCATCCTCAGTGTCTCTCGGTGGAGACGATGCTTCCCTGTCCCACAGGCCTCGTCACGACTTGCTCTGACCAATAAGACGCCAGCAGAAGGGTTACAGTCCCCGTGAGTGGTGCTTTATGCCTGAACGAGTCCTTTACGGAGGCTGCATATTCCACCTGGATGTCAGCAGAGCCATAATTAATACGTAATGTAGCAAAACAAAAAAATAAGCCTTTATGGTTGTAGATGACTTGGGTTTCAGAGATCCAATATGCAATAGCATAGATTACTGTAAGCTTTCTAGTATAGTGTTATGAATATTTAAAATGTCATAACTACTACCAAATTGCCTTCTAGGAAGCTACACATGGCCACTGATGGTGGAGTGCCTTTGCTCCACACTCTTGCCACCATTACATAGCAATCATTGCCAATTTTGTCTCACTGTTTTATTCCTCATTTTTCTGATTTCATAAAAAGTCCTTTCAGTTTGCTTATTACCCTATTGTATTTGTTCTTCCATGAAATGTGTGCATGACTATTGTCCATTTTTATCTAAAGTTATCCAGCATCTTCATTTAAATTTTTCAGAGTCCTTATATATTAAGTCACTATTTTATATCCTGTCTATATCTTAATGACTCATTTGATTCTTTGTGATGGCTTTCACCACACAGAACAATATTCTTTAATGTGAGATGTAATTCAAGGAAAACTTTAATCACTACAGAGATCACAGGCTACTAAGAATGGCTCACTTAGCCTAGATGAGATTTGCTGATCAAATATGTGGTATTTTAAAAATTTCTAATTTATTTGTTTTTATTTATTTTGGAAGGCAGAGAGAGAGATAGAGAGAAAGGAAGGAAGGAAGGGAGGGAGGAAGGGAGGGAGGGGGGAGGGAGGGAGGAAGGAAGGAATAAACAGACAGAGATTTCTCATCCACTAGATCACTCTCTAAATGCCCATAATAGCCCAGGCTGGGCCAGGCCAGAGCCAGGATCCAGGGGCTAACCTAGCTCTCCCATGTAGATGTCCAGGACACAATCAAGTACTTGAGCCATCATCCACCACTGCCAGAGCATGCATTAGCAAGAAACTGAATTTGTGAGTACAGTCACCAGAAGCCAACACTGTGGGTATCACTGCTCCAAATGTCTAAATATCTAGCTTTGAGCCAAATATAATTAAGGAATGGTCTCTGACACACAATCGTTCATAAAAGGGGAGAATAAGAAAAGACAAAGGTCAAAGCATCTAAAAGACAAAATCATTAAAGGATAAAACAAAGATAAAATATACACATTAAAATTTATATAAACATAATAAAGGTATTAATGAAAATAAAATTTGGTAAGGTATATCTTCAGTTATTTAAATGTTTATAACCATTGCACATATTGCATTTTTCTCCATTTAAATAATTTATTGTAGCTAAATTCCTATGAATAAGATTTTTTAATTAAAGTTGATCATAGAAGAACTGAGTTATTGAAATCATGAAAGTAATCAAGAGACAGACATTATTATACTTAAAATAGGCAATTAGGTTAAGGAAAACCTGACATATCAATTGATAGGAATATAATGATGCTGTTAAAATTTAATCAGTATAATGATCTAGAATCCTGAATCAATCTGAACTCATTTTTATGGGGACTTTCCTGTCTTGCCCAGCTTTGTTTCCCTCTTTGTTCTGACAAAACTTCGTCTCTCTAGGCTAAGATTTATCAAGATGAATCATGTTTACTTTTTTATATATCTCTTTTCTCACTCGACTTCACGATTTATGTCTTCTCTATTTCAGCAAGCAGTTCATGCTTTCTCACTTAAAATGCATCCATACATTTCGTCAAGTAAAATAGACAAAAATTTGTATGCAGAATGCAAATATAATGATGTAAAATTACATAGATATGTTCAGTGGAGGTCCCAAGACCTGGATGGTTACCAGGGCAAGGGGAGGTGCTATGGACAATTATTATTTTTTTTTTTGACAGGCAGAGTGGACAGTGAGAGAGAAAGAGACAGAGAGAAAGGTCTTCCTTTGCCGTTGGTTCACCCTCCAATGGCCGCCGCGGCCGGTGCCCCGCGCTGATCCGATGGCAGGAGCCAGGTGCTTCTCCTGGTCTCCCATGCGAGTGCAGGGCCCAAGCATTTGGGCCATCCTCCACTGCACTCCTGGGCCACAGCAGAGAGCTGGACTGGAAAAGGGGCAACCAGGACTAGAACCCGGTGTGCCAGCACCACAAGGCGGAGGATTAGCCTATTGAACCGCGGCGCCGACTAGACAATTATTTTTCTATAAAATTTTATTTATGCAAGATTAATCAGGTCCAGAGATCTGCTGTATATTTTAGTGCCTACCATCCATAATATAATACAGAACACTAAAATTTTGTTCAGAGATTAAGTTTCATAGGATTTGTGGATTTTAGCATCTTCCACAGCCTAGGCAGCTCATGTCAAGAGCCTTGGGTAATCACTGACGTCATACATAAGAGTGTTAATTGTTAAGTTAACAATGGGAGTCACTGTATGCTAACTTCCCATGCAGGACCTCTGTCCCCAAAGAGTTGTGTTGTAATTATGGCTAAGTGTTCACAAAAGATGTATCATTCTTGGGTGCTTCTTTAAAGTTAATTAAGTTTCTTTAAAAAAGGAAATTAACTTCAAGATACAATGACTTTGAACAGCCCTTGTCTCGATTGTTGAGGAGCATTTTTGTGTGTGTGTGTGCAAATTGTTGAACACTTTATTTAGTATAGAGTTGGTCTTCTGTGTATAAAGTTAATTGAAAACGGATCATAGCGGAGAATGGAATTGGGGATGGGAAAGGGAGGAGTTGGAGGGGTGGGAGTGTGGGTGGGATGGCAGGTATGGTGGGAAGAATCATTTTATTCCTAAAGTTGTACTAATGAAATGCATGAAGTTTGTATTCCTTAAATAAAATATTTCTTTGGGGAAAAAAGAAAAAGAAAATAAAAACTATAACATACAAGGGAACTTTTGGAAGTGGTGGTTTCCCGGGTATATGAATATGTCCAAACTCAATAAATATTTTCCTTTTTTTTATGTCAACTACCTCCTAAAGAAACTGTTACAAAATGCACTATTAGAGCAGTGATGTGTCTCACTAAATCTCAGAACAAGATTACTCTTTATAAACAAATAATAGATCATCAATACTTACTTGTTTTAGGTTTCTAGGGTGGGTGCATCCATACACTTGTGAATTGCTTTATGACATGCTCTTTCCATTGCTGGAAATGATAGGAGTCACTCTTCCCTTCCAAACACCCTAATTCAATGAGAAGACATGTACTTCTTTAGAAAGTAGCAAGAGATGTTTCCATCTATTTCTAGAAGTAAAGACCAGAATATTCTCTTTGAGATTAGAGCTACGTTAACTGATCTGATTTTTCATAAAACAACAGAATCCAATTTGTCATGAAGGAATTAGTCTACACCTGCACTGCCCAATACAATCATCACTGACCACATATAGCTACTGAGAAGTTTAAATATTCAGGAATTGAAATTTGTATCTTCCTTAGGTTAAATCAGTTGAGAATTAAGTTCGAATAGCCTCATGTAGCTAATATCCACCATACTGGACAGCACAATGGTAAGCAGTCTCTTTGTGTTTATCATTTAAGCTGTAGCTTTCCCTGATGTGAGTCAAGGTAATTCAAGTATAGAGCTCCAATCGGACCAGATTCCATGGAAACTGCCTCTGTCTAGTCTGAGCCTACTGATGTCCCTGATGAGGTTTACATGTGTGAAATGGCTATTGATTGAGCCCATCATAAAAAGTCAACATAATGCCAGAATCTAGGCACGCATCACTCTGCCTGTAGAGCTCTAATGTTTGAGAACAGAAATTCCCAAAGCTATGCTACCTTTCCTTAATTTTCCAGGTTGGTTAACTAATACAATGGATATTAACGTATTACTTGGTCCTTGATTATTAATGTTTAATATAAAGAATTTTAGGTCTGAGAAGGGAAATTCAAGTCTTAAGTCTGGCAATTATTAACTGCTAACTGATTTAGTGACCTGGCAACAAATACTCCAAACACACTAAATCCCCGACACTTTTTTCTCTCACCTCTCATCTCTCACTGATAAGACTTTTTGTGAGATCTCTCATTATTAGCTACAGTATTTGCTTTCCACTTTTCTTCACTTAACCATCAGAACAAATGGAATAAAAGATTTGAGGTGATGAAAGCAGTGAGATGAAACTAAAATATACTCCTGGGCTGTTAAGTAGAAGAGATGAACTTCGGGAAAACCCTAGAATGGAAGAGCTATTGAGAAGGTCGAATTAAGCTTATTGAAAGATGTATTTGCAAAGATAAAGCTTCCTTAATTATTAATGATCGGCTCCACAGGAGATGCAGTCCAAGAGTATTTTTCTTCCTTGGGCTTCTTGTTGTCTGCCTCTGAACAGAGCTAGCTCAGCCGAGGGTTGTGGGTGATTTTGTGGATGAAGGTGAAGTTTTGGAAAGCTGGAAATGTGTGTGTGTGTGTGTGTGTGTGTGTGTGTGTGTGTGTGGTTTATTTATTTATTTTTTTTAGAACCTGAACCAATTAGAGGAGTAAATGAGAGACAAACTGCTGCCGGGCTCTGAATAGGAAATGATCTGTGAGTAAATTGAACAAGCCGGGAGACAGTAAATAGGCAATTAACATTCGTTTTGGCAAATCTGCACCTGTTGGAGCTGCAAATACAAAGAGAAACATGAAGGGGAATGACAGAGAAGCCCTGTCAAACATCCTAGTATCGAACGATATTAAATCCTGAGCTTCATGCAATCAGGAGTGTAAATTCTATGAAGCTGTAATTTGGTCAGACATCAGGAAAGAAACAATGCTCAAAGAAATACTGTTCAAGCCACATTTTCTGTACCTCAGGTTGTCTAGAGAATTTTCAGGGAGTCAATGCTGTTGATGACATTGTTTCAGATGATTGTTGTCTTCAAGGATTTAGGAAGTCTTGATAGATCTTGAGGCAAGATGGTTCACAGAGAAAATTATTTAGGGACCTCCATTCTTTGTTCCTTTCTGCTGTCACTTTTGCATTTTGAAGGCCCCCTTACCAGCCCACAGAGACCCACTGCCTAGCATGACTCCACTGGAAATGTTACAAGCATGCTTTGGAACTTGTGCCGTACTGGAAACTACGCCATGTTCTGTATTTTCATATCCTTTTTCTTGGAATTCTTTCTCTGCCATCTAAGGTCTACACATTTCTTATCAGCCCAATCTTTTTGATGCATGACTGCTCTTTGCAAGTCTTGGCTCCATTTTGCCAGAGCCTTCTTTCTAAAGATAATTCTCTATGACATACATAAAATAAATATTTAGTAGTCGAGACCCCAGTGACCTTCAGATATCCTAATGCAGATGGGCATTTAGTTTTTAGTAATTACATGGATTAGGGAAGCAACTGCCTTTGCATCAGTCAGTAAAGAATCCAAGCTATAAAGATGTTTTATAAGAAATTGTCACTTCTAAAGACAATTTAGGAAATTGAACATCTTTCTTATTTTAACGTAGTTCATATATTTTTCCAGGAGGCAGAGGAATGATCTGGAATTAGCTCCTAAGAATATGATTTATGATTTAATACCATATATCTCAAGCTATATTCACTAGAATATTTGTGTCTTGGGAGATACTCACAGGTATTCTCCATAGCAATTAATTTTTAGGAAATTCTGTCTATTTATGCTATCTTTGAAAATTAATATTGTGCAGCTCAGTGAAATTTATGAGAAAAACCACAGCAACATCCCAATACCATTAACTTCACAAGGGAATCCATTGTTGCATAGTTTGAATAATTTTTGAAATAATTCATAGTTTTGGGCACAGTTTTATCCACTCTCTTACTAGAGAATCAAATCACTATACATCCCCCCAAAAAAGGCAACTAAGCACTTAGTACCAATCTACACCAGTCCAAACGCTAACTGCCTGTTCTTCCTGCACACTAGATAACACTGTTCATACCTTGAGTTTCGTGATGATAGAGACTGATTCCCTGATAGGATCAGTCTCTCCACATCTTATCTTGCTTAGTACTGCCACCTGCTGTAGAAGTAAAGAGTAAGTGAATTCTTATGCACATTTGCCCAGGAAGATTTCACCTGATTACCTACCTGTATAGTATAGATATCAAGCATGAAGAAAAAACTTCATTAAAATAAAGCTAGACTCTAGTGTTGCTCTCTACAATATAACAAAAATATAGGGGTTGGTGGTGTGGCATAGCAGGTAGAGCCACCACCTGCAGAACCTGCATCCCATATGGGCACTGGTTCAAGTCCTGGATGTTCCACTTCCAATCTAGCTCCCTGTTAATGAGCCTGGAAAAACAATGGGAGATGGCTCAAGTGCTTGGGCCTCGGTACCCATATAGGAGACCCAGAAGAAGCTCCTGGCTCCTAGCATCCTATTGGCTCAACTGCAGCCATTGTGACCATTTGGAGAGTGAACCAGAAGATGGAGCATCTCTCTCTCTCTCTCCCTCCCTCCCTCCCTCCCTCCCTCCCTCCCTCCCTCCCTCTCTCTCTCTCTCCCTCCCTCCCTTGCTCCTCTCTGTAACTGTACCTTTCAAATAAATAAATCTTAAGAAAAAGAAAATATACCTGCAGAGAAATAATTGTTTCTTCTACCTTAATTTTGTTCATTTGTCTTAGTCATTTCTATAAGCTAGATGGAGTCATTTGTTTCCCTAGGTATAACAGCTCCTAAAATAAAGGAGTCTGTTTCTTTTTAAATGTCCTCCTAAACCTGAGGTTCAAGGGAGTTACAGATTTCCTATACAGAGTAAGTGCTAGGCTCCAGAGAGTAAAGCCCCGCTGCATTTTGTTACTGGAGATGACAGCAGTACCTATGGGAACCAGAAAAGGCTGTGCCTTAGAGAGTTAGAGCCGACACATTGAGAAAAGCCAGCTGGGACACAGGAACCCCTCAGAGCAAGCCACGACTACAGCTGAGGCTTCAGGTTGCTCCTGACTGCTCTCCCTATTTTCAGTCCTGTTCCCCACTACTCAATTTCTTTTGTGAAAATCACAATTATGTATTTAAAAAGTTAAAGCAAAAGCCAGGTTCCCACTGCCCAGCACCCTGTTAGCTCACTGGAACTGCCACAACAAAGTGCCACACGTGGTATAGCATGTAGTACCACACTTGACCACAGAAATCTATTTTCTCACAGTTTTGGAAACTGGAAATCTGGAAGCAAGATGTCAGTGAGATTGGTTCAGTCTGAGGGCTTTGAGGGGAAGCCTGCTCCATGGGTCTCCCAGTTTCACTGACTGCTGAAAATCCCTGGTGCTCCTTGGCTTGTAGATACCTCACTCCCATCTGCCTTCAGTTTTACTTAGGATTCTCCTCAAGCTTCCGTGTCTCTACCTGGCCATCTTCTAATGAGGACCCTATTCATGCAGGAGTCGGAGCCTTCCTTGTTCCAGGACTACCTCATCATAACAAATTACTTATATCCAAATAAGGTCGTGTTTTCTGTTTCTGGAGATGAGTGCTTCAATAAAATTTTTGGTGGAATGGTATCTTTCCCCAGGCTTAGCCTAAATATATGACACTTTGTTGTGGGTCCTCTTTTATGTTCTATCCACAAATTCCTGTTATACAAAATTACCTACTGTCTCCTCATATATTATCACCCCCCACTGAATGGGGTGTGTTCCAAGGACTTCAGTAGGTGCTTGAAACCACGGCTAGCACCAAAGCCTATATAAACTAGGTATTTTTTCCTACACCTATATACCTATGATAAAGTTTATAAATTAGAAAAGTAAAAAAGTAATTACTACTAAAATAGAATGATTATAACATGCTGTAATTAAATTTATTTGAATGTAATTCCATCTCTCTCAAAATATCTTACAAAATCATCATATGCTTTTCTTAGTAAGTCAAGAACATTTACCTTCCCACTTAAAGGAACCACTTTACAGATACTCTTTGGCACATCCAAATTGCCAGCATCACTGCTCTTAGACTTTGGGGCAATTATTAAATAAAATAAGGGCTAAGTGAACAGAAGCCTACAATAGCATATCTGTCAATCTGATAATCAAGTCAGTATTCAGTGATTAACCATTGGACAGATACACAGTGCACAAATGCATGGCTATACTGGACAGAGAAATGATTCCTCTCCCAGGTGGGATGGAGAACAGCATAATTTAGTGCAGGATCTCATCAAGCTACTCACAACAATGTACACATTAAAACTTATCAATTGTTTATTTCTGACATTTTCCATTTAATATTTTCATACTTAATACTTACATACTTCATACTTACATACTTCATACTTAACAACCCAAGGTAATTGAAATCACAGGCACAGGAAGGACTACTATACCTAATACATCTTCTATACGTACTATATACTCTATACTATGTATTCTATACCTACTATACCTGTTACATCTTCTATACCTTCTGTATATTCTATACTACATATCCTATACCTACTATATCCATTACATCTACTATACCTACTGTATATTCTATACTATGTATTCTATACCTACTATACCCATTACATCTTCTCTTGCTTTATCACATGCTGTAATGATAATAATTGACATTTATATTATACTACTATGTGCCAGGCATATGTTAATACATTTTGTTCACTGCTATTTTGCAATGGAGGTCATTAAACCTGGAAAAATTTAGCCATTATCACATAGGTAGTACATACTAGAGGCAGGATTAGTACCTAGAGAGCCTGGATTCAGCGGTTTTGCCCTTAAAACTAAGGAAGAGGTGGAGGGAGAGGTTATCCAAAGAAAATTCTTTCTTCTTCAGGATTCAATTTACTAATCAGGTTTAACCTTTTTTCTTACACTCTATATATGAATTATCACAGATCATGGAAAACATATGATATTTGTCATTTGGGGACTGCCTTATTTCACTAAGCACAATGGTCTCCAGTTGCATGTATGCTGTTGTGAAGACAGATTTCATTCTTTGCTATGGCTGAGTAGTATTCTATGGTGTATTCATGCCACAATTTCTTTATCCAGTCACCAGCTGATGGACATCTGAGCTGATTCCATTTCTTAGACCTTGTGAATTGAGCTGCAATGAAACTGGGGTTACAGATTACTCTTTCATATGCTGATCCCATTTCCTTTAAAAAAAAATGTTCTCTGTATTTCCTGTCTCCCCTCCTTCCACTTTCAGAGTGATTTGGGTAGCTCTAATATATGTTCCCTGTCGTAGTCCATTTTGCACAGCTTTAATAAAATAGCTGAGAAGGGGTAATTTTTGAAGAACCTAAATCTTTTTGCCACAGTTCTGGAGGCTGGAAAATTCAAGATCAAGGCAGCACCAGGTTCTGCCCTTTGCGTCCAAGATGGTGCCTTGACGCTGCCCTCTGGCGGGAAGGAACACTGCGTCCTCTCCTGGTGAAAAGATGGGAGAGTGAAGAGAGGGCCATGCTTCACCAGCTCCTCCTCTCACAATGCGTCAGTCTGCTTCTGAAGGTCAGGACTCTTGACCTAACCAGCTCCCGAAAGACCCCACCCCCAGCACTTTGGCATTGAGATTAGATCTGCATCATAAAAATCTCAGGGCATACATTCAGAACTTAGCGTTCTCCCACCACACCGCATGTCTGTGGAATCTTAAGACTTCCCAGCTCCATGACTCATTCTCTGTAAGGAGTATTCCTTTTTTTTTTTTTTTTTTAAGAAAGCATAGCCCAGGCCATCGCTGTGGCTCACTAGGCTAATCCTCCGCCTTGTGGCGCCGGCACACCAGGTTCTAGTCCCGGTCGGGGCGCCGGATTCTGTCCCAGTTGCTCCTCTTCCAGGCCAGCTCTCTGCTGTGGCCCGGAAGTGCAGTGGAGGATGGCCCAAGTGCTTGGGCCCTGCACCCGTATGGGAGACCAGGAAAAGCACCTGGCTCCTGGCTTTGGATCCGCGCGGTGTGCCCGCTGCAGCGGCCATTGGAGGGTGAACCAACGGTAAAGGAAGACCCTTCTCTCTGTCTCTCTCTCTCTCTCACTACTGTCCACTCTGCCTCTCAAAAAAAAAAAAAAAAACAAAAAAAAACAAACAAAAAAAAACACAAACACAGCCCAGAACCCAAAAGTAATTAAAAATAAACTCTATTTTTTTTTATTTGCAACTTGTGTGGAAAGAGAAGCAGATCCAATTAATAATATGCAATTCTCCAAAGTTTCCATCCTAAACACCCAGTCTCTAAGACCCCAGAGCTGTAGCAGGACTAGTTGTTCAATTCCCCAATCAAAATAAAAAATAAAAAAATCCCAATAACTAGGCTTGCTGTCTCCTATTTTCCAGTACATTTCCACCACGTTTTAGATTATAGATTTTGTGGGATTTTTTATATTTTTGTACCGAAGATGGAAATCTTCAAAGGATCACTCTAATGTTAATAAATCCTGTACCCATCACACCTCTGTTAAAGCACTTATAATATATAACATCACTCACTACCCAAGCATATTTTATTCCAATACTTTCTCTCATGTGGGGAAACTCTAGTGACTTCCTAATTAATTTTAAAACTGCAGTGTTTCAATCAATGCAAACCTAAGCCCAAGTATCAAGCTAGTAATATCAATAATATGCATTTGTAATTACATATTTCAGTTAACTATAAAATCTATTATTATACTAATAAAATGTATGAAACTACTTAACCAGCCAGGAACTTAGGGCAGCTGCAGCATCAGTCCTTGCCATTTCACAGTTGTTCACAGGCTGTGCAAATTCACAGGCTGTGTAAAAAGAGTTATGCAAAGTGCCAGGAAGCTGTTTTTGCATAAAATCACAGTGTATTTTTAGATTAAACACTAAATTTCCATGCGAGACCTTGGGTTATAATAACACAACAATTAGAGAGCTATGTATCAAACTGACGTTTAGAATAAAAGCATGGTAGAAGTCTTGAAGTGCCTGATAGTAGCCACAATTAATAGGATAATCCACTCACATAATCCTGATTACTAGAGGCCAGGAGGGATGTGATGAATGGAGTAAGAGGTATATGGGAACTCTTTGTGTTACAGCCTATAAT
Organism: Oryctolagus cuniculus; assembly: GCF_964237555.1. Taxonomy (NCBI): domain Eukaryota; kingdom Metazoa; phylum Chordata; class Mammalia; order Lagomorpha; family Leporidae; genus Oryctolagus; species Oryctolagus cuniculus. The sequence goes on along the minus strand of NC_091433.1, from coordinate 84,235,273 downwards.
TTTGGTTTTGTAAATTTAAAACTTATGTTTTAAATTATGTTACTATGTTCACATAGTAACTCTAAGGGTGCATGTTTCCTGCTGTATACGAATTGAAGACAATAAGGATGGTACTCCTTTAAGGCAGGTGATAAACAACTTCTATCATTGGACAAAGCTCTTGAGGCAAAGCCTGATGCAACGCTCTCACTAACGGGCAGTCGACATCATTATGTCCACAGAATGAATAAACCCAGGTCTATCCAAGAGAGAAGAAAGGAGATTTGGCACTCAACGCAAGGAACAGAAGAACGGAAGAGCCTCCATTTACAGAGGAAGGAGATTTAATGAACAGGAAGCAGCTGCATATCCTGGTCCCCAGCTTTGGTGATACTCACTGTGGGGCCACTGCTGAGCTGGTGCTCTGAGCAGAGCACCTGTTCTTGCCCTTCCTAGTCTTTTTTGACTCTTTTTGGGAAGCAAATGGTTCAAATAAGCAACGATTGTAGAATAGAATTGATGGTAGAATAGAATTGTCTGGAGTTGTAGACCCTCTTGGGCTACCAAGAGCCCTACAGATCTCCCGTCTCCCCTCCCTGCAGCTGTTATCTCTCCTCTGTTCTTCCTGTCCTGAAGGTCTTCATCCTGGCTTCTTTCATCCCTCTTCCCATGACCACCCATTTCTGGAATCTGACTATTCCTAACTATTCTTATCCATCCACATAAATTTCTTATTTATTCCAGATTATTAATTATGCAGAACTTCTGCATAGTAGTTTTTTTCATTTGCATGCAAATGGTTGCATTCTATTTAAGGGATGGAATCCTGAAGGCCGCATTGAATTTGAAATATTCATTTGTGAAACTAATCTTGTCCAATGATGGCAGATATCTCTGTTTACCACTGAAAGTGGCACTGCCATGTGGCAGTCACAATGTCAACAACGCTCACTTAGCCTGCCAACTTGGTCATTCTGTGAATCTCAAAAAAATAATTCAAAAATTCTGGGCATTTGCATATTGTCCTGTTATGTTCATAAAATCAGAACTCATTCATATTTTAATTGTACCACGTAATTAGCATATTTCACAATTATATTCCTGTGACTATATTACATGTCTGTAGGGGTGTTCATGACAGAGGTAAATTGAAGTCTTAGTAAGACCTCATGAAGGTCTAAGGAAAGCAAGAGTGTTTATCCAGTTGTCTGAGATGTGCATGCTCTTGTTTGACTCAGAAGACTCTTCAGAGGCAAATTCTGGGAATGACGTAGCAAGTAAGAGAGAAATCAGGATCTACTAACCTGCAGGACAACATCCAGAGGATGGTAGTCAAAACGTGACCACTGAGAGAAACAATCCCTGTTTTTCCATTGTTTATTTTTTTGAAAGGCAGAGAGAGAGAGAGAGAGAGAGAGAGAGAGAGAGAGAGATTTCCATCTGCTGGTCCACTACCCAGTGCCCATAAAAGCCAGGGCTGGGCCAGGCTGAACCCAGGAACCAGACACTCCATCCAGGGTTTGTGGCATTGACCCAAGTACATCACCTGCTGCCTCTCAAAACACATATTAGCAGGAAGCTGGATTAGAAGTGGAATAGCCAGGGCCGGCGCCGCAGCTCAATAGGCTAATCCTCCACTTGCAGCGCTGGCACACGGGGTTCTATTCCCAGTCAGGGCACTGGTTCTGTCCCGGTTGCCCCTCTTCCAGTCCAGCTCTCTGCTGCGGCCTGGGAAGGCAGTGGAGGATGGCCCAAGTGCTTGGGCCCTGCACCCCATGGGAGACCAGAGGCACCTGGCTCCTGGCTTTGGATCAGGGCATTAGCCTGGCCGTGGCGGCCATTGGAGGGTGAATCAATGGCAAAGGAAGACCTTTCTCTCTGTCTCTCTCTCTCACTGTCCACTCTATCAAAAAAAAAAAAAAAAAAAAAAAAGAAGAAGAAGAAGTAGAATAGCCAAACTAGGCATTCTGATACGTGATGCAGGCACCCCAAGCAGGAACTTAACCTATTGTGCCACAATGCCCACACCCAGCCCCTGTTTTTATATAACTCAACAGAAATTCTCTCCAGTTCCAGAATTTTCAGGAACTTATACATACATATACACAATTCTGTTATTTTTGTATATATTTTTGTATATTTATTTTTATATATATAGTTGTCCCATTACTTTTTTTAAAAAAATATTTATTTATTTGAAAGGCAGAGTTACAGAGAAGCAGAGGCATAGAGAGAGAGGTCTTCCATCCGCTGGTTCACTCCCCAAGTGGCTGCAATGGCCAGTGCTGAGCTGATCCGAAGCCAGGAGCCAGGAGCTTCTTTCGGGTTTCCTATGTGGGTGCAGAGGCCCAAGCACTTGGGCCATCTTCTACTGCTTTCCCAGGCCATAGCAGAGAGCTGGATAGGAAGTGGAGCAGCCAAGTCTTGAATCGGCGCCCATATGAGATGTCTGCCCTGGAAGTGGAGGCGTAACCCACTGAGTCACAGCACCGGCCCCTCCCATTACTTTTTAATTCTTCCCCCAAATAGCAAGAAATTATGATACTTAAACTTGTGAAGGTTATAAAAACAAAGGAGTGTATTTCTTATTTTCTACTCTTTGAAGGAGTTCAGGGGACTGTGGATTGTAGTCAGAGCTATCCTAGCAATAATGATTATGTCATTTTTTCACTCTAATCATCACTAATTTTTATGTAAACTATTTAGGTAGGTGCTTAGGGAAGTCAAAGAGGAAGAAGACACTGCCTTGGTCTGAAAATAACTTATCTAACTGCAAATAACTGTGGTACGCCACTAGGTTTTCATATTGTAAGGTAATACCTGTACTTCATTTTGAAGATTTGTTTACTTATTTGAAAGGCAGAGTTACAGAGAGACAGGGGGAGACAGAGAAATCTTTCATCTACTGATTCACTCCCCAGATGGCTACAATGGCCAAGGCTGAGCCAAACCAAAGCCAGGAACCAAGAGCCTCAACCAGAGCCCCCATGTGAACACCAAATGCCCAAACACTTTGTCCATCTACTGCTGCTTTTCCCAGTCCATTAGCAGGGAGCTGGATTGGAAGGGGTGCAGCTGAGGCTACCTGCTATGCCATGATGCTGGCTCCCATCCTTCTCATCTTAATCACTATCAAAAAGTTGAAGAAGGGGAGAGGTCAATAACAGAAATCCAAGAACAAGCACAGAAAGCTTGTATGGAAACCTTGGAAATTATATTTAACTATAAAATAGGGAGAGACATTACCAGGTTTTTAGAGCGAGGGAAGAACAGAGGTTAAACTCAAAGGCAGAGCTGAAGTCCAAGCTCATTCTCCTTCCATTGTCCCACACTGGCTTTTCAAGGCAATGAAGATATGAGACAAGGTGTGCAAAGTATTAAGGTACTTCTCACAGAGGAAGCTCGCTTATCAAAGCATGGTGATTTCTGACACAGAGCAATCTGAAGACTTGAAGGTTCTTGGAACAATGTCATGATCAACTCCCAGGTGTACATTTTATTCACTTTCATGAGGAAAGGGTATCTAGCCAGTCCAAAATTATGAAGGATATAAAAAAAAACCTTCAGGGAAAATGGAATTAAGACATATTTATATTGTTATACAAACATTTTATGAAATCATTCATTTGAAGGGTCTCCAGAAAGTACACAGAAAATGTGTATCATGAAAAAAAAAGAACTTAGGTTTTGGGAACCATAAAATGATTCAATGTAAGAAATAGTTATGGTTTCATGAACAGGAACAATACTAAGGAAGATGTATTTGTATATCAGAGTAGCAAAAAGAAGAATTACCCCAGGAATTCCCTTCACTGTATAGGAGAGTTAGGGGCTGTGGAGTCTGTCGATGTTGAAGGAGAAAAGGTTGCAGAGACAACAAATGTTTCAGGCCTTGGTGGAGCCTCGTGCAAGGCAGTACCCATACAGCACACTAGAACCAATGTAGGCTCTCTGCACATCATAGGTAGGGGTCCTCCACGTTCAGACCTGCAGAGTTACCAGAATAGTGAGAGTAGGGAAAACAATGAGGGAATTCGAGACTGCTCCCGAAATCCAGGCTCAACGCCAGCCCTACTGCAGGGCAAGGTCCCCACCTTACAATGTGTGGAGACCCTACAGGCATCAACCACAGTATTCCAACCCTCCTGTGCAGGGAGAAGTGATGGGGAGGGATAACAACCAGGTGCAGGAGAACAAGCTAGACCAGTGAGACAGGGTATGTGATGGTATTGTAGACCAGAGGTCCTCAGAGGTCCCCCCTCGGGAAGACAGCCTAGAGAGGACGGCTATGAAGAGGGTAAGCAACATCAAGGAGACGAGACCCCAGTCAGCAGCCGCCTCAACGCAGGTACCGCCACAACATCAATGACCCAGAAAAACTGCAAGATGCCAGGCAGACAAGAGCAGCGGATCCGGTGGCTGAGAACTAGTCCACTCCCCAGATTGGGCAGGGCAGGGCAGGGCAGGGCAGGACGAGAAATGCCAGCTTAACATCTCCAGCGTTATCCAGTTTAGTCATCACTAAGGAGAAATGAATAGGAAATACTGGCAATAAGAAATGAACAGAAGATTGGAGCTGAAGACCTTGGGTGCTTACGTTTTGTAAATTGACCAGATTATCAGAACCATCTGCATTCGCTGTGTAGCAGGGCATTTTTATGCTTTTTACCTACAGAAGTCTCTTTTTGGTAATGACAAACTTCTTAAAAATTTTTATTAACGTAAAGAGAACAGATTTCATATACTTGATAGGTACAGTCCTAAGATAACCATACATCCCTCCATCTTTAAAAAAAAAAAAAAACTTTTTTCTCAATGCACCTTTAAGGTTTTTTAAATTGTCTCATATATAGGCAAGTTAAGGTTTTTTAAGCTCCTCATTTTTAATGTATAATAAAAATTTACAACTTGATTTTTTCAAAAATGTCAGCAAACTGCAAGCAGCTGTTAATAAAAGTCAAAAATACTTCTCCTGCTGTAAAACAAACAAAAACTTCACAGATTTCAAAAATTTTGCACTGAAATGAACCTACCTTTTACTTTCATTTTCCATGAACTTTTTGCAGTATCCTCATATATAGAACTAATGTGTGCTGGGAGACCTACTGTATATCACAAATTAGACATTAGAGAGACGGGGGAAAAAACTTGTTCCTGCTATCAGGATGCTAATAAAATAGCAGAAAAATACAGATGGGGAAATCTATTGTACACTGGAGAAATTCCCACAATGGTCACAAATATAAGTTCAATGACAACCTAGGGAAATGATTCATCATATCTACCTTGAAAAGCTGAA